>NW_021703784.1:69530123-69740717 GCF_005190385.1 Monodon monoceros | reverse complement strand
ATATATATATATATATATATGTCAACATTCTTTCATTACCTCTTTTCTCTTTCTTGGGCTGGTCCTAGCCCCCTCTTTTGTTTGTTATTCAGAGCTCAGCAAATCCTACCTTAAACAATTTCCTTCTCATACGTACTCACATATTTCTTTCTCCCTCTTTTAATTCCCCCTTCATTTTTTAAATTTAGTGACGTCACAACATTCATTGCTCCTTCCTTTTTTACTTTTCATCATCCTATTTATGAGTCCAAAAAAAAAAAAAGTGACCTTATTTGTGGTTGCTGAGAGCCCTGCTAGTGAATGTGTGGGAACACCCTCTAAAGTGACGAGTTCTCAGCTGAAGGGACAGAAAAGGCTTATATTTGGTAGTGAAGTACCGCACAGGAAAAGGCCTGGGGCCTTATGCCTCAGAGGCTCCTGAATATGCGAAGACATTCCCTTCTGCATCAGAACCAGCATTTCTGTCTCTTCCTTCCTCTTCTAATAAACATGCTTTTTCCAAAATACGAACCCTTAAGATAATTTTAAAAACCTATTTCTTACCTGGTTTCCTTGTTTTTCTCTTAGGTTTAATGGACAACTTAGTTTTCTACCATTTTTTTTACTGCAAATATTCAGCGTTTGGGATGCTCTAAGGCAGTGATTCTCAAACTTAAGCATGCATCGGAATCACCTGGAGAAACAGACTGCAAGGCCCAACCCAAGAGTTTCTGATTGAGTAGGTCTGGGATGGAGCCTGAGAATTTGATTTCTAGCAAGTCCTCAGGTGGTATTGATGTTGATGGCCTGGGACCACACTTTGAAAACTCACTGCCCCAGCGTTATGTGGCCTCTCGGGTGTGGATATCAGGCAGTGTTTTGCAATCCATTCTTTGGCCTGAGTGCCTGCAGAGACCATTTTCCTGCATATAGACCTGGTTCCCGTCTGCCACGTTTTCTTCCACAGCTGAGACCACTTAACCTGTAACCTCAGACTTTGTTTAAGGACAGAATTTGTGTTCTACCACTGTTTCTCCAGCCCTAAGAAGAATGGCTAGTATATATTAAAAGGTACTTAGTTGGGTATGTGTTTGGTGGTAAGGGTGGATATTGTTGCAAGGCAGCAGGCCTGGGGTATTGAGCAACATTTATAGTATTGTTCCCATAAGAGAAAGGCTCTGGGTTATGAATGGATTACATTACGCTGTGTAGCATTACTTGTTTTGAAGTAGGCATTATATATTTGCCCCCATGTCTCTTCTGATAGTAGTCTGATTTCCGGTGCAGGTCAACAATTCATTAAAGGTATTGCTTTTGTGATGGAAACAAAGTAAGAAGATTGTTTTCTGGGTCAATTTTATTTAGCAATTTTATTGATTAGTCTTTATAATACTCTAGTTAGTCTTTAAAAAAAAAAGACCTGAAATACCCAAGCAAGTGGCAAATGGTAGCTGTTACGGGGAGTGCCTGTGATGATACTGTCTAGTAAATTGCAAGCACAGAAGGAGCAGGTGCAGGGCCGAATCAGGAGAGTAAATAGGCTCAGGAGGGCTTCCCTGGTGGTGCAGTGGTTGGGAGGACTGCAGGGGACACGGGTTCGTGCCCCAGTCCAGGAGGATCCCACGTGCCGCAGAGTGGCTTGGCCCGTGAGCCATGACCGTTGAGCCGGCGCGTCCGGAGCCTGTGCTTCGCAACGGGAGAGGGCGCAACGGTGAGAGGCCCGCGTACTGCAAAAAAAAAAAAAAAGGCTGAGGAAATACTAAATTAGCTTTTCCTTCTGACCATTTCATCTGCTGTGCAATTGAAGGTGCAGCAGAACGTCAGGTCAGTGGTGTGAGTGATTGAGGAGCCCCCCTCTGCCCACTGGTCACAGATGGTAGACATGCATCTGGAATCTCAGCTCTTTAGTGCTGAAAGAGCCCTTAGAAATCATCCTAGTCCAGTCCCGTCCATTTACAGATGGTGAAATGAGGCCTAGATAAGGGAAAGACTTGCCCCAAAGCACACATCTGGTAGATGGCAGAGTCTGGACTTGAATCCTGCCCGGAGTCTAGGCCTACTAGCGCTCCTCCCATTGCACTGCACTGCTTTCCCCTCACCGGTCTTACAAAGTAACTGTAGCCCATTGTAGAGTTTTGGGTTCCCTCCAGTTACCTACAGACAGCAGGTTAGAGGAAGAGAGTTATGTGTGCTTTTTTCCGAATGCTTCAAAGGCCATTTTCTGGCCTGAGGAATGAGCTCAGTCTCTGCTACCTCCTCCCAAAGCCACAGCCATTTGATCTCCAATTGCAGGCTTGGTCCTGGGCCCAGTGTTGTACCTTGATCAAGTAGATTTAAGAAGCTCAAGTTCACAGCCTGGGAGTCAGTAAGATGTCATCTGGGCTGCTGCTACCCCTGTCCTGACTTACCCAGTTCCAATCTTGTCACTCTGTGCCTGATTCCTGTCTTGATAAGTTCCTGTAGGATTGGGACCCTGCCTTGCTGTTATGAATTCTTTTTTCACTATAGAAGAGTTGAGGTGGGGGTGGGGGTAGGGAAGTATTATTTGTTAAGCATCTATTTTGTGCCAGTGACTTTACTCACATATTATTTAATGTTAACCGCATCTTCATGAAGTTTTATTTCATTTTATAGCTGAGGAAACTGAGGTGCAGAGAGATCATGGGACTCGCTTAGGGTGACACAGCTAATGAGTGCTGGAACTGGGGTTCACGTTTGAGTCTTTTGAGCTCCAAATCGCATATTTTTCCCAATATACCTGTCAGGGTCAATGGTTCACCCATAACTCCCAGTTCGTTTATTCGTTTAGGGAATATTTATGGAGTTCTGTTGTATTTCAGCCTCTATGCTAGTCACTAGAGAGGCAATCCCTGCCCACGTGGCGCTTACCATCTATTGGGGAAGACCAAGTAATGATGAGTAGATAGCGTGTTAGAAAGGAGATGCTATGACATGCCTAATCTAGTCCTGGGTGGGGTGAGGGTAGAAATCAAGCAAGACCTCCTGGAGGAGAAACATTTAAGCTGAGGCCTGTGCTGAAGCATGAAAGGACCTTGCACAACGACCTGAAGGAAAGCTAGTGAGGCAGGAACATAGTGAGCAGTTGTGGACTGATATTGTGCTACTTACTAGAAATCCGCTTATGGGGACTTCCCTGGTGGCACAGTGGTTAAGAATCCGCCTGCCAATGCAGGGGACACGGGTTCGAGCCCTGGTCCGGGCAGATCCCACATGCCGCGGAGCAACTAAGCCCTTGTGCCACAGCTGCTGAGCCTGCCCTCTAGAGCCTGCGAGCCACAACTACTGAAGCCCGAGCGCCTAGAGCCCGTGCTCTGCAACAAGAGAAGCCACTGTAATGAGAAGCCCGCGCACCACAACAAAGAGTAACCCCCGCTTACAGCAAGTAGAGAAAGCCTGCGCGCCACAACGAAGACCCAATGCAGCCAAAAATAAATAAATAAACAAACAAATAAATAACTTTATTTAAAAAAAAAGAAATCTGCTTATGCTGCCTGCCTGTCTAGCACAGTGCCTAGCATATAATGGGTGCCCAGTGAATGCTTGCTGAGTGAAAGCATGATGGATGAAACAATAAATGAATGGCAGTTCTGAAAGCTCATTTTGTTTCTTATATGATAAGTTACCTTGGTGGAATTGTTCCTCCAACTCCTCTTTCTGTTGTTTTGGGTTTCCTCGCTATATTTTGAATGTCCTTACACGTGTTCTGCCTTTCTCTCACAGCCATGGGGTGTCTTCCTACCTCAAAGAGAGCAAAAGCTGAGCTGCCCTATTATCCTCTTAGTGGCTGCCTTGAGCATGAAGTTTGAAATAGCGTCAGTGATTTGATTTTTTCCTCTGGGGATCTGGCAATTGAAAATAAATGTAGAAGGAGCCCCAAAGGAGGTTTTTCTTGGGGGCATGAGAGATGACAGCACCAGTTATTGGTGCACTTTGACAATGCAGAGTTATATAAGTGGATGAAAAATAGAGGCTATTCCATCAAAGTCAGCTTGCCTTACTTAAGTGCTTTTATATTCACAAAAGTGGGTGGCCCAGAGTGGTTCTGTAACTCTATTTGCAAATTCCTAGTTCATGGCATAGAGAAATAGAAATCTGTAGATTGAGGTTCAACAAATGTTAATTTAAACAGTGAATGTGTGCTGGGTACTTTCACATTGCATTTAATATCTAAAATATAAACAGTATCTTGTTTCTAAAGAATAAATTTTCAACTTAACAATTCTGGCAGGAGTAGCACAACATTGCAGAACCTGAAATAGGTGAGAATAGCCTACTTGTTAGTATACCTTGGTCCAGAAAAAATTCCAAGCCAATTTGAATCCCAGTTTTTTCCAGATTTAACCTCCTGGGTCTTCTCTTTCTGTTCTAGATTCTGGGCTGAGGAGTAGGCCTAACTCAGTGAATTTGAAGGGCAGTCTTGACTGACAATGACAAAAATGAGGAAATGATCTTTGGTCCTTGTTTGTTTTTCACTGGTTGGTCCATTCATTCATTCATTCATAAAACATTTGCTGAATGACCCCTATGTCCAGACCACCATAGACATAGAGACAAGTTTTACAGTCCTGTCCTCACAAAGCTTGCAGTGCCTGGGTAAGACAGATAGGAGCATGCCATACAAAATGAGGGGGGAGTGTTGGGGTGGCATTTAATGCAACATTGATAGTCAGAGAAGGCATCCTAGAAGGTGACTCCTAGAGGTCCACCAGGGGTCTGCTCTCAGTGATGATTCACTAAGTGAGGATGGGGCTGGCCGGAGTCCATTCAGTAAGTACTCAGAGTAATCTTGTCCACGTTCCCCACCACAGTAAGAGTAGGATTATTTAAGAAGGATAATCAGGACGTAATCAGGAGTCGTATTACCTTGCTCCTTTAGGTTCTGTGTGGGGTTTGGAGGTCTTGAAGATTGATTTTTGGAGGCAGAGTATAACTGTAACTAATGGGTTATGAAGAATTTTATAGTCAGATCTCCACTTTAGATTTCTATCAGAGTTGGGGAAATCAGGTGGTCAGAAATCCTCCCGGACAATGTATGTAGTTATTGTGTGATCCTGAAATCATAAGGTGGAAGAGGGCCCTTTGGCAGGTGCAACGAGGGGTTTTGGAGCTGGGCTCTGAGGGTTATAAGTTATTTTTCCGTGTCCTTAGGATGAAAAATGGGCACTGTGACATTGAGAGTGCCTCAAGAAAGGAGTCCCTTTCTAACTTGCTGATGACCTGCACAGTCATCAAGTCTGAGCCTCCCCTCCCCTCCCCTCCCCTCCCATCCTTCCTCCTCCTGTTCCCTCCATTGCTGGGGAAACAGGCAATTGAGATATAGCCTTTGCATAGTGGGTGATGTAGCTCTGCAAACAGAGATGAATAATTCTACAGCGTGGAATAGAATCCCATGTCAGAGGAGCAGGAATGGGGGATGGACAGGGAGGCTGCCTCCCAGGGACACATAGAACTTGGGGCTTAGGATGTTTTCTCTGCTTGTCTCAAAGCTTTGTTGGCTGAATGAGACTTTCTCAGCTGGATGGTCACCAAGCCTGAAGCTGGTCTTCTGCCTGGATCTGGAAGCAAGAACAAGGTTTGTTTAGTCTATGCTGCTTCCAGTTTTTGCTTCTCTCCTCTTTCTGCCCCATGGGACTGACTCCATGTGGGTCTATGACCCCAAAGGTTGTGGCCGTCTCCCACCTCTGTCCTGCTTGTAGGCTCAGGCAGCGTTCCTTTGAGTATGGTCTTACCTGTGGAATTCCAACTGAGACTAAAGTCTTCCGGTAGGTGAGGACAAGTCAGGAGACAGTTGGGGCTGGGAGGAGTGCTGTGGTTTCAGAGGTGACCTCTTTGCTGATTTTAGAGCTCTGTTTAGTGCTTGCTGGCCACCTGCCAGTACAGAAGGAACTCTTGATTCACTAATGCTTGGTTCATGGTTAGACTTCTGTGCATAATTAGTATTTTTAAGTCATTTTATCTAAAGACTTCAAATTTAGAGACTCTAAGCACTTGAGAGATATTTTATGGATCACAGCTGAGTGTAAAGGATCTTGCAGCATCTCTCCCCAGCCCTTACTCCTGGCCAGCTGCTTCTAATCACATTCAGCAAAGTCCTGTGACAGATTCATTCTTCTTCCAGCTTCTTGCAGATGTCATGCTCCAGGTCAGCCTGGGTCTTTCTGAGGAGCTGTAGAACAGTGTTTCTCAAACTGCAGTATGCATGCAAATCACTTAGGGATCTTGTTTAAATGCAGATTCTGATTCTGTAGGTCTGCTCTGCAGCTCTAACAAGCTCCCAGGTGATGCTGATGCTGTGGTCTGAGAACTACCCTTTACTCAAAGGAAATTGCTGAAAGTCAGGCATATAAGTGAAGGATATAGAGGCCCAGATAAGGAGAGTGGCTTGCCTAAGGTCACACAGCAAATTAGTAGCAGAGACCAGGACTAAATCTTCTCATCACTTTCCCTTTGTGTTGTATATACTTTTTTATCTGCTGACTTGGAAAGAACAAGAAATAAAGAATTAAAGAAGTAGAAATAATGTTTCCTGTTTGCATGATCAGGTTTAGAGCAACCTCACAGAGCCAAAATCTAATATGTTATAATCTAGACCCACCTGGCTTCCTTCTTTCTCAGTGAAAGAAGGAACTGGTGAGACATTTTCTGTGTTAACCTCAGGATTTTAAACAGAGCCTCCCTCACACCACTGTTGGTGTTAGCAGTTCTTGTTGAACAGAACTTGAGTCCCTTACACGCAGGAGCCAGAAGGTGCCAGATGGCCCAGACTGAGTGTTTAGATTGAGGTAACTCTCAGATTCCAGGAGCAAAAGGGTGGTATAGGACACTGAGCCAGCCATCAGGCTTCAGAACTTGCTTAGCACTTTGGCTTGTAGAAACCAGTGGTAAAGGAGACATACTGGGAATGGGGTAGGCAGGTTTGACCCAGAGATGCCACCAGGGGTCTGGGGCTGTGGGAAGAGCATGGCAGCCAGAGAACATGGCAATAACAACCACACTTCTGTCCATCAAGAAGGTCCTGGGAGTGGGGAGGGGACATAGGTGCAGGCGGTTTGCAGTCATCTAGACAAGTGGGCAAACTTTTCATTCAGTATTTATTGCATGCCTACAACATGCCAGATGCTGAGCTGTGCACTGGTGGATGTGGAGATGAATTCCTAGGAGCTCTGGTTTCAGGAGGCTCCCAGGTAGATTCTGGATCACAACAATCTCTTGGAGTAATAGCAAGGTGGGACTCTGGTGTTGGTGGAATGGTTTACTAGGTGGTGATTCAGACAGAGGAAACAATTCAGGGTCATACTTGCTGGACCTCTAGCACAAAGCAGGGAGGGCATGGTTTCTGGAAAAATGCCCAGTGCTGAAAACCAAGAAAAAGGTCAGAACAGGAATGGCAGCACCCTGAGCTTGCTTCTGATCTGCTAACCTCAGATGCTTAAAACCTTTCCTAACTGAGGACAGGACTGACTGCTCAGGGTTGGGCTGGGACTGAGCCTGTAGGTAAAGTCACCTGGTGAGGACACAGAGAGAATTTGGCACTCTGAGACCAGAAGGACATAACCATACAGGCTTACCATCTGTTTACTTGCTCACCCTTCCTACCTTTGGCTACTTTGATTGTAAGAATCATTCTGTGCTTATGGAGAGTAAGGTGCTGGAAGCTTCTCATGATCAGGCCCTCTGGGGTAACAGAGGTGCCGGGAGGCCCCCGTCCCCATCATCACTTATACTAACATCTCCTAGGGTTGAGATGGCATTAGGTGTCTCCTGATGGAGGCAAGTGACTAATGCTTCACTGGGGAAAAAACTGGATGAATGGGTACATGGCTTGAGGCCACAGACCAGGCTGCATTTGAAATTGACATCCAGTGACTAAGCTGGAAGAGGTGCAGTGTTGGTAGTGGTGGTGACAGTCGAAGGGGAGCAATGCATGGTGCCTGCAAGGCCCTCAGTAAATACGTGTTGACTGAGTAGGTATTGACAAAGTGCTTTACAGTATGCAAAGCACTTCCAAATACATTCTGCCCCCAGACTCTGTGAGATAGGCAGAGCATTATACTATACCATTTGACACTGAGGAAGCCAAGGCTCTGGGTGTTACGTATTTTGCCCAAGATCACACAGCTGGTAAATGGCCAAGCTGACACTAGAACTCAGCTCTTCTGAGTCTCTTTCTAATGTTTTGTCTTTGAAGACACGTCTGAAAATGCACACAGGTACTGCCAGGGATCTGGCTGTTGCACATTTGATTTTTGGTACTTATTAAAAAGATATCTTTTTTTTTTTTTTGCGGTACGCGGGCCTCTCACTGTTGTGGCCTCTCCCGTTGTGGAGCACAGGCTCTGGACGCGCAGGCTCAGCGGCCATGGCTCACGGGCCTAGCCGCTTCGCGGCATGTGGGATCTTCCTGGACCGGTGCACGAACCCGTGTCCCCTGCATCGGCAGGCGGACTCGCAACCACTGTGCCACCAGGGAAGCCCGATATCATTTTTTAATGCAAAACATTTTTATTCAAAGGAAATGTGCCTCTCTGTGTGCATTTTTACCAAATTGAGCCCTTGGGTGTCTTTATTTCTAATAAGGAAGAAACACTTGGGTCTGGAACAGCTGAACCAAGCACCATTGCGGCCTACTCATTAGCTCTGTCTAATTAGATTGAAACCAAGGATGGAAGTGGCACAGGCAACCATTATGTTGTGGCAGGAATGGTCATGTATGGCCTTGAGCCCTCCCTCCCATCCTTTCCCCTCCAGAAGGCCGTTAGGATGTGGCTCCTTTCACAGGACGATAGTATACTTCCATCACAGAGAGAGAGAGAGATAGAGAGACAGACAGACAGACTGATTTCTGGAACCCTAGAGATTTGGTGAGTCATTGCATTGCATCTTTCCGTTGGCGTCCAGACGTGTAGGACAAAAGAGGCTATTGTTTTTTCTTTAAGAGCAAACTAGATACAAGCCATTTCTGTGAAGTACTTGAAGGACCTTGGGTTCCTGTAAATAGCTTTTTTTTAAAAAAAAAGTACACCTGAAAGGTTTTGTCCCTGAAACTTGGGCCCCAAGTTTGCACGTGAGTAGAAAAGTGCTGGCCCTGATCCCAGGCCTGTTGTAGGTGGTTTTGTCCAGTCCTCAGTGGTGACTCTGACCTCTGGGCCTGCTTACTTGAGTCAAAGCTTTCAGCTGGAATTTTCCATATTCATGCTCCTCTGTTGTTGCACAAACGTAAGGCAGCAAATGAGGAGAGCAGGTGATTGATCGAACTCCTAGGCCCACGCATTATATGAAGGAGCCTTGGGGACTGCCAAGGGCCAGTTGCGGTTTTTCTGAGATTAGTTTCTACCTAGCTCCTTGAGCTGGCTTGCTTCATTTCCCCCTCCCTTTACCCGCATGTGTTCCCTTGCTCCCAACCCATATCAGCCGCCCCCCCCACTGCCCTGTGTTCACCCCAGTCTTGCCCCCTTTTCCCACCTTCCACACAGGAAGTGCCTGTGCCCTTCCTTCCCTGCTCAGAACACCACAGTGGCTCTTCACTGTCTCCGGGGAGAAGTCTGTTCTCCTTGGCAGAGCATGCAGGGAATTGCTGGCTCTTCCTGACCTCTTCAACCTGTGTGTTACCACTGCTTCTTCGCACGGACCCTGCTTGTAGCCAGACTTGTAGCAGTTCCTGGACACACCAAATTCTCTCTCCTGCCTCTGTGCCTTTGCACCTGCCAGTCCTTTCACCAGATTTTACTTCTTTAGCTTTTTTTTTAATTAATTTAATTAATTTATTTTTGGCTGCCTTGGGTCTTCGTTGCTGCACGCAGGCTTTCTCTAGTTGAGGTGAGCGGGGGCTGCTCTTCGTTGTGGTGCGTGGACTTCTCATCTTGGTGGCTTCTCTTGTTGCAGAGCACGGGCTCTAGGTGCGTGGGCTTCAGTATTTGTGGCGTTCAGGCTCAGTAGTCATGGCTCGCGGGCTCTAGAGCGCAGGCTCAGTAGTTGTGGCTCACGGGCTTAGTTGCTCCGTGGCATGTGGGCTCTTTCCAGACCAGGGATCAAACCCATGTCCCTTGCATTGGCAGGTGGATTCTTAACCACTGCACCACCAGTAAAGTCCCAGTTCTTTAGCTTTTAATTCAAGTGTTGCCTACTCCTCCGTGAAATTTTCTATATATGCCCAGGCAAAATTTTCTCTCTCCTTTCTCCTCTTAGTAATTCAGACGTATTCTTGCTATATATATATATTTTTAATGTCAGTTCATTGATTTTGTTTTATTTATTTATTTTTGGCTGTGTTGGGTCTTCGTTTCTGTGCGAGGGCCCTCTCCTGTTGCGGCAAGTGGGGGCCACTCTTCATCGCAGTGCGCGGGCCTCTCACTATCTTGGCCTCTCCCGTTGCGGAGCACAGGCTCCAGACGCGCAGGCTCAGTAGTTGTGGCTCACGGGCCTAGTTGCTCCACGGCATGTGGGATCTTCCCAGACCAGGGCCCGAACCCGTGTCCCCTGCATTGGCAGGCAGACTCTCAACCGCTGCGCCACCAGGGAAACCCTCTTGCTATATTTTTTAATGACATAATTTTGTAATCACTTGTTTGAACGTTTACCCCTCTTTATTTACCCCAAATTCATCAAGCATTTGTTTGTACGTTTGATTTTTGGTACTTTTTAAACAGGTAGCATATTTATTTATTTATTATTTTGGCCGCACTGCTTGCAGGATGTTAGTTACACCACCAGGGATCGAACCCGGGCCCACTGCAGTGGAAGTGTGGAGTCCTAACCACTGGACTGCCAGGGAATTCCTGACAGGTAGCATTTTTTAAATGCAAAACATTTTTTTTTTTTTTTTTTAAGGAAATGTGCCTCTCTGTGTGCATTTTTACCAAATCAGGCTGAACCCTTGGGTATCTTTATAAAATAAATATATAAATATAAAGGTCTGCTTTGTACTACTGTTACTACTTAACCATTGTCGAGTTCTGACTCTAATAAATCAGGCATTGGGCTAAAGTAAGGGCTTTACATTCACTCCTTTCCTCCTCCTTGGGCATAGAGCTTATTATTATCTCCACTCTACAGACTAGGAAATTGTGACTTAGAGAGTTTCAGTGACTTGGCAAGATCCCAGTTAGAGAGTTTCGGTGACTTGGCAAGATCCCAGAGCTAGTAATTAGTAGACCTGGCGCTCATGCCAGGCACTATGATAGATGCCGTAGACACAGCGTTCAATATGACATCGTCTTGTCCCTCAGGGAGCTTGTGGTCTAGTTGGTGAGACAGATAAGTCATTGTCAGTCCAGGATGCTGAATCCAGTGATGAGGGCGTTTGGAGTGCTTTGTGGGGTGGGGAGAGGGCAGACTGGGGCTGTGCACACCCACCTCTGAGTCCCCAGCACCCAGCACTGTGTTCAGCTGTTTCCCTCTGTGACCAGGACTCCACATCTCAGTCATCTTTTGTTCCACTTTCTATATCTCATCAGTCCTTCTGCAGTGCCTTCCTTTCTATCAAGTCTGGAATGTGTGCTGCCTACATCCTGGTCCAGGCCCCATTCATTTAAACCGATCCAAGTGTGTGAGGATGTGCGTGAGAGTGGGATGGTTTCTGGAGTACCAGGAGTCTCTGGAGATTGCCTGTGCTCAGCTCATTTGTCATTGCCTAGGCTTCCTGGAGCATTTCCATGCTAGGAAAATTTTTCTTGGCCTCAAGACAGAACTTCTAAGAACATGTCCCAGGATTGGGCCCTCTAGCACCGTGTCCCTCTCACCCCACCAGCTCCGGCTAGCCTCTGCCATGTGCTGGATTCTTGCAGATCAGAGAGCTCTGAGATGTGACCCCTGTTCTCCAGGGTTTTGGGATCCAGTAGCCCAAACCAGGTAAGGAGCAGAAGCCTGTCTACGTCTGGAGGGTGATCCCTGGGCCTGTGGCAGGGCTGAACCAACAGACAGGAATCAGGTGTGAGGGGAGAAGTTTGCATGGGCAGGGAAATAAGCTGACCTCATAGATGAGTCAGCTGCGATTGGAGGTGCAGTGGACTGTCCGAGGTCAGAGTAAGGAGACATGTTAGAGCACTAGCCCCAGCTGGGATCATTACCCACCTTTCTCCCTGTTAGAGTAACCCCCATCTGGAAGGTAGTGTCAAATCAGGCAGAGGCTCCAAAGGATAACTGTTTTGATCCCAAACAAAAGAGGTGAACCCAGTGCCTAGAGAGGAAAACATTCTAATTTTTTAGGGACACAAAGAAAAGGAATAAAAGAGTGGGGAGCAAAATAGAAGGAGCCCCTCCTGTGTGCATTGTGCCAGGTTATTATGTAGTAACATGTGTGTTAGTTAAGTTCACAACAGCCACCTGAGTCTACATTTATCTATGGGGAAACTGAGACTGAAGTAGTCTGGTAAACAGAGTAGCCTTTGAAGCCAGGTCAGTCCTGAGCTTCACCTCAGCTTGCTGCTTGTTCCCAGAGGACTGAAAAATACCCCCAGGGGAGACAATTGAGTAAACTTGAAGTACCACACAGGAAGCCCCAAACTAGCCAGTATGAAAGTGCCAACCAAGGAGCAAAAAGTTGTTAATGCGTTATTTGTCAGCATGGGCTAGGAAAAAAACCCCTCCGTTTTCCGCAAAGAGTCAGGTTCTTTTTACTTTCTCTTCCCTGCTCTGGGCATGACTGTCTCTTCCTAGGGTTCTCCAGAAGCTCTGGGTATGATCCTGCAGTCTCTGAGGGAGCCCTCTATCTCACCCTGTTCTGTTGGCATCTTGATGAATAACCCCAAGACAATTTAGGCTGGCCTGCCAGAGCCCTTTCTGTGAGTGTGTGTGATCTGTCTTAACTGCCAGAGCTCATTTGGGCTCGTTTAATAATTGAAGGCCAACGTTAAATGTTTCACAGTTTGTCCGCTGACGGGAGCAGTTTTCTGTGTGTAAGTGATAGGCCCTTTTTCCCAAGGACGCTGTGTTTCCTCAAGTGTAGCTGATTCAGCACGCTCAGACATGGCCACTGGGTCACTTAGATTCCGTCAAGTCCTCTTTTCAAGAGCGATCTCTCATGTTTTACCTTTGTAAGCAAGCATGGGAGGCTCAATGGCTGGGGCTGGAGATCTCTTTACTGGGAATTTGGACTAAGGAAGGTGGGCTACGGCAGACATGCTCAGCCACTTCCCATTGTTCAAAGGAGTCAGTGCCTTTTGTCACTTTAACACAAAAAGAGAGGCCATTGCAGGTCTAAACACCATCTGTTTACTGGTCATTCTAGGCCGGTTCTAATTGCAGTTTCTCCAAGTCATGTACTTGTTCTTGCTTCCAGACCTCCCCGCCTTCCTCACCTTTCCCCACACTGCTGACCTCTGTCCTCTTTCTGGCTCAGTCAGGTTTGGCTCTCCCTGGGGTCTGGAGTGAGGGGTATCTCTCTGCATCTCTGCGGCCCTCTGTGTCTCCCTCTTTCTCAGCACTCATCCCCTTCCTTGTGTGGGAGTTACCTGTTTACTTGCCTTTCCCCGGTAGACTGAGAGCTCTTTGGGGATGATGGAATCATGAACAAATGAACAAATTGAGGTAGTTTGTAAATTCTCCTGCTGGAAAAATCACAGTAACAATTAAAGAGGAAAATTGATGTTTATTGAGGACCTATTCTGGCCCAGGAACTGGGCTAGCTGTGCTATCTCATTTAATTTTCACAGTGGCCTTGGATGGTGGATGCTAGAGGTTACATGAAGACATCAAGCTTCCTGCAGTCTTTCATTGTGATCCTTCTGGTTTTGGACTGACTCATCATAAATGACCTGCTTCATAATTTAAT
This sequence comes from Monodon monoceros, assembly GCF_005190385.1. Taxonomy (NCBI): domain Eukaryota; kingdom Metazoa; phylum Chordata; class Mammalia; order Artiodactyla; family Monodontidae; genus Monodon; species Monodon monoceros. The sequence goes on along the minus strand of NW_021703784.1, from coordinate 69,726,949 downwards.
AATGAGTACATTTGAAACTTTACAAGAAATGCTTTCTTTTAATTTTTCAGTTTCACAGTTTAGCATTGAGTACAATAATGTATCAGATGATTGTCAAAATGCAGGGCCAACTCTTTTGCCGGAAATAATTTCACTTTGCCAGCCCCGTTTATTTTGAGCAGCTCCAGTGCGTTAATGTACTGTGCTGTAAATTGAGCCTGTGATGTGTGGATTATGCAGGAGGGTCAGAGTGGCAATGAAACCAAGGGCAGATCCACTGGATGGGTGGTAAAAGGGAAACAGAACACGTCCCTTTGTTAAATACATTCTCCTGAAGAGGAGTTTATAATTTGACAAGTTAGACAGCTGGAAAAATTAGGAGCTGCTTTGCTGGAGAAGCTGGCCTGATTCTTCAAACTTGTACTTGGGAAATGAAGCCATTGGTTCTCTTGGTGATTCTCTGGTCAGAGTGCTTGTTTCTCAGGCGTTAGGCAGTTCAGGATCTGCATACATGGACTTGCCCCAGCCAGGCCAACTCTGCTGTCTTGTGGGCCTGGTTGCTGTTGGCTCTAATCTTACATTTCTCACTGCCTGCTCATTATTGCCTCCCAGATGACCATTGCCCCCTCCAAGCGGTCTAAAGCAAGACTCAGCCTGGCAGAGTGGAAGCTGGAGTTAGATTTGTGTTTGAATTCAGGCTTCCACTACTGAATGAAAACTGCTATTTAGGAGAAGTTGCATGACCTCTCTGAGCCTCAGTTTCCTCATCTATAAAAGGAGGTAATTCATTGAACAATTATTTATTGAGTGCTTGTTATGTGCCAGCCATTGTTCAAGGCATTTGGGAAATAGACAGAAATCCTTGTCTTGGTGGAATTTACATTTTAGTGAGGGGAGGCAGGGATTAAACTGTAGACATAGTGAATAAGAAAATTAGATCATATGTTAGAAGGTAATGAGTACAATAAAAAGAAGAAAAGAGAGAGAGAGCAGGGTAAGGGACATTGGGGATTCTGGAGGGAAGCTGGGACAAGTGTGGGTTACAGTCTTCAGTAGGCCTCATTGAAGTGGTGACATTTGAGCAAAGATGTGGAGCTGGTGAAGGGGTGGCTGTGCAGGTATCTGGTGAAGAATGTCCCAGTGCAAAGGTCCTAAAGTGGGGGCAGGCCTGGCATGTTTGAGAAACAGCAGTGTGGCTCAAGCAGAGAGAGTATGGGCAAGAATAAGGGAAGCTGAGGACAGGAGTCATGGCGTTAATTTCCCTCGGGTTGTGAGGATTAAATGAAGAGGTGTCTGTAAAGTTCCATCAGACTTCCCATTTTCCCAATGGCGTTGTCACTCTCCCAGCCACCCAGGATCCAAACTTTAGTGAGACTTTGATGCATGCCTTCTCTTTGCCCCCATTGTCAATCACTTGCTATGTCCTGTAGCTGTGTCTTTCTCTTCCATCCCTTACTTCCTCATTCCCATTGTCCTTAACTTAGCTGGTGACCTCTCATCTGTCCAATCACAGCAGTCTCCTGGCCATTAGATCTGCTGCCTCGGATTCTCCACCACCATCCGCCTTCTCACCCCCAATTTTTCCAGGCCATGAGGCAGTATGGAGCCATCTCTCTCCTGCTCATGACCCCTTAGCTGCTCAAGTAGTGCTCTCACTTGTTCATTCCTTTGTTCATACATTCAGCATCTTTTGAGCATCTACTAACACTCAAAGTCATTTGAGTAAAGTCTAACAGAGGAAGCAGACTAGAAAATAAAGTACAATACCAATTCAGAAATGTTTGGTTTTTACCCTAGCTTGTTTCATAAAGGACTTGGAGTTCAGCAATTTATTATGTAATATGATGAGCAATGTGAAGCACCTCTTTCTATATGTACAAAGTAAAGTTCTCAACCTGGCATTGAGAATCTCCCCTGCTTTGGTGCAAACCTGCCTTTCCGTGCCTTCATCTTCCACATCCAAGGTAAGTGAGCCTGTTCCTTCAACCAAGGGGATAACTTGCAGTTCTACAACACGGCCTTCTCTTTCACACCTCCATGCCTTTTTTCACACTCTTCCATCTGCCAGGAGTGCCAGTTTTGCCTAATCCATGTTCTGCCTACCCTTTTGGACTCAGCTTTACATGGCACCTCCGTGGGAAGTCTTCCCTGATCCTTATGTCCTAAGTGATCTCTCCCTTCTCTGACCTTCCACAGCATTTCTCTTGTCACTCATCACTTTGCACCTTGGATTATTGGTAGGGACGTGTGTGTGTGTGTATATACTTTATTTTCCTTACTGGACTGTGAATTCACTGAGGCATGGATCATTTTCATCTTTTACCACCCATAGCACCTGGCACAGGACCTTTTCCAGAGGAGGCACTCAGTGAATCTTTGAGTAAGAGAGTGAATGGATGTTTCCCAAGCCATAACATCTGGGGAGGGATTTGCCTTGGCAGTTCTTTTTCTTATGCTGATATGAATGAAGTACTAACAAGTTTCTGGAGCCCAGGTGTATCGACCCTTCAGGGAGCTGCTATCATCTGGTGCTATAACTCAGAATACATTTTCTTGTAGAAGCCGTGACGTAAATAGTTTCTGTGAGTAATCCCATCAGTAGTTCCAAATATCTGACTTAGAAACACACGCTTTTGGCAGCTTGCTTGTTCTTAAGTTGGGGACGGCCTCTTTTTTTGAAGATGCTCCATTTGTACTGGCAGGCAAGCAGTGTCTGCTTAGCCAGACTGTCAACCACTTTCCACAGGCACCAGGAGGTGAAGAAAGGGACACAGTCTTAGGCCACTCAGAGATGACCAGCTCTACCACTTCTTAGCTATGTGACTTTCAGCAGGTTACTTTACTGATTTGAGCCTCAATTTTCCTATCTATAAAACAGGAATAAAAATACCTACCACTAGGCTTAATGAGGATGAACAAGGTAACCTGTATAAAGAACAGTGCCTAGTAAGTACTTATAAATGCCATTTGACAACACTCAAAACAACAGTACATTTATTTCCCTTTTATTTTGTGCATCTCTGAAGTTCCTATGGTCTAGGACAGTGCTGCTCAGGTGGTATGGTGCATGTGACTCACTTCATTAAAATGCATAATCTGATTTAGTAGGTCTGGGATGGGGCCTGAGATTCTGTGTTTCTAATATGCCATGCTGCTGACCCAGGGACCATACTTGGAGTCGCAAGAGGTTAGGGTGATGGCTCTCAAGCTATGGCCTGCCTCCAAGTCACCTGGAAAGCTTGTTAAAGTGGAATTCTGGGCCCCACCTCTAATGATGTATTCATTTAGTAGGTCTGGGGTGGGGTCTGAGAATTTTCATTTCTAATGATTTCCAAGGTGATGCTGATGCTGCTGGTCAGGTACCACACTCTGAGAACCACTGTGCTAGTGGGATAATAGGGATGAAGTTAATAGGAAAAAAGAGGGAAGTAATGGTAGTTCTTGAACTCCAGGATACTTGTGCTCTCTGCTCTTTTGGTTGTAGAAGTCCATATGATAACTATCAATATTATCTGACCAGGCTCTGGAATGTCTTATTAATAATTAAATAACAACAAGACGCAGCACTTTCTGAGCACTTATTATGTGCCAGGCACTGTGCCAAGAACTTTACAGTTCCATTTAATTCTGATAAAAATCCTACTGAAATGGATACTGTGATTTTCTAGCTTGGCGTTTCCCATGTTAACCAATTCGTAAGAGTCATCTGGTGTGATTGCTAAAATTACACATTTCTAGGTCTCTACCCTGGTGATTTAATTTGGTGAGGCCCAGTGCCCCCGGTGATTCTTACAATCAGGTAAGCCTGGAAATCTCTCCTCTAGTTAATCAGCTCTCTACTTCTCTTTCATCTATGTCCAATATTAAAATTGCCAATTTCAAAGAAATACTCTAGCAATATAACACAATATATTTGACAGTAAAAGTTACACTAAGTCAAAGAATATTATGATGTTTCAGAAAACCTTTGGGAGTCCTACATGCCTGGGAGCCCTCATTTTGACCCTCCCTGGACTGTAAAGTTGCAGAAAGACCAGGTGATAGAGCATTCTATTTACTAGAAGGCTAAGGAAACCCATGCCAACTGAATAATATTTGGCTCTCTTGAAGAAAAGCATTTTGTTTGGAATGTTTTTCTAGAAAATTGGTCCCCATTGCATCCAGATGGATTCTATGATTCCACAGGATTTTAAGAAAGATGAAAAGAAAATACTGTACTTGCTTCTCTACAGGCCAGAGCTTGCTTGCCCACACACCAAGGCCAGCTGGCCAACCACTTGCTTGGAGCATGCATACCCCATCACTGCATCAACAGCCCCAGTACCTGCTGGTCTCTCTCACCTCTCCAGGGCCTTAAGCTCTTCTCTGGTTTTCCAGCCACTGGCTTCTTTGCATAGGCTTTCCCATTCAGCTGGGGGGTGTGTGTTCCATATTTCATTGGAACTATGGCTAAGGATGGAAAATGGGAAATGTTCAGAGTTGTATTTATAGTTGGAAATTCACCAACCCCTTGCCTGCTCTGGGGGGTCTTGTCTGTCTGCCTTGATGGGGGTGGTGGAGTGGGGCAGTGAGGTGTAGCAAGGGTGAAGTTGTCTGTTAAATGCACCACGTTTTAGCAATCAGGAGAGACTTTTCTGAAACCAAAGAAAATTGAGACTTTCTTTAATGCTCTTGATGCTAATCTGAGTTACTTCTTGGGCCAGTTGAGGTAACAACCCTCAGAATAACTTTCTGATGCTAATTGGAGAAGTGTTTCAGTTTGATGGAATGAGCACTGGACCCAGAGTCAGAAGAGGTGGGGACTCAGGTCAGCTCTCCCTCTGACTTCTGTGTTCTTAGGTCATTTAGATAATCACCTCTCTGGATATCGCCTCTACCTTTAAAATTTGGAGATCTAGCGCAGGGATCTCAGGATCAGCTTGGTATTCTGTGATCTTCTGATGACCTATTCCCAGGAACATGTGCCATCACAATAACTTGTCCCAAAATACAGTCAGATTCACCCACTCAACCAATATCTGTTGAGCATCTAGTGTATTTCAAGTACTACCCTGGACACTATGGGTGATGTAGCCGTAGATAAGCCACACAAATCCATTCATTCATTCATTCTTTCATTCATGCATACACAATCATTTATTTATTGAGCATCTATTATATGCCAAGCACTGTGCAAACAGCTGTGAGTGATACAAAGATGAATTAGACGCAGGTTTCATTGTCAGGTAACATGCTGTCTTGAAGGTAGATAAGATATACATAAATAAAACTGTTTGTAACTACTGTCTCTAAAAGAGGCCCTCTCCTTTTGTTCTCCATCCCCTTACCCTACTTTTAATAGCATTTATCACCTGACCTTATATTATCTGTTTCCTATCTGTCTCTCTACCAGAATGTAAGCTCCATGAGAGCAGGAGCTTTGTTTTGATCACTGCTGTATTCTAGTACCTAGAATAGTGCATGCACAGAATAAACACTCAATAAAATCTTTTAAAAATAAAATATCTACACAAGAAGCTAGAAATTATTTCTATATTTATATAAAATTCTATAAAATTATGGCTATTTATATTTGTATAAAACTTCCCTTCAGTTCAGTGAAGGGAGAGATCACTTCTAACTAGGACAATGGTCTTTAAATCCTGCACATTAGAAGCACCTTGTGAACTTAAAAAAAAAAAAAAAAAAAATCAGTTGCCCAGGTCCTACTCCATACTGATTAAATCAGCATCTCTGAGTGATGATTGGGCATCAGTATTTTATAAGAGCTCCCCAGGTAAAGGTAATGGTAGCTAAAATAATGTGAACTGGTGTAATCAGGGAAAGCTTCATGGAGGAGGTAGGGTTTGAGATGACTTGAAAATCTGGTAGGATTTCGATAAGAAGGAAGCATTCCAGATGGAGTACACAGCATAAACAAAGTGCAGAGACAAGAATTGCAGGCAGAGTTCAGGAATCAGAAGTAGTTCATTTGGGCTGGAGCCTAAAGAGCATGAAGGAATAATTGAAGCAACATTATAAAGGTTGGCTGGGGCCAGTTTGAGAAGGTCTTTGAATGCTAAGCCTTGAGATTTCAACTTCATTCGGTTTTATAGCCAGTGAAAATTGTGAATCGTTTTTAAACAGAAGTGATGTCATCAGACCTCTCCCTGGCTGCCCTTGGAGGACGGCTTGGAAGCAGACAGGGAGACCAGTTAGGGGGTGGTACCATGGTCCATGTAATGTGGGCTCAGCCTAAGGTTGCATCACTGGTGTTGGAGAGAAGGGCTGAGGTAGAGCTAGGCTGCAAAGCCTGCCCACCCTCCAACTGCGGGTCTTCTTTGAGGGCTCTTGGTGGAATCACTGGCATTGCAGTGATCAGTACCTTTTGATAAAGCCAGGGGAGTCAGGCTCCACTGGCATCCCTAGCCCAGCTTTCTCCTGTGCATGACTGATGAGCTGGTAGTGCAGCTAGGCCTCCTTCCTGAAATGATAGGCCATTTCATCTAGAGAAACAGGTCTACATGTGGAACTCAGTACCATGCTGGGCTACCTTGGAGACAGAGGTTTCTGTTATTTTAATACTGCAGTGTGTGTCTTTGCTTCATCTCTAATTCCAGCACCATGGACACCATGGGGTATGACTACCAGTATCTGGAACTGCTAATTTCCTAAGCCTGGGTATACTGAGGAGAGTCTGCTTCCAGAGACAGCTTTGAGCAAGGACTAGGAGCCATGGGCCAGGGGGTATATTTCCAGTAGCCTCATAGCAGAATGTTCATCTACAAAGAACTGAAGTTTCTGGGGGCACAGGACATCTGCATAGGCAGGGACACCATATGTGTGTGGGGCTGGGGAAAGCAGAGTTGGTGGAGAGAGGACGGTGATTGGATCTAGTTTGCTGATACAGGCTTGTGCCGAGAGTACTGCCTGCCCTTGGCCAGATGCTGCCAGTAGCTGGTGCATCCCCAAGGTCATATACTACTCAAAAGGACAGGCAAGCAAGAGTTGCTAGTACAGTCTGTATCTGTTTTGCCAGGGCTGACCTTATTCACAGTCAGTTTCAGAATGTCAGTCCCTCAAAAATGCACAGACTTTACAGTTTGCAAGGAGTTTTCACACCTTTATCTCAATGGAATGTCACAACAGTCCTGTGACTTAATTAGGACAGGAGTTGTTGATCCATTTCACTGATAAAACTGGGCCTAGGATGGGGTTAGGTAGTTTATTCTAAAGTCATGTAGATATAAAGCATAAAGGCTAGGACTTGTTCATGCAGGAGCTAAGAGGCCACTGGTCAGGGCTGCTTTAGATGGCATTTATGCACATTGCAGTAGAAGAAGTTAAGGTTTGGGCTCCTTCACTCCTGACACTCCATTGCTTACAGATGTAATACTGGCTTGTCCTCTATATAAGTCTCATAGTGTGATGATGCCGTAGCCATATCATCAGTAAGACATCCATACTGTGACAGTTACTCGCACAAAATAACACATTATTCTGTGCCATCCCTGCTGGGCTCTATCTAGCTTACAGGGTCACCCTCATTAGCACCATTCTTTTGGATTAAGCATTGCCTTTTCCAACAGCATCTCCCACTGGAAACGGTAACATATTAGGCCCCTCATATCTTGAAGTGCATTCATTTATCAACACCGTGTTCCTCCCCTTCACAAGGAATGTGGAACAACTTATAAGCACCAGACCTTGGGACAGAAGAAGCTCAGCTGTGGTCAACATTCATAATAATAGATGACCAATTACATTGTTGTCTTCACTTACAAAGTATCTTATATCTCATATGTTCCTTTAAAGAATTCTATGAAATCGGTATTATGTTCCCATTTAACAATGAAGAATCTAAGATTCCTAGAGAAAATAAAAGGCTTGGCTTACCCAAGGTCACAGAGCTAGTAGGTGGTAGAGCCACCAAACTCCAAACCCTATTCTCTTTCCATTGTACCGCCTGGCTTCTCCTACCAGTATCTTCTCTTTGATCTCTTAGGCTTGTTCTGGCTTAAGTTCCAGGCTTTTTCTGTGATTCTAAGCTAAACTATTTATTACTTTCTCTGCAGCTTCTCTGTCTTTTTAGTCTTGGAAGAGTTCCATAGAATCCAGCAGGAAGAAGTTTATTCCTATTAGACCCTGAGATTCTTCTGTGACTTCCCATGCTGACTCTGGAACTCCATCCATCTCCCTTAGCTAGAGCTCCCTCTGGTCTCTGCCTTTATTTTTCCCACTGTCAAGTTTACCCTTGGTCTGCACCTTAGACCCTTTTTTTTTTTTTCTCCTAATTTGTCCCATGTTTCTCAAGGTTCTTCCTGTCAGTCTTACTTCTGTGATAGACTAAGGCTCCCCCTCCTATCAGGTAGGCTCAGTTTCCTGCATTTATTTACTTATTCTTTCACTCACTCATCAACCGTTTCCTGAACGCCAACGTCAAGCACTGTATTTAGGCACTGGGGGTTCCAAGATGTTGAAACATGCTTGAGGAGACCATGAGGAATCAGGAGCCTTTACACTTCAATATGGTAATTGTTGTAAGGGCATAAACAAATGTTTTTGTGGGAGCATAAGAGAAGGGACATGTGATCCAGATCGGGGGTGGGGCAGGGGCAGTCGGAGAAGTTTTCTTGGAAAAGATCATTCTGAGCTGAGTCCTAAGGAATGGGTTGGAGTCGGCTTAGAGCGAGTGGTGGTGGTTTTTGGGGGAGTTGTGGGGAGGACAGAGTGCCAGCCAGAAAGACCTACTTATGTAAAGACCCAGAGGTTCGTGTTCAGGGAACTGAAAGCACTTTGGCCTCATTGGAGCAGAGATTGTAGGGGTCGTGAGGATGAGGCAAGAGAGGTAACCTGGAACCAGATTGTACAGAGCTCTTATTTTGTCCTGAAGGTGATGAGGGGTCATAGAAAGCTCTTAAGTAGAGGAGTGACTTGTTTAGCATATCATTTTAGAAAGATAGCTATGGTGGCAGGGGAAGGATGGATTGGAGAGAGAGAGAGAGAGAAGGTGAGTCAGAAGACTGTGGCAGTGATCGAGGCCTGAGTTGATGAGAGCCTGAACTAAGGTTATAGTGGAGGGAAGTAAATGGATTCAGAATATACAAGAGGTGGAATTTCTGGGGCTACTAGCTGATTAGCTGTCCATGCAGTTGAGAGGATGCATGCTCTTTTGTCTCACCCTTACCTGTGTCTGTCTTGCCTTCTCCTTCATGCAGTCCCTGTGGCTGTCAGAAGAGAAACCTGACGTTTGTTTCCTAGCTGGCTCTGTTTACCCATCCCCCTTCCGTTACCCCATTCTCCCTGCAAGGTCCTTCTCCTTCTGGCTAACCCTGCCTTTATCATCTGTCTGGTCAATGTCCAGGGCATTCTTTCTATTTGCATTTGGAAACCTGAGTGACACTTCAGGTCAACCAAGAGGTGTCCCTCAGGTTTCTGTCTGGGTAACCCTCATTCCTCCTCTGCCTGGATAGTGCCAGCCTCTTCTAAGAGTGTACCTGGGGAGGAGTGAGATATAAGTAACTTTATTTGCTGAGTTACCTCTAAAGGAGAAAAAGACAAGATTCCGTCTTGCATTTTTAGAATAGAAAAATCTTTAGGGGAATTCCCTGGAGGTCCAGAGGTTAGGACTCCATGCTTTCACTGCTGACGGCCCAGGTTCTATCCTCAGTCAGGGAACCAAGATCCCACAAGCACTAATTCCCATTAAGAGAAGAGGAAGCTCAGTGTGGGCAGATTGAAATGCTCCAGGTTGGTGACATTCGGAACTGTCCTTTCCGTGGCTGTGCCAGCGGGTTTAATCTTTTATGGAATAGAATACAGCATTAGTATCAGAAGAGGCCTTGGAGATCATCTTCATTTTGCAGAAGAGGACTTTGAAGCTTCTAGGGGTGGTGTGGTTTGTCCAAGGTCACTATTAGCTAGAAGCAGAACTGGGACCAGAATCAGTTCTTGTTTCACTCGCTCCATAAAAGTACAGGACTCTTTTTTTCCCATAAGTTTGACAGTTTGACAGTCTGGAGAATCAGACTTACAGGCTGTTTTAATGGTAAATCTAGTTTGATAGTACCCCCCACCCTTCTCAGTAGACTGGAAATAGCTTGTCCAAGGTCGCAGGGTGAGTGAGGGGCAGAGGGGCCTCCAGACTTGTACTCTAGTGCTCTTTCCAGCACAGCCCAAGGTCTCACCCAGAGCCCAAGACTTGGACAGCTGGGCTCCACGGACACTGAACAGAATCATTCTTCAAATGCATCGCAACCACAGTTGATTTCGTAAGATCTGAAAGACACTATTTCCTTCTTTCCTCTTTTTTCCTTGAGTGTTTCTTTTTTTTGTTTTTCTTATTTGATAAAAGTGTGTGGCTACGGAAATTACGTCAGTTTAATTAGGCTGCTTGACACGGTACTTTTCCACTGAGTTTACTAGGAACTGTGAATTTGTTGTAGCAAACTGCACTGCAGGCTGCAGTATCTGATTGGCATGCCGGGAGCATCACTAGCGAACAACTAGAGGCTGGGGAGAAAACTGGGTCAGGAAGCAGGCCTCCCATACCTGCAGCGGCTGCGGAAGGCGACGCAGAGGCGGCAGGTGGCCACAGTATGGCACTGTCTCCCAGGGCCTGCACCACAGAGCACCCCGCCCCCCAAGCTCTGTGCTGCAGCCCCGGCCCACCCTTTCCTTCACAGGTGATTATTCCTCTGGCCATTTTGCCTTCTGTTACTCTACAGACTGCAAAGCTATTGTACCTGGCAGCTCAGGAATGGCCTTTCCTCAATAAAAAAAGCCAAAGATTGGTTCAGATGGAATCTTCATTAGCCACTGGTATTCCAAACCATGGAACAAGTCTTTTTTTTTTTTGCGGTACGTGGGCCTCTCACTGTTGTGGCCTCTCCCATTGCGGAGCACGGGCGGCATGTGGGATCTTCCCAGACCGGGGCACGAACCTGTGTCCCCTGCATCAGCAGGCGGACTCTCAACCACTGTGCCACCAGGGAAGCCCATGGAACAAGTCTTTTAGCTTTCCAGAGCTGGGTTTGTCAGGGGGCTGTGACTGGGTTTGAGAGTCCTGTACAGTGCTGAGGAAAGACTTGGTAATATTTCCATTTCTCTCTCTCCCGGTTTCCCTTCCTTTCTCCCGCCCAGAGATTATTGAATTCATCTCTGAAAGTCTCAGTGCTGAGCAGCAAGACAAATCAGGGTCTTCTAGAGGGAAGTGTGAGTGATTATGCCCGTAGGTTCAGGGGAAACTTCTTGAAGGCAATTGCATTCGAGCTAGGCTTTGAGCAGTGAAGTGGATCAGCACAGGAAGAACTGAGGGGAGGATGCTGGTGTTCTGCCATGCTGGCCTCAGAACTGCCTTGTGAAGGCTGGAGACCTCCCCACTCATCTGGGGCTAGAATCTATCTCAGCATGTCGGAGCTCACTGGGTCCCTAAGGATCTGTCCTTCTAGGCTCCTTATTTTGTAGATGGGCAAATGAAGGCACCAGAGGATGGGGCTGGAAGGTAGACCAACCCAGTGCTTTTAAAACCACACTATGCCCAGTCATGCACTTGTCCTTATTTCTAACAGAGCTCTGAGAACATCCACTCCTTCTTCTGGGTTTCACTCCTGTCATTGTCTTTTTTTTTTTTTTTAATAAATTTATTTTTTATTTATTTATTTTTGTCTGCGTTGGGTCTTCGTTGCTGTGCGCAGCCTTTCCCTAGTTGCAGTGAGCGGGGGCTTCTCATTGCAGTGGCTTCTCTTGTTGCGGAGCACAGGCTCTAGGCGCGCAGACTTCAGTAGTTGTGCCACGCGGGCTCTAGAGCGCAGGCTCAGTAGATGTGGCGCGCTGGCTTAGTTGCTCCGCGGCATGTGGGATCTTCCCGGACCAGGGCTCGAACCCATGTCCAGTGCATTGGCAGGCGGATTCTTAACCACTGTGCTACCAGGGAAGTCCCCTGTCATTGTCTTTTGACTCCCATCATGTGAACTCAGAGATGCCCAGTGATCTCCACCTGTAAATTATCCATTAGGGAAGGAACCTGGGTCCTGCTGGCATTGGATTTCTAGGTCACTCGGATCCTTGCTGGATAGTCGTATTCCTTTACTTCCTCAGGCCAAGCCAGATCAGGCCAGGACTGCTTTTTCAGAAGGGCTGGTGCCTCCCCAAGAATACTTGGTAGGAATGGGTCTTGCCTCAGAGCAAGGGCTCAAATTTTCACAGTCAGAAAAGCTGAGCATGGCAGGAATCCAGGCCATTGTACTTTTTTTTTTTTTTTAACTTATTTTTGGGTGTGTTGGGTCTTCATTTCTGCGCGAGGGCTTTCTCTAGTTGCGGCGAGCGGGGGCCACTCTTCATCGCGGTGCGCGGGCCTCTCACTGTCGCGGCCTCTATTGTTGCGGAGCACAGCCTCCAGACGCGCAGGCTCAGTAGTTGTGGCTCATGGGCCTAGTTGCTGCGTGGCATGTGGGATCTTCCCAGACCAGGGCTCGAACCCGTGTCCCCTGCATTGGCAGGCAGGTTCTCAACCACTGCGCCACCAGGGAAGCCCAGGCCATTGTACTTTTATGTTATTTTGTGAGAAAATTCGGCTTATTTTAGCTGAAAATTGTTTTCAATAAACTATACTTAAATTTACTGAAATTTGCTTTAAAGACAACTTTTGCTAGACCATTTTAATTCTGTACAGCATCTCTTTTCCCTTTTGAGGCGAAATCAGAGGGTGGGAATAAAACAGTCTCCCTAGTAATTTTCCCTGGATGTTTTGGATGGTCTCAATTCAATACGAGAAATTCTGTCTTCGGATCAAGTACTGATGTCACAATTGAAATGCAGAAATGTATACCAATTTTGGATAAATCCACCAAAGTTTGCTAATCAAATGAATAATTTGTGCAGGATCTTTCAAAGCCAACTTCAAGACCAACTTTTTTTGGAAGACAGTTGATAATTCAAATGTCAAGTAGTCTCTGACATGAGCTAAGTGGAGTGAACAGAAGAACAAGCCCATTAGAATAGTCATCAGACATTCTTGCTGCGAAGATCAGCCTTTGATGGCCCTGGTAGTCGGCTGGCCAGAACAGATCCAGTCCTCCTCAAATCAGAGGTTCCTTTATTTTATTTTACTTTATCTTATTTTATTTTAGGTCAGAGCAGGTGGTTTTAAATGCCTGTAAATAATTTTCCTGGCTTTGGAAGGTTATATTCATTTACAAATGAGTAGGCCTTACATCTAATTGGTATTTGCTGAAAGAAAGGGAGAGAGGGAAGGGAGGGAAGGAAAGAAGAAATGCTTCTTGATACTTGGCAGGTTTCCACCCTGAGGCTGACACATTCATAGAAATTTCCATATATTCTCATTTTGGGGTCATACTAGGACTTGTCGCTAGAGTGAACATCATCTGAATGTTCATAGAAGTGGTTGGAAGAGACAGAAAAGCTGGAGAGAGACTGTAATTTGAAGTTTGCCAAGAACCACCTATCTTCCTTAACAGAGTTACATAAAGGAAGTGAAAGGCAGGGCTGCAGTCACAGTGAAATGCCTGGGCAGGCTCAGTCTGGCCTGACAGGGGCCGTCTGGATAGTCTTTCCTGAATTAGTCCACCCCTGGCCACGGCCTCTTTAGTCATGGACACTTAAGAGTGGTCCTTAGTTCTCAACTATTCATGTTAGCTGCTGCTGAGGGCAACTTGGAGAACCCACGCTCTTCTTCTTGAGGACCCCTCTCTGCTCCACTAGTTTAGGCTGTGGCCCATGCTCCCATTTCCAGCCTTAGCAGTGCTTTTCTGTTTCTTGGAGCCCTCATTAGCCCTCTTTAAGGAAGAAAGGATATGAGACACAACCAGGATAAGGTCTAATGCAGTGGGTTTCTCACATTTTCTCTTCTTCCCTCTGACACTTCCCTGAATGGACTCCCCTGGCCCTAGATGCCCACCCCTCTGTTCTGGGCATATCTGAGCAGGTATGGGCTGGCTGCTCTGGTGCTTTATGGTCATGCCTTCAAAGCTTGTAAAGCTGAGGTGGAGGAGGGATTGTTCGATGCTGATGGCTGTTGTTTTGTCCTTTAAGACCATCCACAGGGCATAGAGATTCCCCTTTTCTTCTCTCTCCATGGCTGTCCTCTTGCTTAATTTGGTGACTCCCCGATTCTGGGGCTGGTTAGAAAGCTCAGGCAGCTTCAGTGTGTCTCTTCCTCACTTTCATATATATCCATTCAATTGTCAAATCCTATGATTTCACCCCTGCAATGTCCCTCAAATCTATCCCCATCTTCTCACTTCTCTTGTCATGTGAACAACTGCAAATCAGCTTCTCTTCCTAAACCTCTTCTCTGAAACATCTGCCCTGGTTGCAGCCTTCACAATGTCAGCTTCCACTGCTTGCTGCCAAGGCCCCTCATCATTTACTTGTTTGCATCTCAGGCTCTTATATTAAATGTTCGTTAAACGTTCTATGATCCATCCAGAGCAACCTTGTCAGAACAGAGAGGGGGAAAAGCAAATATCTATCTTCTTTCTTGTCATTTCTCTCAGATGAATGAATTAAATATTTTTATTGCCTTGAAGATTAATTATCTTTTGTCCCTGGGCCAGCTTTAATATTCTCACTGTATCTTCTTGTGACTAGGACCTGACAGCTGGAACTTATGCCCCCACTCTAAACCTGTGCTTTTGCCAGGTTTCTCAGCATCTCTGTACAGTGTGGGCTTCTGCAGTGAGTCACAGCCCAGGGGTTCAGAGAGATTGGAGTCTGACCTGCAGGATTTAGATTAGGTACTAGATCATAGATCTTAGACCTGAGAGACCTCCTGAAATCTTCTGGTCCTTTCTGGCACATGAGATACTGTCATTACACTTAACAAATAAAACACCTGAGACCCAGAGAGTTTAAGTGACTAAGCCATGGTCACCCAGCTCATAAATTCTGGACCCTAATACCAGACTAGACTTTAGGCTGTAAATGTACTTTATCCTCTCTGGGTAAGGCAGCTCTCTATTTGTAGAAGGCACCAACTCTCTGAATTTCTCTTTGCAAATAAAACAATATGGGACCCCCTTTTTGTAGTTCTATGCCTTGTCAGTATAAGGAAGGAAAGGCAGCCTAGAAGTGACCTCCTCCCAGACAGGTGATGTCTGGTGGATAGGCAGATATCCCCTGTCCCTTGTTCCCCAGAGAGCTCAAGGGGTAGGCCTGTGGGACACTTTGTCCTACATGGTTCTTGTTCAGTGAATCCCTGTAGGCCCTCATGCACAAAAGGAGGGTTTTGTTTGTTTCTAAGGTGGTTTCTCAGTCCCTCAGGACCACCAAGCACTACTTCCTCATTTCTGCCTGTGTTCCACCTCAAGCCCAAAGAGTAAACGAGTGTTCTTTCTGCATGTGCCTTATGCCCTCCCCACCTCCCAGCTATCTCTCAGTTCTCTGGGTGTTCTTCTGTTCTCCTAATTACCTGAGCCTGGAGTCCTCTGTGACTCGGCTTGATAAGCATTCTCCAGTCATTTAGTCTGTCAGTGCTCACCAACCCTGTCATTTTTTCCCTTGGATATGCCTTGCAAAGCCAGCTGTTCCTGTCTGCTCCCTTGTGGCCGCCATCTACCATGGCCAGGTAGCTGTGCCCTCTTTCCTGGATCACTATACCAGCCTCTTAGTGATTTCTTCGTCCTTTGTCCTTCATCCATCATGCAGACTGGTAGACTCTAAACACTGCCCCGCTTTTGAATTTAAAACTCCCTGAAGCTATCAGACCAAACATTCCAGTTCTTTCATAATCTAACCTTCCATCTCTAGTATGAGTTGTTCATACTGTCATACTGGGCTACTCATGTCTCCTACATATTTAGTGATTCTCTGCTCATGTATTCCCTCCATCTCTCTCTCCCTCCTTCATTGAAAAAAATATAACTATAAAGTATGCAAAGTTTTATTGGTTCAACAAGTACTGCTGTGTGAAAGGGAGGAATGGGGTTTTGGATTTGGTGATTTACCTACTGTGTGTTGATAGTTTGCATATATTACCTTTTTTAATCTTCTTGATATTCCTGTGAGTTAGGTTGGGTTATGTTCGTTTTATAGATGTGGAAACTGAGGCCCCAAGGAAAAAAGCACATTCTCTTCTGCCGTGCCATGGACCTGGTGCTAGAGGTGGAGTGGTAGGTAGGAACTAAAAGGTCTCTAGGCTGGCAGGAGGGGTAGGGCATGCACTCAAACAGCTGTCATGGAAAAAGATGCCTGTTGTCCTGAGAACTACAGATACAGTGCTATGGAAATTCTGAGGATGGTGAAATTTCTCCTAGCTGGAGGATTAGGGGAGACTTCATGGAGGAGGTAGAGTTCCACTGAGTGTGAAGGATGGGCAGTATTTGATAGAAGGATGTAGGAAGCCAGGCCAGGAAAGGAGGGACCAGTGTAGACAGAGGAACAGAGAGGGAAATGCCCTTGGTGTCATCAGAGATCATCAGTGAATGGTCCACTTTGGTTGGAACACAGAGTTCTTGTAGGGGACAACATGGTGGGATGTAAGGCTACAAACTTGAACTGTAGCCTATTCATAGATGGACTTAAATATCTGGTTAAAAGATTCATGGTCTGGGGAATTCCCTGGCAGTCCAGTGGTTAAGACTCAGAGCTTTCACTGCTGTGGCCTGGGTTCAGTCCCTGGTCAGGGAACTAAGATCCCACAAGCCATGCGGCGTGGCCAAAAAAAAAAGATTCATGGTCTGTTCTATAGGCACAGGGGAGCTATTAGCACATTTCGAGCAGGTGAGTTGCTAGTCAAAGCTGAGATTTAGAAAGCTTACCTTGAGCACCCAATAAATTGGAGAGAAGAGGAAACAACAGAGAGAGGAAATAATTAGAAGCTATTGCAATTGTCCAGTACAGCTGTTCTGAGGGCCTGAAATAGCACAGTGACAATGGGGATGGAGAAAAGGGGCAACATGAGAGCAGAACCTGGAGACAGAATTACAGAACTTGGTGATTGGCTGGACTTGGGGCATGAGAGGAGGACTCAGAGATGATTCCGAGGTGACTGTGCGGATAGAGGAGGGTCAGAAGGGAAAACAGATTTGGGGGTGGGAAAGGCTGAGGTGGTGGTAGAGGATTTGTTCTGTTTTGTGCAGATGGAATTTTAGGTGCTGGTGAGTTGCCTGTTTCACATCTGTGTTCAGTGCTCTTCACCACTACTGCCGCCATCCCCTCTGTCCTTCCTCTTTACTAAGCAAACTTTTGGCTGTCTTTTATAGTCCAGCTGAATAAAGCCCTCTGGTGAACGCTGTTTATCTTTGAATCGCTGATATGCTGTCCACGCCACTGGATATTTCCCAAGTCCAATCTCCCCAGCATGTGCCACCATACACATACATATACCTGATATATGTGGGATGAGCGTCTGGTGGTTATAACTGACATTATCACAGCTGTAGTTCATGTTTGTATGAAAGTTTATAGAAACACATTGAATGGTCAGAAGTGTGTTGTCATTTCCTGTCAGTCCCCCTGGTGGGGTCACTGAACCATTGACTCAATAAACTGAAAAGGTTTTTAGGGAATAAATGGTAAATTTTAGTTTAATATTAAACACAGTTGAAGACATTAGCACATATCAAATGGGAAAGTTGGGATGCTACTATAAGTAGATAGACTTTGTCAGAAATAATGGTCAAATTAAAAAATATATATCAGGTGATATCCATGCTGAGATTGATGTTTTGTGTGTGTTAAGAACAAAGACTCTTAGCATTGTACTTTGCATATAGCACTCAATAAAGCTGGATTATATTATTACTGATGGAAAATATGAAACTGTAAAATGGAAAAAAAGCCAGTTTTTAGTATAGGACCAACATTTTGATTAATATGGAAATATATACAATGTTTTTAAAGTGCCATTTAGAGGTCTAAAATCATTGTTAGTTGACGAATATAAAAATGTTTTGTTTGCTCCTAAAATTATCCTGGCTGACACATTTGGAGAGCATCAAATTCAGGAAATTTGGAAGAGTTGTTTTTCTCTTCTAAATATTTAGTGAAAGATAAAAGTCATCTGGGGAAAAAAAAAGAGTACTTCCCCGTCTTTCAGCAATTTCCCATTTCCCCCTTTGTTTCTCTGGGTCATCAGATCTTCAATGCACAAAGCAGAAAGGGAGCTAGCATGTGTATCTACTTTGTCCAGGGTACTAAATACAGGTAATTGAATTCAATTCTTGTGATAGTCCTGTGAGATTATTGCTATAATTCCAGCTATGCAGATGAGGAAATTGAGGCTTGGAAAGTCTTAGTAGCTTGGCCAAGTTCACAGAACTAACAGGTGCTAGAACCAGAAGTGAGACCTCTCTCACCTAGACTATTGCAGTAGCTTCCTCACAGTCTGTGATGGAAGAGCTCATACTCTTTCCCCCCTGCCATGCAACCTTTCTGCTGTGTGAGGCAAAGGGTGGCATGTTAGGGTTTCATCTTCACGTTAGAGCTGCCAGAACAGGTAACTCATTCAAAAATATTTGACCTCTGATTTGTTTGAAGTCAGGGCCAGATTCTTGAGTTCCTCAGTCACCATTGCTGCCTGCTACTCATTTTAAATACGTTTAAAAGTAGTGTTACGTTACTGTGAATACTCAGCCCTCCCAGTATGGCCCCTCTACAAGTGGGGCATATTGTAAGAAGGAACTTGACAAGAGAAATTTATGTAGCATAGCTTTTTGAAAACTTGGTTTCTCGCCTTTGGAATGTGTGTTTTAAGGTTTCAGATTGTGCTTTTGATAGAATGTTTACCCACATTAGAGACTAATGAGGCTCTCAGTCTTGTTCAAGTGGCAGAGAAAGAAAGGAATGTGCAGTGTGTTCTGTGCTGGGCTGAGGGCTTGGGTGGAGGCAGAAAAGTCGGACAGGAGGGGATGGGGCCAGTCAACCCACCCACACCAACCCCAGCCTTTCTATCATTATAAATTAGGTTTGTTTTTTTCTAGAATCATATTAATGGAATCATACAGTATGTACTTTTTGTGTCTGGCTTCTTTCATTGAGCACAGTGTTTTTGGGATTCATCCATGTTATGTTTTTCAATGTATTTACCTTTTTTTATTGATGGATAGTATTCCATTTGTACCACAGTTTGTTTATCCATTTACCTGGTGTATTAGTTTTCTTTTGCTGAGTAAAAAATTACCACAAACTTAGTGGCTTAAAACAGCACCTCTTTATTAGCTGGTAGTTCTATTAGTCAGGAGTCTGGGTGGGCTCTGCTGGGTTTTCTCTCAGGATTTCACAAAATCCAGGTATCAGCTGGGCTGGATTCTTATCTGGAGACTCTAGGGAAAAATCTGCTTCTAAGCTCATTCAGCTTGTTGGCAGATATCAGTTCCTTGTGGCTACAGGGCTGAGGTCCCATTTCCTTGCTGGTTGTTGGCCTGAGGTTGTTCTCAGCAATTAGACGCCGCCCTCCCGTCCTTGCCCCTCCATCATCAAAGCCAGCAATGGTGCCTCAGGTCCTTCTTGTGCTTCGAATCTTTCTGAATTCTCCTCCTGCCATCAGCCAGAGAAAACTCTCTGCTTCCAAAGGGTGTGATTAAATTAGGCCCATGTAGCTGTCCAGTTTTCCCAGCACCACTTATTGAAGAGGCTGTCTTTTCTCCATTGTATATTCTTGCCTCCTTTATCAAAATAAGGTGACCATATGTGCGTGGGTTTATCTCTGGGCTTTCTATCCTGTTCCATTGATCTATATTTCTGTTTCTGTGCCAGTACTATACTGTACTGTAGCTTTGTAGTATAGTCTGAAGTCTGGGAGCCTGATTCCTCCAGCTCCGTTTTGCTTTCTCAAGATTGCTTTGGCTATTCGGGGTCTTTTGTGTTTCCATACAAATTGTGAATTTTTTTGTTCTAGTTCTGTGAAAAATGCCAGTGGTAGTTTGATAGGGATTGCATTGAATCTGTAGATTGCTTTGGGTAGTATAGTCATTTTCACAATGTTGATTCTTCCAATCCAAGAACATGGTGTATCTCTCCATCTGTTCATATCATCTTTAATTACATGTAAAAGAATGAAATTAGAATACTCCCTAACACCATACACAAAAATAAACTCAAAATGGATTAAAGACCTAGATGTAAGGCCAGACACTATAAAACTTTTAGAGGAAAACATAGGCAGAACACTCTATGACATAAATCACAGCAAGATCCTTTTTGACCCACCTCCTAGAGAAATGGAAATAAAAACAAAAATAAACAAATGGGACCTAATGAAACTTAAAAGCTTTTGCACAGCAAAGGAAACTATAAACAAGATGAAAAGACAACCCTCAGAATGGGAGAAAATATTTTCAAATGAAGCAACTGACAAAGGATTAATCTTCAAAATTTACAAGGAGCTCATGCAGTCAATAACAAAAAAACAAACAACCGAATCCAAAATTGGGCAGAAGACCTAAATAGATGTTTCTCCAAAGAAGATATACAGATTGCCAACAAACACATGAAAGGATGCTCAACATCACTAATCATTAGAGAAATGCAAATCAAAACTACAATGAGGTATCACCTCACACCGGTCAGAACGGCCATCATCAAAAAATCTACAAAGAGTAAATGCTGGAGAGGGTGCGGAGAAAAGGGAACCCTCTTGCACTGTTGGTGGGAATGTAAATTGATACAGCCACTTTGGAGAACAGTACGAAGGTTCCTTAAAAAACTGAAAATAGAACTACTGTACAACCTAGCAATCCCACTACTGGGTATATACCCTGAGAAAACCATAATTCAAAAAGAGTCATGTACCACAATGTTCATTGCAGCTCTATTTACAATAGCCAGGACATGGAAGCAACCTAAGTGTCCATCGATGGATGAATGGATAAAGAAGATGTGGCACATATATACAATGGAATATTACTCAGCCATGAAAAGAGACGAAATTGAGTTATTTGTAGTGAGGTGGGTGGACCTAGACCTTATTTCACTCATACAGAGTGAAATAAGTCAGAATGGATAAAGAAGATGTGGTACATATATACAGTGGAATATTACTCAGCCATAAAAAGAGACAAAATTGAGTTATTTGTAGTGAGGTGGATGGACCTAGACCTTATTTCACTCATACAAAGTGAAATAAGTCAGAAAGAGAAAAACAAATACTGTATGCTAACACATATATATGGAATCTAAAAAAAAAAAAAGGTTCTGAAGAACCTAGGGGCAGGACAGGAATAAAGACGCAGACATAGAGAATGGACTTGAGGACACGGGGAGGGGGAAGGGTAAGCTGGGACGAAGTGAGAGAGTGGCATGGACATATATACACTACCAAATGTAAAATCGATAGCTAGTGGGAAGCAGCCATATGGCACAGGGAGATCAGCTTGGTGCTTTGTGACCACCTAGAGGGGTGGGATAGGGAGGGTGGGAGGGAGATGCAAGAGGGAGGAGATGTGGGGATATATGTATATGTATAGCTGATTCACTTTGTTATAAAGCAGAAAGTAACACACCATTGTAGAGCAATTATACTCCAATAAAGATGTTAAAAAAATAAGTAAATAAAGTAAAAAAAAGAAACAAAAAACAATTAGGCCCAGCTGGACACAGCCCTTCCACTTTTGGTAGACTTTCATTTTTAGTATGACCTTTTTGATTTTAAGCTGTACTTTGACATTTTAAGCATTTCTATCCATTGATCCTCATTCTGCCATCTCATTCTGCAACCTGATTCCTTTTCTTCCTGTCCTGTGGCCCTTGTACCATTCAAGTATTCTCTTCCCCAGATTGAAAACACTTTTTTTTTTTTCCCTTTATTTTTTACATGACATGTTGTAGCATAGCAGTAAGTGTACTCTCTGGAATCACACATAATTGGATTATATTCAGCTATGCCACCTACTAACTGAGATATTGCACAAGTTAACTTCTCTGAACCTTGGTTTCCTTATCTATGCATACGTTATAGGATTAATTCAGAGATTAAATGAACTAATGCATGCAAAGCTCTTAATTACTTTCCCATGTCACATTATATACACCCAATACATGGTAGCCACTATTATTATTTCCATATTGTTACCCTTTTCCAATTTTGTTCTTTTTTCTTTCTGGATGTGATTTATTTTGGTGATGACCTTAATAAAATATGCTGCTCGAATTACACAGGTGTCTTAAAAAAGTTCAAAGTCCTTTATCCAATAATTCTACTTTTTATAAAATTTATCTCAAGGAAATAATCAGAAATAAGCAAAAATTTTTGGTCAACAGTGTTTGTCACAACACAGTTTTTACTGGCAAAATATTGAAAGCAATCTAGGTAACTAAGAATAGGGAAATAATGAAATTACGGCACATTCCTATGATGCTATAAAGCCATAAAAATCACATTTTTAATGAAAGTGATGACATGGGAAACATAACATTTTGTTAAGTACCAAAGTCATAATATAAAACAGAATATATAGCATGACCCTAACTGTGTTTCTGAAATTATGTATATTTTATTCACATACAGACAAATATTGTTAGGGAAAGGATTGAAAGGAAACATGCCATGTGTTAATAGTGAGTGGTGGGATTATAGGTGTTCTTTATTTTCCTCACTATATTTTTTTCGTAATAACTATGAACTTTTATAATCTGAAAAAAATTAATAAATTTTATTTTAAAATTATTTTATGTATGGAGCCTAGAATAGAACCTGACAGGCCACAACTTTGTCCTGAACCAGAAAAGTTGCAGAGTCACATCAGTAGATCAAGAGAGTACCTCTGATGGTCACTCAGCTGGGAACTGGCCTGAAGGCAGTGGGATTCTAGGAGGCTGCCCCTGGGGACAGGGTGGCAGCACTCCTTAGACTGTTGACTAATGGGGCTGCCCCTAGGAAGGAAGTCTGGCTGGCTGGGTCACATGGCATAGTCAGTTGCAGCAGATACAACAGTTACTCTTAGTGCCGTATTCATTGTTACACTGCACACGCTTGTTATGATAAGCTTTGATGTCTCTGTCACATCTTATCTGCATCCTTGGCTTTTTAATCCCGGAAAGAATAAAGCCTTAGGATTTGGACCTCTAGACTTTGTTTTGTTTTGTTCTAATCAAAAAAGCAAAATTGATTCTTAGTGTGAGGGGCGCCAGGGCACCAGAGGGCCTCTTGGTCAGGGGCCACGTTCAGGTGGTCCTGCCCTACGCCTGGCAATGGCCCAGCCAAGCTCTACTGTGTAGCTGCTGAAGCAAAGGTAAAGATTCTTGCGTCCTGTGCACAGTGGCTCAGAGTCAGCCTGCAGGCTTGTTTTTGTTGCTGCTGTTGCTGGGGATAGAACTGAGAGGGGAAGGAGCTGTGTTGTCTCCATCCACACACCAGGGGTCCACTTTCTAACTGTTCCCATCCTGGGGCATCACCCGGGGGCTTTTCCTCAGGCCTTGTGGGATCTACCTGTCTTGTTGTGGGAGGCCATTCTGTTTATCCAGTGACTCAAATTCTGAACATCTGAAGAATCATCTAGTCTCTGAATTCAACCATTACTTACAGAGCTCAAAGCATTTACAAGACCCTGGTAAGGAGTTGAGGAAATTCAGATAAATCCAGTGTCATTCATCTAGCATTTCCTGAATATCTACTCTGTGTGTCAGATTCTGAGCCATGAACTGTGGGAGGTACACAGATGTGAGTGACTTTAATTCAACAAACATCTGATTAGGACCTACTATGTTCAGGGCACTCTGCAAGGCACTAGGGAAGTAGATTAATGAGACACAGTCTTCATGATTAAGGTAATCTGAGAAGAGAGAGACGCGGGAACCACTTAATAAAAAGTGGAATAAGTACTATTTCTATAGTAGGGCCCAGAGGAGAGAGTAATTACTTCTGAAGTGGCCTGGCTACTTACTGGCTATGTGCTTTTAGTCAAGGTATTTAACCATTCTATTCCTTAGTGAATGTATCAAATAAAGATATGATGAGTTAATTCCCATAAAGCGCCTAGAATGGGATTTAGCAGTCATAGATGTTAACAATCCTTTCCCTTCTCCTCTTCCCTCCCTCCTTCCCAAGGATGAATGGTGAAGGTTTCCCTGAACCAAGGGGACAGCATGAGCGAGGTGTGATGAGGAGCAGGGTGGCAGAATGGGTGTATGGGGTCTGATGAGGCTGGCTTGCAAGTATTTGTGGATAATTCTACTGGGGAAAGAGACTAGAGAACTACACTAGGTCCAGACCATGGAGGATCTTCAATACCAGACAAGGAATGTGGGTTTGGGCGACAGAGAGCAAACTAATCCGTGTGTACTTTCGGAAGAGTATCTTGGCAGAGCAAGGAGAGGTTGGGGAAGAGAGGGACAGACACCACAGAAGCCGCTGCAGAATTCCAGGCAAGAGTGAAGGCCAGAAGTAAGACACTTGGATTCTCTTAGTGTGGTAGGGGCTGAGGAAGAGATTTAGTTCTCTTTCTGTGTGCCTGCCTGTGGGTTTCTTGCTGAAGGAACATTGGTTTGAGTGACAGTTTGTCCCATGTAGCCCGTAAATTTTAATATTCTGAGATTATGTTCAGTCTCTGACCTCAAGGCTGATCCACCCATACACTCCTGCCCACTTAGCTGCACTCATTGCATTGTATGTGAGGTGAGCATATATATGAGACTTCCTGTGCTTGGACACCAGTGGCTTGCACAGAGCCGGGCAGCTGTGGAATCTGCTGAAATCTCAAATAGCCTCATTGCAGGGGAGCTTTTATGAAGAGAAGCGTAATATTTAAAATCACAACAATGAAAATTCATATAAAGACATATTTTCCAGAGGCCTTATAATATAAAAAGAGTTGGATATCACAGGAGATGGAAGTAACATTTATTGAACTACGCCTAAGTATCAGGAGCTGGGGTGGGTTCTTTGGCATACTTGATCTCACTGAATCTTTGCAATCCTGTGATGCAAGTATTACTGTACCTGTTATACAGTGAAGAAATGAAGGCTCAGAGGTGCAGTCTTTATGCGCAAGGTCAGGTGACTTAACAAGTGTCAGACTTGGGACCAGGCTCTTAATCTCCATGAGCCTCAATTTTCTCATCTACCTTCAATACCTTTACTTCTTTGCTCAGTTCCCCTGTATGAGACCAGTCCACTGTCCCACACACAGTCCAGCTGCTACCTTCCTTGCCCAGGATCCCATTCCCCACCAGGCCACTGCTGTCCAGCCAGGCTCTGAGCCCCCACTGGGCTGCTGCCGCCCCTGCTGAGCCACTTGCTTCACATGGGTTCCCATCGTCCACTCCCCTACTTGGTCACCTTCCTTCCTTTTGGACTGAATTATTCAGGAAGGAAGGTCATACTTTTTACTTTACTTTTCTCTTTTTCTCTTTTGTTTGTTTTGGTTGAAATATAGCAAACACAGTAATATGTGCAGATCTTACGTATTCAACTCAATGAATTTTTACATTTGTATATACCTGTGCAATCACCCAAATTAGGCACCTCAGCAAGCCTCCCTCATGCCTCTTCTCAGATACATCCACCCCAAGATGACCACTGTTCCACACTTTCACCGTAGATTAGTTTTGCTTATTTAAATTTTTTTAAACACCTTTATTGGAGTATAATTGCTTTACATTGTTGTGTTAGTTGCTTCTGTATAACAAAGTGAATATTTAATTTTTTTAACTTTTTATTTTGAAATAATTTCAAATTTATAGAAAAGTTGCAAGAACAACATAAAGGACTCTCCAAATCCTTCACCCAGACACAGCATGTTTTAACGTTTTACCACATTTGTGTGCATTTGTGTGTGTCTCTGTCTCTCTTTTCTAAAAATTTAACATTGGTAGAAAACTGTTATCTAATCTACAGAGCATCTTCAAATTTCTCCAGTTGTCTCAATGATATCTTTTATGACAATTTTTCACTTTGATGTAGGATTCAATCCAGGATCATATATTGCATTTAATTGTCATGTCATTTTGGTTCCTTTAATTTGGAAGAGCTTTTCCTTATCTTTTATGACATTGATATTTTTAAGAGAACAGGACAGTTGTTTTGTATAATGGTCCTCAATTTGGTTCTATCTGACTTTTCCTCATGATTAGATTTCATTAGGCACTTTCAGCAGAAATACTAAATAAGTGATGTTTCTTTAATGCATCACATGAACAGGCAACTGATGTCGATTTATCCCATTGGCAGTGATGCTAACTTAGATCACTTGGGTAAGGTGGTGTCTGCCTCCTTTCTCTACCATAAAGCTACCATTTCTCCTTTCTTTGTAATTAAGTAATCTGTGAAGAGATACTGTGTGACTATGTAAATACCCTGTTCCTCTTCATACTTTTGCCCAGTAGTTTTTGTTTTTTTTTTTTTTTTGCGGTACGTGGGCCTCTCACTGTTGTGGCCTCTCCCGTTGCGGGGCACAGGCTCCGGACGCGCAGGCTCAGCGGCCATGGCTCACAGGCCCAGCCACTCCGCGGCATGTGGGATCTTCCCGGACCGGGGCACGAACCCGTGTCCCCTGCATCGGCAGGCGGACTCTCAACCACTGCGCCACCAGGGAAGCCCTGCCCAGTAGTTTTAACATCCATTAATGATTCTTGCCTGAATTCACTATTACTATTGCAAAATTATTTTCTTGCCCAATTATTCCTTTTACATTTATAATTTTTTACATTGTACTATAATGAAGAGCTTTCCCTGCTCCCCTATTTATTATTCATATGTATAGTATGTACTTATGAATTTTTATTTTATTCAGTGAGTTATAATCTGTTGTCATTATTCATTTTGATGCCCAAGTTTTCCCTGATTTAGCCAGTGGGAGATCCTTCAAGCTTCTGTGTCCTTTTGACATGTCCCTGTCATTCTTTAATCACTTCCTTTCTTCCTGGCCCAAATAGATGTTCCAGGCTCAAATTGTTCTTTCCCTGTCTCAACCCTGGGATCAGCCATTCCTTCAAGGAGCTCTGATTCTTCTTAGTTAAACAGTATTTAAAAG
Source organism: Monodon monoceros (assembly GCF_005190385.1). Lineage (NCBI taxonomy): Eukaryota > Metazoa > Chordata > Mammalia > Artiodactyla > Monodontidae > Monodon > Monodon monoceros. The sequence continues at coordinate 69,700,064 of NW_021703784.1, read as the reverse complement.
CCAAGATCAGTGCACCAAGTGACCTCATTGCTGTTGGGATGTCATTGCTTCTGGGCAATTTCATACTGATTTAACTCAGCCTGTGTGTGTGTGCATGTATAAAACTGTGAGTTCATACTGATACCTTTAGTTCTTTGTGGTACGCGGGCCTCTCACTGTTGTGGCCTCTCCCGTTGCGGAGCACCGGACGCGCAGTCTCATAGGCCATGACTCACAGGCCTAGTCACTCCGCGGCATGTGGGACCTTCCCGGACCGGGGCACGAACCCGTGTCCCCTGCATCGGCAGGCGGACTCTCAACCACTGCGCCACCAGGGAAGCCCCTGATACCTTTAATTCTAACTATTGTGTCCACAGGGTTCCTCTTTGCCCTCTCTCATTACATATTTGTGTTTTGTCTGCAATGAAAACTCTAGCTCCCAAGAACATTAATGTATTTCCCCATTTGCACAGTCCTAAAGTATATACAAAATACTTTCAGAATTAATACATGCATACTGCTATGGAAAAAAAAAAGAATCCACTAAGTAGAGTTAAGGATATTTTTAACAGCTCTTTTTGTTTTCAAACATACCTTATTTAGTCAAAGTACTGTGTTTAAAAGTTACTAGGGGGTGTGGTAAGAGGGGAGTTAGCGTCTCCCCACAACTAGGGCGTCTGCCGGCCGCTGGTGGGGAACTCTGACCCCCAAGGAAACGGGAGGAACCCCAAAGTGAACCGGTAGGACGTAGGGGGACGGAGGAGGGAGGAGCAGTGGAGGCCAGACAAGATCAGTGCCCCCCCCCCCGGGCTTCCCTGGTGGCACAGTGGTTGAGAGTCCGCCTGCTGATGCAGGGGTCACGGGTTCGTGCCCCGGTCCGGGAAGATCCCGCATGCCGCGGAGCGGCTGGGCCCGTGAGCCATGGCCGCTGAGCCTGCTGGTCCAGAGCCTGTGCTCCGCAATGGGAGAGGCCACAAGAGTGAGAGGCCAGTGTACCATAAAAAAAAAAAAAAGATCAGTGCCCCTGACGCCAGGGAGATCAGGAGAGGCAGGTGGGAGGGGCCCTGTGGGAGGAGTGAGAGAGGAGCGGAGGGTGATTGCCCTGCCCACTTGGGCACAGGGAGCCTGCTGAGCTCCCTGGCTGGTCCCCTGCCCTCCAAGGCCCCGCCTTCCCCCCACCAGCAGCATTGGTCCTGGGGGCATAGGAGGGAGGCAGGGAGATAGGAGAGGCAGGTGGGAGGGGCCCTCCCAGACCCCAGACTGGAGGAGCAGTCTGGCGTTTGCCCAGACTGTGGGGCAAAGTAGCGTTTGCCCTGCCTGCTTGAGCCCAGGAAGCCTGCTAGGCTCCCAGGTGAGATCCCCTGCCCTCTGAGACCAGGGTGAGGGGCACACCTGGGCCCCTTCTGTTCCTTGAGCCTAAGCCACACACCCCCACAGCCCCCAGGGCCTTTTCCAGCCCTGTGGGTCTTGAGCATTGGCCCTGCCCACCGCCCAAATCTCGCCCTTGCTTAGGCCCCGCTCTCCACGCCCAAAGCCTTCCCCCCAACCCCTGCCTTTTTTTTTTTTTTTTTTTTTTCTTTTCCCTCCTCTTTTTTACTATTGTGGTACTGATGTACCTTCTGGCTGTTGATTCATCTATGTTTTTATTTTTACATTCTTTCTAACATATCTGTTCGTTTCCTAGGCTAATTTTATTTTTTACTTTGTTATTTTTCTTTTTTTTTTTTTTGCCACCCCATGCAGCTTGCAGGATCTTGATTCGTGAGTTGGGGACTGGCGGGAGGTTCCTGTGGTGGGAGCTCTGAGTCCAAACCACTGGACTAACAGAGAACCTCAGAACCCAGGGAATATTCATCGGAGTGAGGTCTCACAGAGTTCCTCATCTCAGACCAAGACCCAGCTCTACCCAATAGCCTACAAACTCCAGTGTTGGAAGCCTCAGGCCAAACAACCAGTAAAACAGAACACAATCCCACTCATAAAAAAAAAAAATGAGAAGGCAAAAACATATCTCAAAGATGAAGGAGCAAGGTAAAAACCTACAAGACCAAATAAATGAAGAGGAAATAGGCAATCTACCTGAAAAAGAATTCAGAGTAATGATAGGAAAGATGATCCAGAATCTCAGAAATAGAACGGAAGCACGGATTGAGAAAATACAAGAAATGTTTAACAAAGATCTAGAAGGACTAAAGAACAAACAAACAGAGATGAACAACACAATAACTGAAATGAAAAATACACTAGAAGGAATCAATAACAGAATAATGGAGGCAGAAGAACAAATAAGTGAGCTGGAAGACAAAATGGTGGAAATAACTGCCGAGGAGCAGAATAAAGAAAAAAGAATGAAAAGAATTCAAGGCAATCTCAGAGACCTCTGTGACAACACTAAATGCACCAACATTCGAGTTATAGGGTCCCAGAAGAAGAAGAGAATAAGAAAGGGTCTGAGAAAATATTTGAAGGGATTATAGTGGAAAACTTCCCTAACATGGGAAAGGAAATAGTCACCCAAGTCCAGGTAGCACAGAGAGTCCCATACAGGATAAACCCTAGGAAAAACACACCAAGACACATATTAATCAAACTAACAAAAATTAAATTCAAAGAAAAAATATTAAAAGCAGCAAGGGAAAAACAACATACAAAGGACTCCCCATAAGGTTATCAGCTGATTTTTCAGTGGAAACTCTGCAGGCCAGAAGGGAGTGGCAGGATATACTTAAAGTGATGAAAGAGAAAAATCTACAATCAAGATTACTCTACCCAGCAAGGATCTCATTCAGATTTGATGGAGAAGTCAAAAGCTTTTCAGACAAACAAATCTAAGAGAATTCAGCACCAACAAACCAGCTTTAAAACAAATGCTAAAGAAACTTCTCTAAGCAGGAAACACAAGAGAAGAAAAAGACCCACAAAAACAAACCCAAAACAATTAAGAAAATGGTAATAGGAGCATACATATCTATAATAACCTTGAATGTAAATGGATTAAATGCCCCAACCAAAAGACACAGACTGGCTGAATGGATACAAAAACAAGACCCATATATATGCTGTTTACAAGAGACCACTTCAGACCTAGGGACACATACAGACTGAAAGTGAAGGGATGGAAAAGATATTCCATGCAAACTGAACTCAAAAGAAAGCTGGAGTAGCAATACTCATATCAGATAAACTAGACTTTAAAATAAAGACTGTTACAAAAGATAAGGAGGGACACTACATAATGATCAAAGGAGCAATCCAAAAGGAAGATATAACAATTATAAATGTGGATGCACCCAACACAGGAGCATCCCAGTACATAAGGCAAATCTAACAACCATGAAAGGAGAAATCGACAGTAACACAATAATAGGGGACTTTAACATCCCACTTACACCAATGGACAGATCATCCAAACAGAAAATAAATAAGGAAACACAAGCTTTAAATGACACAACTGACCAGATAGATCTAATAGATATTTATAGAACATTCCACCCAAAAGTGGCAGAATACACTTTCTTCTCAAGTGCACATGGAACATTCTCCAGGATAGATCACATCATGGGTCACAAATCAAGCCTCAGAAAATTTAAGAAAATTGAAATCGTATCAAGCATCTTTTCTGACCACAACACTGTGAGATTGGAAATCAACTACAGGAAGAAAACTGTAAAAAACACAAATACATGGAGGCTAAACGGTGCACTACTAAATAACCAAGAGGTCACTAAAGAAATCAAAGAAGAAATTTTAAAAATACATAGAAACAAATGACAGCAAAAACACGACAACACAAAACCTATGGGTCACAGCAAAAGCAGTTTTAAGAGGGAAGTTTATAGCAATTCAACCTCACCTCAAGAAACAAGAAAAATCTCAAATTAACAATCTAACGCTACACTTAAAACAACTAGAGAAAGAAGAATAAAGAAAACCCAAAGTCAGTAGAAGGAAAGAAATCATAAAGATCAGAGCAGAAATAAATGAAATAGAAACGAAGAAAACGATAGCAAAGATCAGTAAAACTAGAAGCTTGTTCTCTGAGAAGATAAACAAAAATTGATAAACCCTTAGCCAGACTCATCAAGAAAAAGAGGGAGAGGATTCAAATCAATAAAATTAGAAATGAAAAAGGAGAAATCACAACTCACACTGTAGAAATACAAAGGATTATAAGAGACTACTATAAACAACTATATGCCAATAAAATGGACAACCATGAAGAAATGGACAAATTCTTGGAAAGGTACAATTTTCCAAGACTGAACCAGGAAGAATTAGAAAATATAAACAGACGTATCACAAGTAATGAAATTGAAACCATAATTACAAATCTTCCAACAAACAAAAGTCCAGGACCAGATGGCTTCACAGGCGAATTCTATCAAACATTTAAAGAAGAGCTAACACCTATCCTTCTCAAACTCTTCCAAAAAATTGCAGAGGGATAAACACTCCCAAATTCATTCTACGAAGCCACCATCACCCTGATACCAAAACCAGAAAAAGGTATCATAAAAAAAGAAAATTATAGACCAATATCACTGATGAACATAGATGCAAAAATCGTGAACAAAATACTAGCAAACAAAATGCAACAGCACATTAAAAGGATCATACACCATGAACAAGTGAGATTTATCCCAGGGATGCAAGGATTCTTCAATATACGCAAATCAATCAGTGTAATACACCACATTAACAAATTAAGGAATAAAAACCATATGATCATCTCAATAGATGCAGAGAAAGCTTTTGACAAAATTCAACACCCATTTATGATAAAAACTCTCCAGAAAATGGGCATAGAGGGAACCTATCTCAACATAATAAAGACCATATATGACAAACCCACAGTGAACATCATACTTAATGGTGAAAAACTGAAAGCATTTCCACTAGGATCAGGAACAAGACAAGGATGTCCACTCTCGCCACTCTTATTCAACATAGTTTTGGAATTCCTAGCCACAGCAATCAGAAGAAAAAGAAATAAAAGGAATACAAATTGGAAAAGAAGAAGTAAAACTGTCACTCTTTGCAGATGACATGATACTATACATAGAAAATCCTAAAGATGCCACCAGAAAACTACAAGAACTAATCAATGAATTTGGTAAGGTTGCAGGATACAAAATTAATGCACAGAAATCTCCTGCATTCCTATACACCAACAACAAAAAGTCAGAAAGAGAAATTAAGGAAACACTGCCATTTACCATTGCAACAAAAAGAATAAAATACCTAGGAATAAACCTGCCTAAGGAGGCGAAGACTTGTACTCAGAAAACTATAAAACACTGATGAAAGAAATCAAAGATGACATAAACAGATGGAGAAATATATCATGTCCTTGGATTGGAAGAATCAATATTGTGAAAATGACTATACTACCCAAAGCAATCTACAGATTCAGTGCAATCCCTATCAAGCTACCAATGGCATTCTTCACAGAATTAGAACAAAAAATTTTACAATTTGTATGGAAACACAAAAGACCCCAAATAGCCAAAGCAATCTTGAGAAAGAAAAACGGAGTTGGAGGAATCAGGCTCCCCGACTTCAAACTATACCACAAAGCTACAGTAATCAAGACAGTATGGTTATGGCACAAAAATAGAAATATAGATCAGTGGTACAGGATAGAATGTCCAGAGATAAACCCACACATATATGGGAACTTAATTTACTACAAAGGAGGCAAGAATATACAGTGGAGAAAAGACAGCCTCTTCAATAAGTGGTGCTGGGAAAACTGAACAGCTGTTCATGTAAAAGAATGAAATTAGAACACTACCTAACACCATACACAAAAATAAACTCCAAATGGATTAAAGACTTAAATGTAAGACCAGACACTATAAAACTTTTAGAGGAAAACATAGGAAAAACACTCTTTGACATAAACCACAGCAAGATCTTTTTTGACCCACTTCCTGGAGTAACAGAAATAAAAACAAAAATAAACAAATGGGACTTAATTCAACTTAAAAGCTTTTGCACAGCAAAGGAAACCATAAACAAGACAAAAAGACAACCCTCAGAATGGGAGAAAATATTTGCAAATGAGACAACAGACAAAGGATTAATCTCCAAAATACACAAACAGCTCATGGAGCTCAATATCAAAAAAACAAACAATCCAGTTAAATGGGCAGAAGACCTAAATAGACATTTAACCAAGGAAGACATACAGATGGCCAAGAGGCACATGAAAAGATGCTAAACATCACTAATCATTAGAGAAATGCAAATCAAAACTACAATGAGGTATCACCTCACACCGGTCAGAATGGCCATTATCAGAAAAGCTAGAAACAATAAATGCTTGCAAGGGTGTGGTGAAAAGGGAACCCTCCTACACTGTTGGTGGGAATGTGAATTGATACAACCACTATGGAAAACAGTATGGAAGTTCCTTAAAAAAGTAAAAATAGAATTACCATATGACCCAGCAATCCCACTCTGGGTACATACCATGAGAAAACCATAATTCAAAAAGAGACATGCACCACAATGTTCACTGCAGCACTATTTATAATAGCCAGGACATGGAGCCAACCTAGACGTCCATCAACAGATGAATGGATGAAGAAGATGTGGCACATATGTACAATGGAATATTACTCAGCCATATAAAGAAACGAAATTGAGTTATTTGTAGTGAGGTGGATGGACCTAGAGTCTGTCATACAGAGTGAAGTGAGAAAGAGAAAAACAAATACCGTGTGCTAACGCATATATATGGAATCTAAAAAAAAAAAAAAAGTACCGATGAACCTAGTTGCAGGGCAGGAATAAAGAGGTAGACATAGAGAATGAACTTGATGACATGGGTGGGAGGGCAAAGCTGGGGCAAAGTGAGAGTAGCATCGACATATATATACTACCAAATATAAAATAGCTGGCTGGTGGGAAGCAGCAGCATAGCACAGGGAGATTGGTTCGGTGCTTTGTGATGACCTAGGAGGCGCAAGAGGGAGGGGATATGGAGACATGTGTATGCATATGGCTGATTTGCTTTGTTGTGCAACAGAAACTAACACGGTATTGTGAAGCAATTATACTCCAATAAAGATCTATTAAAAAAAAAGTTACTAGGATTGGTTCTTTTTTCCCCTCCTTCAGAACAGTTATATTATTTATTTGAAATAAGTTTGCCTATTTTTGAGCTTCACGTAGATAGTGTCATACGATATTTACTCTTCTGTGTCTGGTTTCTTTTGTTCACTACTTTCTTGAAGATTTATCCATGTTTTGAATAGCAGTAGGGTTTTTTCCCCATTGTTATAAAGTATTCTGATTATACTACACTTTATTCATTCTACTAATGATCAGTATTTGGGTAATTTTATGTTTTTATTATGAATAAAGCAGCTGTGAACATTCTTGTACATGTCTTTTGATGGAAGTAAGTAATTTTTTATTTTGGGTTCTTGGGTACTTGGGAAGTAAGTATCGTTTGTTTTGGGTGTGTGTGTGTGTATGTATATGTATATGTATGTATTTACCTTTAGTAGATACTGCCAAACAACTTTTCAGTGCAGTTGTTGAATTTATATTCCTGCCAGCAATGTAAGAGATTTCCACATCCTCATCAGCCCTTGGTATTGGCAGTCTTTTTAAATTGCAGCCTGTGTTGGCTATTATGGAAAGGGTTCCGTTTTTTTTTGTTGTTTGTTTTTTACATGTTTATTGGAGCATAATTGCTTTACAATGTTGTGTTAGTTTCTGCTGTATAACAAAGTGAATTAGCTGTATATATACATATATCCCCATACCCCCTCCCTATCCCACCCCTCTAGATGGTCACAAAGCACCCAGCTGATCTCCCTGTGCTATGCGGCTGCTTCCCACTAGCTATCTGTTTTACATTTGGTAGTGTATGTATGACCATGCCACTCTCTCACTTCGTCCCAGCTTCCCCTCCCCCCTCAACGCCCACTGTGTCCTCAAGTCCATTCTCTACATCTGCTCTTTATTCCTGTCCTGCCACTAAGTTCATCAGAACCATTTTTTTTTAGATTCCATTTATATGCATTAACATACGGTATTTGTTTTTCTCTTTCTGACTTACTTCACTCTGTATGACAGACTCTAGGTCCATCCTCCTCACTACAAATAACTCAGTTTCGTTTCTTTTTATGGCTGAGTAATATTCCATTGTATATATGTGCCACGTCTTCTTTATCCATTCAACTGTTGATGGACATTTAGGTTACTTCCATGTCCTGGCTATTGTAAATAGTGCTGCAATGAACATTGTGGTACATGACTCTTTTTGAATTATGGTTTTCTCAGGGTATATGCCCAGTAGTGGGATTGCTGGGTCATATGGTAGTTCTATTTTTAGTTTTTTAAGGAACCTCCATACTTAAGGGTTCAGTTTTTTTGAGAAGCATGCTGTAGGATGTTTGGCTGGCCCGAATCTGTTAATTACCTATCTTGAGGTTGGCTGTTCAGCTCTCATGGTTGTATCCTGTTCTCAAGGGCATAAGTAACTTACTGGTGTTGCCTTTACTGAAATTCAGATGCATTGCTGTGTTAGGCGCTTTTCGTCTGTAAGGATCAGAGATACTCTCAGGTTACTTTAGTATTGTAAGGATGGTCATGAGTACTGGAAACAGGTGAAGCAAATGCCTTATAAAAGAACAACTGGAAGGTCACTTAGAACACAAGGCAGCTCAAAAATCTAGACTTTCTTGCACCGTCAGCAATAGGATCTAGAAAACTCACATTCCAGTGACCTAGCTACTCTTCTTTAGTTTGTTCCTGCTGCTTCTGACTCTTCTGCCAGTAGCTCCTCTGTATATTAACCTTTCTTGGGTCTATATCTTCCAGCTACGGCTCCAGCTACCACCTAGAGGACTCACACCCTACAACCTTTTTCAGGCAGAATTTCCACAATAAGCCACTTCACAGGCTGTGGCCAATCTATGCATTAACCTGCTTTGGGCAGGTATCCACCCATAGCCCATCCACACCAATTAGGCCACAGGTGCACATAGTATCAACATAACAACTTAGGAGAAAGGAATTTTCTTAGAAATGCGGTATGGGAAAAGCAAGCATTCCGAGTGCCTGTTTAGTTTAATTGTATATATTAAATTCAAATTCAGTAGACATTTCTCAAGTCCTCTCCTTATCTGCCAGTAGAGTAACTCTGTTGAAAAAGGAAATGAACTGTTCATAGTGAACCTATGCCAGTTCCTAACACTTATAGTTTCCTTTTACATGTTCCCAAATTATATATTTTATATGTTCTGGAAATGTATCTGCAGAACAGGGTCAAACTCAAAGTGAATTTTATTCTGTGGAAGTTGGGGGGTGGTGTGAAAGGGTTTTAGGATGTATGAGATTCACTTGTTTGTTAATATCCCATTTTTAAGATGAGGGAACTGAAGTCCAGAGAAGTGAAGAGATTTGCCCAAGCTCATATGACTAGGAAGTGGCAGGGCAAGGACTCAAATCCAGGTCTTCTGGTTCCATACTTAGAGCGCTTCCCACTACCCAACACTGCCTGGGGAGACATACCCTACCGCCACACTCAAATTATTAACAGTACAAAGGAGGTTTGACAAAAGCAAACTTTAGCCAAGGCAAGTGGTAGGATTTGAGAGAAGGCAGATCTTTTAGGGGCTGAGATGATCTGGGAGACTTCCTCAAGGCAGTGGGTTTTGAACTGGGTCTTGTAAAGTTGGTAAGGTTTAGAATGGTACGGAAAAGGGAGAATGGTGCAAATAACCGTGCAAAAGCTATGCTTTTAGGTAGCTCTTAAAAGCATGCAGGTTGGAGTGAAAAGGACTGAACTAAGATGGTAGCAACTGAAAAATCAAGATATTGAGAAGGCAGAGTTACCAGGATCTTGAGACAGAGTAGGAGGGAGATAAAAGAGTCAGAGATCTGTTAGTCACTTGAGAGTTTGAGCCTTAGTGACTGGGGCAGTCTGGAACCAGTATCAGAAGAAGAGGGGCAGTATGTGTAGTGGTTAAGCTCACAGGCTTTGGATCAAGGCTGACCTGGGTGTATAGCGAGTGTGACTTACCTAGTTTAAGACTTATTTTCGTATAGAATGTGCAAAAAAAAATTGCTTTGCAGGGAGAATGGGTTCTTTGCCCCTGGACTTTGAGGTGGAGGACAAGATGGAGCCTCGGGGCCCAGAGGTCTCATTTTTTGGCCTCCGTTGACATCTAGGCTTCAGTCAAAAGCTGAAGCCCTCACAAAGGGAGTTAAAGGTGTCTTTGTAAGGCTAGGTGCTTCCAGAAGCAAGCAACTGTGCTGCCTCTCTGCTGTCACCAGGACCTCCTTTGAGGCTATTTCTGAGCCTAGGGGTAAAGCTCCGTTGGCTGACAGGACTGCACTTTGCTGTAAAACATGTCCAGACTCCCAGCCTGCTTTTCTGACAGGTTTGGAAATTCTGGTTTGTCTTCCCAGAGTTCTAAGCAGATGGCAACTGGGTTAGGGCAGAGCTCAGCAAAGGCTGCACTGAAGCGCCCATTCCCTTCCCTGTTAACCCGGGCCGATGAGACGCTGCCGTTCTGAAGCTTCTTCCCAGCCTGCTTTTTGCCCCCGGGCTGGGCGGCGCCTGCCAAAGACTAGCCGTGAGGGTGGGAGCCTGAGCGGAGCAGCCGAAGACTTCCCCAGCAGAGTCTCCCACGGAATGGACGCCCCACCCCGCCGTCACGTGCCTCCACACGTGCGCGTCGTTGCCATAGCATCGGCCGGCGCCCAGGCCCATTGGCGTGAGGCGGAACCAATCAGTAGGCCCCTCAGGCTGCTGCGCGCCATGGGGGGGTTCCTGAGCTGCCGCCCCGGCGCTGGGATGAAGCTGAGGATGGTCCCTGGTTGGTGATGGGGACGAGTCTCGGGTCCTGGCTTCTGCGTGGTTCCTCTCCTTGGAATCTCAGTGCTTCTTCCCCTGAGACATGGTCGCACCCCGCCCCACTCTGATTTCCCCGTTCAAAGTGTGTAGAGTTGAACAACCTGGTGGAGTTCCCCGAGAGGTGATAGCTTCCACAGCGAAGGCACAGGACAAATGTTTGTTGCCGTTTTACAGCCATTTCTCCCAAGAAAAAGCCCTGGAACAGCCCTTGATAGATCCAGAGGTGGGTACTCCTAGCCCCAGGAAGATGTTTGAGCCTAGTAAACCTGGGGCTCTCCCAGCATAAGATCCCTTGATAATTGGCACAGGGTTGCCAGATGTAAGAACTGGGTGGCGGTGTATTTCCATGCTGAATGGGAATAGGAAGGGTTTAGACAGTTAACAGGACAAAGTTTGAACGAGAATCGTCACAGAATTCTGCACCTCCGCCAGCTGTAACACACTGGTAAGTTACCTTACCTCTCTGAACCCCAATTGCCTCATTTGTAAAGCAGTTGTAACAAAGAAATCTTAGATTTAGAATAAGTTTAAATGAAATAATACAAGCAAAGCAGTTAGCCAGGTACCTGGCCATAAGCTCTCAATAAGGGCCTGTCAGCTGTTTTTAGAAATGGTACAAGTGTACCGGTGGAAACTGAAGTGCTCGCATTCAACATTTGGCAAATATTTTTACATTAATCTACTTTTTGCTTATTCATTTAGTTATTCATTCATTTAACCCATTAATGTATTCAGCATATATTTACTGGGCATCTACTACCAGTCAATTCTTACTCCAGTTCATCCCTGTCCAACTGTATTTAGTGGGTTCCAGCCCCAAGGGGAGTTCCGGCTCCCTTCACAAGAGCTGATGGAGTCTAGCTTGGCAGGAGGGGTGCTGGGAGATCTTGTCCCTGTGGCAGTTGGGGCTTTGGAAGTTGTTTTTTGCAGCTCTGCCTCCTCAGGCTCAGTTGCCTGAACAGAGCAGACCCCTCTAGTACTTGAGCAGCACTGAGACAGGACAACTTTCCACAGGCTCCTCTGTCCCCCATCCCTCACCCTTGGGGAGGTGTGCCCCCTGTATCTTGAAGGCCCCATCCAGCAAGCCGGAACCCCTACTGTGGGACTTTGTCACCTAGGACTGACCTCTGTTGGTGGCCCACTGTGCTTTGCTGTCCTAGAATTCCTGGAACAATCCTGTGCTTTTGATACCCCATCATCTCTACACTCTATTTTTTTAGTGCCCTTGGAGCCCTCACTGTGCATCTCGGTGCCTGTCTCCATTTGCCTGGAGTCTCCACACCACGACTCACACTTGTTTTGGGACCATCTAACTTCTCTGGGCCAGCGTCTTTGGGCCTCTTCATGCCCTGTACTTGGGCTGTGTGACAGGGATGTTACTGGGCAGGCACCCTGCTGGATCTCTGAGAGACAGAGGTGCTTAACACACACAGTTCATAAGCAGACATCTCATGTGTGCTAAGGGCCATGATGCGTGGCGCTGTGCCAGGAGGTGACCTAAGCAATCTTAGAGGATTTTGCTAGATGGACAGTGGGAGAAAGGGAAGTCACATCAAGGAGACTAGCATGCATAAAAGCCTGAAATCACATGATATTCTTACAGAAAATGTAGTGTGAATAGAAAAAAGGGAATATGTTCTTTGGGGTTGAGAGCTCATGAGTAGCAGGGGGAAGAAGTGAGGCCAGAGAGGTAAACAGGGGCCTACACTTGAGGGCCTTGTGAGCCATACTGTGTACTTTAGACTTTGCCCTTCCAATGCTGGGATCCTGTGGAGGGTTTTCTATAGGGGCATGGCATGTGCAGAGTTGTATGTAAGGAAGGTGAGACCCATGGCTGTGAGGGGATGGGTTGTCTCATTTGTCCTCTAGCAATTCTGTAAGGCAGATGGGAAAATACTGTTTTCTACTTTTTATGCCTGAGAATGCTGAAGCTCCAGAGGTTAAATACCTTGCCAAAGTTCTCAGAACCCGAAAGCAGAGGACCTAGGATTCACCTGGCTTCCTGGATCTGAATCCCTTTCTCATGGGCATACTGCCATTGTTAACAGAGTCTTCTAGAAAGCTGGGCAGTGAGTAGATGCTGACAGAAGCAATGTGAAGCAAATGGTCATTGATACAATCTTGTTGAAGGAGTGTAGTGCTGGGATTTTGTGGCCTGTGGTGTTCAGTCTCCTGACCTCTGTGCCAGTGCACAGACAGCAAGAAACAGCGGGGAGCTTTGAGCTTCAAGTGCAACATTGCCTTGACAAAATCCATTTATCACTGTCTCGCTCATTAATTCACAGCAGCGTCTCCTGCCTGACGCTGGCATTTGTCAGTGGCTTGTTTCTGGAAGCCCCTGGTCTTCAAGGCTGGTCAGCTCTGCAGCCCACAGCCTCAGGGTGAGCCCGGGCAGTCAGAGGCAGGTCCTTTCTGCCTACATTTTGTAAAATGAAATAACTTTATTTTTTAAAACACAAAGGTAGCGTGACCTAGCAGTACAGAACATGAGCTTGGAGATAGGCAAACCTGGGTTTTAGTTCTATGGCAGTGCCACTTAGCAAGCTAGGAAAGTTATGTAATGTATATGAACCTCAGTTCTCTTCTCTCTAAAATGAGCAAAGTCAAACCTACCTGAGAAGATGATCGTGATGAGGAAGATGAGATAGTGTTTATAAAGAGCCTTGGCATGACACCTGGCACATATGAGTCCTCAATATGGTGGCTTTAATTCCTGCTCTTATTGTTCCCACCACCACTACCAGCCATCCTGCTGCTACCACCAGTTAAAGAATGTTTGAAAAATAGAAAATAGAAGAAAAAAATCTTATAATCTCATCACCATGACACAGCTACCCTTATAATTTGTTTCCTTCAAATCTTTTTTCCCCACTACTTCAGAGTATATCAGATTTTACAGCATATTTATTTTATAGCCAGGAAGGGTTTTTTTCCCCTCTATGGTGGGAACTGCATTATGTTTATTTTTCTTATTTTTAATAGATACTTTTTCTGATTATAAAAATAGTGTGTAAAATTTAGAGACCATAAAAAAAGTCAAAGGGAAAACCATACTCATAATGCCTCCTTTATGCTTAGCCCAGAGGCTATCACTATTAACTTTTTGGAATAACTCCTTCCAATCTTTTATTCATATTTTATTATAGATTTGAGATCATATTACATATACAGTTTTTATGTGGTTTTCCAGTTCATAGGCTATCACGAGTATTTTCCTTTATTGTAAACATCATTTTCCAAGGCTGCATAATTTCCAAGTCATCAGATGGCTCTACCATAATTTACATAGAATTCTCCTGTTGTTAGACATCTGAGTTTTTTCCCAGTTCTTCAATCTAAGCAGCTTCCTATGACACAACCTAGGGAACCAGCCTCAGTATAACCAGGAAGCATATGATGAACTTATGCTGTGTGTATGGCCTGGGTGAAGCCTGGGGGGGACCCCTCAGATAGATACAGAGCCTGCCTCAAAGGAGCACAGAGACTAGTCACCCTGGAATTATTTACTGGGGTAAAAATATACAGGTACTTCTTTGCCAGACAGTGTCAGGGAATCCACCTATATGTGGGTAACCGTCTTCCCTGTGGAAGCTGAGATCCTGGACGCATAACTTTTACAAAGAAAAAAGCCTCAGAAGCCTTGCTGCCCCTTCTCACCTACCAGTGGTTATTTTGCCTCCAATGCTCAAATGCCTTTTGAGCCTGTTACCTTGACTGTTGGGGGCCTGTGCTAATTACCTTTGAATATCACTTCCAAGTGGTTTTTCACTGGGAAAGAGTGAGAAGCTATAGCACCAAGAAAGGAACTTGTGTGAGAATCAGGGAATCAGAGAGACCCTAGTCTTAGTTTTTTTTTTGTTTTCTGTTTTTTGTTTTTTGCGGTACGCGGGCCTCTCACTGTTGTGGCCTCTCCCATTGCGGAGCACAGGCTCCGGACGCGCAGGCTCAGCGGCCATGGCTCACGGGCCCAGCCGCTCTGCGGCATGTGGGATCTTCCCGGACCGGGGCACGAACCCATGTCCCCTGCATCGGCAGGCGGACTCTCAACCACTGCGCCACCAGGGAAGCCCCCTAGTCTTCATTTTGACACACACTTCCTCTGGCACCTTGTAGTGTTAAAGATTGGACTAGGTGACCTCCAGGACTCTTCCAATTGACATTCCATATGTACCTGAAGCCTTTTTCTTGCCAGGAGCTAAAGTGAGCATCCTGATAAAGGTCACAGGATGCTTCTCCAGAGTCTCGATTTCCTTTTAATTAGTACCTGAGGAGCCATTTATACTCTTATATTCCCAATCACTTCCTTCTGGTAGCATTTGGGACATGCGGAGATTGAAAGGCACTGGGTGCAGACACAGGATTCAGAACCCCAAATGATTGTCTTTTATGTATTAGGTATTTGTTCTTTATGTACTTTGTTCTTTCATTCATTCTCTCATTTAGCAGGTGTTAACTGAGCCCCAGGTTTTGTACAGTCCATCTGTGTAATACAGAGGGGAACAAGTCTCAGCATTGTTCTCAAGACACACACAGTCTAGTGAGGAGACAGGAAAAAATGTAAAAGACAACAAGATGATTGCTGCAGTGGGGGTACATATAAGTTGCATAATGCAAGGAGTGCTTGAGTCTGCCTAGAAGCAACAGCAAGAGAGTCTCTGGATGCTTTGAAATTTTAAAGAATGAGTAGAAGTTTTTTAGGTAGGCAGTTGAGGAGAGGGCATTCCTGGCAGAGAAACAGCATGTGCAAAGGCCTGGAGGTGTTGGGAGAACATGTTGTGTTCAGAGAACTGCTGGTGGTTTGTGTGGCTGGAAGGTGAAAGGGAGAGTGAGCAGATGAGGAAAAGTCAAGAATTTTTCCTCAGGCAAGTCTGTTTCCACTGAATTCTTTGCTCATTTTATCAGTCCAGATAAGAGTGATGGATTTTTAGCTCAGTTTTCCAAAACTGTCATTTGTATTCCCTTATATTTCCATTTTTATAGTAACACATGTTCATTATAGAAAGTTTGAAAAATACGAAAACGTAGAAAGAAGAAAGGATTAAAAAAAATCGCTCATGGTCTCTGCCTAAAAACAAATACTTTAACACCTTGGTGTATTTCCATTCAACGGTTTTTTGTTTTTTCACTTTTTCTTTTTATGTAGTCATGAGTGTATCGTAACTATAGTCTTTTGTACATGATGCCCCTTTCTACTTCCTAAAATTTGCCAAAAAATAGATGTTGTTATCATTAAAATATAACTGATCATAAAATATAATGGCTGAAATATATTTTTTGTTTAATGTAACTTATTTTCTTTCTCTTTACAGGTCTCCTGTGGCTCAGAGCATAATCTGGCAGTGATTGGTAAGTAATTAGTATACTGATAACTGTGTTTATTCTGAAACTCATGCGCAGAATTGGAGGACTCTTGGTTAACCAAAGGCCAGGGTGCATGCGTCTGTGTATGTTGGGGAAGAGTCTGGGAAATGGAAGCCTTTGTTGATCAAGGCTTTGCCAGAAGCCCTTTTTCTAAAAATTTCTATTCAAAAAGGTGCCTGAGCTGGCCTCCCTGCCTCAGGAAGTGGCATTTGGGAATATTAAAGATCTTACAGGCTGGGGGCATCCTGTGTAAAAAGCCAGACATAAAAGGGGAAGAGGATTGGGCTGCTCCTGGTTTTTGAATAAATCCTTTGCACCGAGTTCTTTCCTCTTGCTTGGCTCTTTCTTTGGAGATGGTGGGTTCTGCTCACTGCCCTCGCTGCCATGTGTTTCATGTCACTCTGGAACTCCCAAGCCTCTGATAAATTGAGGCTTCCTCTTACTGACTCTGAATAACCAAGGTTCACTGTTTTTATAATCAGGCCTGTGCTCAGTTCCTTCAAGAAGCCTTCTCATTACTTCCACACGTAGACTCAGTCGGTACAATAAAGAGACAGTGTAGGGCCCGACTACTTGAGTCCAGTGCAGGCTTCTGCTTACTAGCTGTATGAACTCAGGTAGTCGGGCCCCACACAGACAAGGTGATTAGCCCTCCATGCCTCATTTTTCTCACTTTTAAAATGGGGAGGGCAGTGGCATCTTCCTCATAGGGTTGTTGCAGTTGTTGTGAGGGTTAAAGGAGTTGATACATGTAAAGCGCTTAGAAGAGCACTTAGCTCCTGGTAAGGGTTTTAGAAGTGTTCGTTGCTATTTTCTGATAATCATTAGTTCAAGTAATTGCCCACCTCGGGGCTTTAGCTCTCCCATCTGTGATAGGGAGGGGTGAAAACAGGAAACCAAGGTCCTCTCCAGCCCTGACATTTCAGGACTCTGTTGCAGCCCCATCGCTATCTGCCTTGAGTAGGTGATGTCTGTCCTGTGTACTTCCCTCTCCCAGCCTCTCTCAGCTTCTGAGGGGCGAGGCCCCTGTGTTTTCCTTTTGTTTCCTGCTTATATGCAGCACCCAGAGCAGTGAGCCAGTGCCTGGCCCTCAGCGGAGACTCAAGCACTGTTTTCTGAATTAAGCTAGACTGGCTCGCTCAGCTGCCTGGGTTGGCAGCAGTTTGAAGCACTACTTTGTAGGCCCGAATGTGATGTGCAAGGAGGCGGAACCAAGGACAGTAGAGGAGGTAGGCTGACAGCCAGCAGAGGGGGTGGGGAGTAAAAAGCGCTGGAGTCAGAGAGGGAGTGAGAAAATGTAACAGCAAACCTGCATGCTTTGCAACACCAGATATGTTACACCGGAACTACTCCAGCCTGGGTGTAATTAAGACAAGCTAATCAAAGAATCAGAGGCGGTGCCTAGGATGTTGCTGCTGCTGTCACTGGACTAGGAGAGAGGTTGGCACAAACAATAAGATTGCAGGGAATCTAAATACATGAAAAAACAAAATCCAGTTGAAGGAGGAGGCCAGAGCCAGCAGGGTGGCAGGCTGAGCCGATAGGCAGCCTAGGGCTGGAGAAAGAGCATAGACTCTGCAGGCAGACAGCCTTGGTTTAAACCAGCTCCATCTCTGTGTGAGCTTCCATGTTTTCCCCTTATCTATGTAATGGGGATAATTCCACCTTGCAGGATTGTTGTGAGGATTAGAGGAGATAACGTGTGTGAAACACCTGTTACTATATAGGGGATGTGTAAGAAATTAATTCATAATTCCATTCCTTTTTCATTTCTCTTGGTCTGGGTGGGGAGAAGGGAGAATCACTTGTTAGTGTAACTGTTCCAGTGAAGTAATTCTTGGTTGGGAGAGAGAAATGATAACATTCTGGAAAGGTGTGTCTAGCGTTACTACCCAAGTGAGGAAGGCAGCAGAGGCGGTGGGAGAGCAGGGCATGGCATGCTGATGAACTCCTCGAGGGCAGACCTCTTATTTTCTGTTTTGTCCCCAATGCCTGGGGCCTGGCTCACAATCTGCTGAATGAATGGTTCCAGAGTCAGGAAAGGTGGGCCCAGTCACGAGACTCTGGACATGTCCACCTGCCTGCATGTGAGCCGGGATCAGAGGCTCCCTGACACCTGGGGAAGGGGGCCCTCAGTGGGTGCCCTGCAGGGTGCAAGTTGTATAGCAGGAAGCGATGAGAAGCCTCCTGTTAGCCCTGACAAGAGGCCAGCAAGAGGGGGACAAGCTGGAGGAGGAGAGTTCCTACCAGCTGAAAGCCTGGCTCTCACAGCCAGCTCCCTGCTCCCCCCTCCTGCCCTTGCCTACTTTAGGTGGATTTCCCTGCCTTCAGTCTCATCCCCGAGATGCAGGCCCTCAGTGCCTGGTGCTGGGTCACCCACGTGACAGGCACAAAATGGTTGTAGAATAGACTAGAACAGAATATAGAGAAGCCAAACTTTGCTCAAAAGTAGAGGTGGCCTTAATATCTAATGAATGCACAGCAGACAGATCAAACTGGAAAGGAGGGGAAAGAGATGGGTGAAAGGATATAATTCAGGACCTACTCTGTCTAAGAACGGACACAACTCCACGAGGTGTTTTTGTTGTACCCACTTCATAAGGAAGAAAACTGAGACTCAGAGGTTAAACAAGTTGCCCAGGGATAAGTACCAGTAAATGGTAGAGCTGTGTGCCTGACTTCTAAGAATGCTCCTTCAACTCTGTCATATCCTTGGGGCTGCAGGATGCGGAGTGGTTAAGAAGAGCACAGGCACTGGGATCATATCACCTGGATTCAAATCCTGGCTCCTCCGCTTATGAGCCATGTAACCCTGTATAAATGGCTTAACCTCTCTGTCTTGATTGCCTCATCTGGAAGATCATATTATTGACCTCATAGGGTTGTTATATAAAGTGCTAACAGTGCCTGACACAAAAGTAGGCTCGGTGAATGTTAGCTGGTGTTGGTGTCGTTGCTATATGTTAAGAATATAATTTAAGGAAGTAATTGTAAGATGACTGTAAGAAGGCTGAGGCTCAGGGTGGGAGTCTCAGAAGCTGGAGAGAAGTGTCTTCCCCACCTAGAATGTCAGGGTCCAGGGCAGGACCTCAGCATAGCTGCAGAACGGATTTGTAAACTGGAGCCTGGGTACCCCGATCTGGGGGATCTGGAAATCCCAGCAGCCCTGGAAACAGTGCCAGCCCAGATTTGCTCCAGGTCAGGATTCTGCTATACGCTGTTCCAGGCAGGGACTCGGGACCTGCATGTTCCAGCCTGAGGGAAGCCCCGCAGCAGCCACATTTCAGGCTTCTTAGGAAATCAAAAGAATTCGACTTTGATACTTCATTGCTTCCAGGTTTCTTTTTCCCCCATTCTTTTGCAATTTGGTTTGCTTCTTTTCTTAGTTTTCCAATGAAGTTTCTCTTGACCTGTTCTGTGTTTGCTGCCAGGTCACTCTTCCTCAGTGAGCCTGATTCCTCATCTGTAAAACCAACATCACAATACCCACCCCTAAAAGTTGTTTTTCCAAATGGCATAGGTATGTCGGTTGCCTGCGCAGTGCCTGCTACAGAATAGGTGCTCAGCAGGTGAACTTGGCAGGTTCATGAGGTCATTTGCTTGGTTGCTTCCTTCCTTTTCACCCAGGATTTCCCTCCATATATGACGAAGCTGGCTGGCTCCCATTTGTGGGCATAGGCGGTCAGCAGAGGTGAGATGAGGACGTGTGGCCACCACTTGCTCGGAAGATCCCTGCCTGCCAGGGGCAGGCTCCCCAGGCCCAGCTCTGTCTTCGGGGCCCTCACTTCCATGCCTGGTTGAATTGGCTCCAGCTGTTTTGCTTCCCCCCCAGGAGCAGCTTATTTTGGCTTGAATGGGCGATTTGTTTGCCTTCTCTCCTGATTTTCGGTTGTTCAGCCTTCCCTTCCTGCAGAGAAAAAAGAGCTCAGCACATTTCCTTTCTTCCGCTCCATGCAGACCCTTGGAAGGGATTTTATTGGTGGCCTTTTCCTGGAGCACTCACGCTTGCCAGACGGGCATTGTTAAAGGGTTAGATATTTGGCAGCAAAGTGTAGAGCGTCCTCCTCCAAGCAAAAGCATCTCTTTTACCAAATTGGAGCTATAATCTATACAAGGATCTTTTATTTTTAATGTTTTTCATTTCACTGATGGCTTCCAATTGTTGAACCTTTGTACCTTTGTAATATGTGTGGTGGAACAACTGACCTTGCATGGCCTGATACCCATCAAGTGGGGTCATGTGAGGATTTAATAGCGAGAACTAACTCATTTTGACACTGGCTTTAGCCCTGAGAGGCAATACCTCCAAACCCAGGGCCTTGTAGAGAGCTTAGAGGCAAGGACAGACTTGTACGGTCCTATGCACAGTAGGATGGGCAGAGCGTAAATGCTTTACTTATATTGTCCCATTTAATCCTCATACCACATTGATGCACTGTTGTTAACCCCATTTTCTAGATGGGGGAAGCCGAAGCTTAGGCTGAGCAGTTTGCCCCGCCAGGTCATCTGATCAAGAGGAATCTGTGTGTCAGGTCTTCAACCCAGGCCTCTATCTCCAGAGCCTGTGGTCTTCTGCCTGTCTGGCCTGTTTTTAAGGCCACCAGATAAGATTATTTCATCTCTTCATTTCAATATTTAGCTCCCCTTCATGTTGGCAAGTTCTTCTGTATATGTAGATTATATGTAATCTGGTTCAGATTAAGCAGTTCTCGGCATAATAACCAGATAAAATCGAGACATTGATGACATTGTGTTGTCATCACACTTCCCTCTCTACCTTCTGAGATTCCCACCCCTTTTAGGATTCTTCTTCCCCCTTCCGTTGTCCCTTCTCTTTAAAAAATTTTTTACTGGGACTTACCTGGTGGTGCAGTGGATAAGAATCCACCTGCCAATGCAGGGGACACAGGTTCAATCCCTGGTCCGGGAAGATCCCACATGCAACGGAGTAACTAAGTCATGACTACTGAGACTGCGCTCTAGAGCTGGTGAGCCATAACTACTGAAGCCCGTGCGCCTAGAGCCCACGCTCTGCAACAAGAGAAGCCACTGCAATGAGAAGGCTGCACACCACAACGAAGAGTAGCCCCTGCTCGCCACAGCTAGAGAAAGCCTGCGTGCAGCAACGGAGACCCAACATAGCCAAAAATAAATAAAATTAAATCTTCAAAAAAAAAAAAAAAAAAAATTTTTTTTACTTATTTAATTTTTGAGTAATACACGTACATTATTTAAAACTTAAAAAGCACAAAAAGGTTTAAAATGAAAAATTTCCCTCCAGCTTTATCTCCCATCTATCCAGAGTGCCAAAACCCTACCACATGTGCAGCTAATGCCTATTATTAGTTTCTTCTGTATCTTTCTAGTTTCTTTTTGCAAATATAAGTGAATACTAAGATATATTTTTATCCCCCTTTTTACGTAAATTGTAGTATACTTTACATGCTTTTTAGTGTCTGATTTTTTTTCTTTCAATAATTGATCTGGGAGATCTTTCCATATCAGTATAAAAGCCTTTCTAGTTCGTTATTACAGCTACATAGTGTTCCAGTGTACCTATATTCTGTGATTTATTTAATCAGTGCCCTGTTGATGGACATTTAGGTGATTTCCTGTCTTTTGCTTATTACAAGTAATGATGTAGTGAATTACCTTGTATATATGTTATTTCATATGTGGGTGAGTGTAGCTGTGGGATAAATTCCTAGAAGTAAAATTACTGTATCAAAGAGAAAGTGTATTTGTTATTTTGCAAGATACTGCAAAAATTGGCTTCCATAGGAATTATACCATTTTCCACTCCCACCAGCAGTGTAGAAGAATGCCTGTTTCTGCAGCCTCCCTAACAGTAGTGTGTTAGGAAACTTGGATTTTTGCCAATTTAATAGGTGAAAAACTACTCAGGGTGGTTTTGTTTTATTTTACTTTTTAAATTGAAGTACAGTATATATATATATATAGAGAGAGAGAGAGAGAGAGAGAGAGAGAGAGAGAGAAAAGTGCACAAATCTTAAGGGTTCAGTCTGATGAGTTTTTATGTATGTATGTACTTAAGAAACCACCACCCAGCACAAGATACAGACCATTTCCAGCACCCACCCCAGAAGCCTGCCTCATGCTCCTTCTCAGTCAGTACCACACCCCCAGAGGTAACCACTATTTTGACTTCTGTCTCCAGAGATGAGTTCTTGCCTGTTCTTGAGCTTCATATAAACGATGTCATACAGTGTGAACTCTTTTGTGTGGCTTTTTTTGTTCAACACATTGTGTCCATAAGAATCATCCATTCTCTATGTAGCAGTAGTTCTTTTTTATTGATCAGTAATATTCCTCTTATGAATATACTACAACTTACTTATCCATTTAACTGTTGAAGAGCATTTGAGTTGTTTCCAGTTTGAAGATTGTGAATAAAGCTGCTATGAACATTCTTATACATGCCTTTTGGTGAACATATACATTTATTTATCTTGAGTACATAACTAAGAGTAGGATTTCTATGTTACTAGGTCATATGTATAGCATTAACAGATTCTGCTCAACAGTTTTACAAAGTAGTTGTACCAATTTATACTCTTACCAGCAACATATGAGAGTTCTAATTGTACCATATCCTTGCTAGGTATTTTTAATCTTACTGATTTAGGCCATTCTCCTGAGTGTGTAGTATGGAGTCTTACTGTGATTTTAACTTGCATTTCTCTGGTAACCAGTGATGTGGAGCACCTTTTCATATGCTTAGAGGCCACTTGGGTAGCTTCTTTTGTCTAGTGCAAAGACTTTGCCCACTGTTTTAAAGTGGGTTTTGTCTGTTTTTCTTAATGATTTGTAGAGATCCTTTATCTTATGGATTCAAGTTCTTTGTTGGATTATATGTATTGTGAACATCTCCTAGGCAGTTGCTTACTCTTTTGCTCTTTTAATGATATCTTTTGATAAATAGATATTCTTAATTTTATTTTATTTTATTTTTTATTATTATTTTTTTTTGCGGTACGCAGGCCTCTCACTGCTGTGGCCTCTCCTGTTGCGGAGCACAGGCTCCAGACGCACTGGCTCAGCGGCCATGGCTCACGGGCCCAGCCGCTCCACAGCATGTGGGATCCTCCCGGACCGGGGCACAAACCCGTGTCTCCTGCATTGGCAGGCGGACTCTCAACCACTGCGCCACCAGGGAAGCCCTCCCTCTTTTTCTTGATGAGTCTGGCTAATGGTTTATCAATTTTTTTTAATCTCCTCAAAGAACCAGCTTTTAGTTTTATTGATCTTTTCTATTGTTTTCTTTTTTTCTATTTCATTTATTTTTGCTCTGATCTTTATGATTTCTTTCCTTCTGCTAACTTTGGGTTTTGTTTGTTCTTCTTTCTCTAGTTCCTTTAGGTATAAGGTTAGATAGTTTATTTGAGATTTTTCTTGTTTCTTGAGGTAGGCTTGTATAGCTATAAACTTCCCTCTTAGAACTGCTTTTGCTGCATCCCATAGGTTTTGGATTGTCATGTTTTCAATGCCATTTGTCTCTAGGTATTTTTTTATTTCCTCTTTGATTTCTTCAGTGATCTCTTGGTTATTTAGTAATGTAGTGTTTAGCCTCCATGTGTTTGTGTTTTTTATGTTTTTTCCCCTGTAATTCATTTCTAATCTCATAGCGTTGTGGTCAGAAAAGATGCTTGATATGATTTCAACTTTCTTAAATTTACTGAGGCTTGATTTGTGACCCAAGATGTGATCTATCCTGGAGAATGTTCCATGCGCACTTGAGAAGAAAGTGTAATCTGCTGTTTTTGGATGGAATGTCCTATAAATGTCAATTAAGTCTATCTGGTCTATTGTGTCATTTAAAGCTTCTGTTTCCTTATTTATTTTCTGTTTGGATGATCTGTCCATTGGTGTAAGTGAGGTGTTAAAGTCCCCCACTATTATTGTGTTACTGTCGATTTCCTCTTTTATAGCTGTTAGCAGTTGCCTTATGTATTGAGGTGCTCCTATGTTGGGTGCATATATATTTATAATTGTTATATCTTCTTCTTGGATTGATCCCTTGATCATTATGTAGTGTCCTTCCTTGTCTCTTGTAACATTCTTTATTTTAAAGTCTATTTTATCTGATATGAGTATTGCTACTCCAGCTTTCTTTTGATTTCCATTTGCATGGAATATCTTTTTCCATCCCCTCACTTTCAGTCTGTATGTGTCCCTAGGTCTGAAGTGGGTCTCTTGTAGACAGCATATATATGGGTCTTGTTTTTGTATCCATTCAGCCAGTCTGTGTCTTTTGGTTGGAGCATTTAATCCATTCACGTTTAAGGTAATTATCTATATGTATGTTCCTATGACCATTTTCTTAATTGTTTTGGGTTTGTTTTTGTAGGTCCTTTTCTTCTCTTGTGTTTCCCACTTAGAGAAGTTCTTTTAGCATTTGTTGTAGAGCTGGTTTGGTGGTGCTGAATTCTCTTAGCTTTTGCTTGTCTGTAAAGCTTTTGATTTCTCCATCAAATCTGAATGAGATCCTTGCCGGGTAGAGTAATCTTGGTTGTAGGTTCTTCCCTTTCATCACTTTAAGTATATCATCATGCCACTCCCTTCTGGCTTATAGAGTTTCTGCTGAGAAATCAGCTGTTAACTTTATGGGAGTTCTCTTGTATGCTATTTGTCATTTTCCTCTTGCTGCTTTCAATAATTTTTCTTTGCCTTTAATTTTTGCCAATTTGATTACTATGTGTCTTGGCGTGTTTCTCCTTGGGTTTATGCTGTATGGGACTCGCTGCGCTTCCTGGACTTGGGTGGCTATTTCCTTTCCCATGTTAGGGAAGTTTTCAACTAGTTTCTCCAAATATTTTCTTGGGTTCTTTCTCTGTCTCTTCTCCTTCTGGGACCCCTATAATGCGAATGTTGTTGTGTATAATGTTGTCCCAGAGGTCTCTTAGGCTGTCTTCATTTCTTTTCATTCTTTTTTCTTTATTCTGTTTTGCAGCAGTGAATTCCACCATTCTGTCTTCCAGGTCACTTATCTGTTCTTCTGCCTCAGTTATTCTGCTATTGATTCCTTCTAGTGTAGTTTTCATTTCAGTTATTGTATTGTTCATCTCTGTTTGTTTGTTCTTTAATTTTTCTAGGTCTTTGTTAAATATTTCTTGCATCTTCTCAATCTTTCCCTCCATTCTTTTTCCAAGGTCCTGGATCATCTTCACTATCATTATTCTGAATTCTTTTTCTGGAAGGTTGCCTATCTCCACTTTGTTTAGTTGTTTTTCTGGGGTTTTATCTTGTTCCTTCATCTGATACATAGCCCTCTGCCTTTTCATCTTGTCTGTCTTTCTCTGAATGTGGTTCTTGTTGCACAGGCTGCAGGATTGTAGTTCTTCTTGCTTCTGCTGTCTGCCCTCTGGTGGATGAGGCCATATAAGAGGCTTGTGTAAGTGTCCTGATGGGAGGGACTGGTGGTGGGTAGAGCTGACTGTTGCTCTGGTGGGCAGAGCTCAGTAAACTTTAATCTGCTTGTCTGCTGATGGGTGGGGCTGGGTTCCCTCCCTGTTGGTTGTTTGGCCTGAGGCAACCCAACACTGGAGCCTACCAGGGCTCTTTGGTGGGGCTAATGACAGACTCTGGGAGGGCTCATGCCAAGGAGTACTTCCCAGAACTTCTGCTGCCAGTGTCCTTGGCCCCACAGTGAGCCACAGCCACCCCCCCACTTCTGCAGGAGACCCTCCAACACTAGCAGGTAGGTCTGGTTCAGTGTCCCCTGGGGTCACTGCTCCTTCCCCTGGGTCCCGATGCGCACAGTACTTTGTGTGTGCCCTCCAAGAGTGCAGTCTCTGTTTCCCCCAGTCCTGTCAAAGTCTGGCAATCATATCCCACTAGGCTTCAAAGTCTTATTCTCTAGGAATTCCTCCTCCCGCTGCCAGACCCCCAGGTTGGGAAGCCTGACGTGGGGCTCAGAACCTTCACTCCACTGGGTGGACTTCTGTGGTATAAGTGTTCTGCAGTCTGTGGGTCACCCACCCAGCAGTTATGGGATTTGATTTTACTGTGATTGCACCCCTCCTACCATCTCACTGTGGCTTCTCCTGTGTCTTTGGATGTGGGGTGTCTTTTTTGGTGAGTTCCAGTGTCTTCCTGTCAGTGATTGTCCAGCAGCTAGTTGTGATTCTGATGTTCTCACAAGAGGGAGTGAGAGCACGGCCTTCTACTCTGCCATCTTGGTTCCCAGTCCTAGATTTTTGCTTTTTGTTTTTGCTTTTGATGTTTTTATTTTGTCCTATTTTTACCATGCAACTTTTTCTTTCACCGTAGCTGAAATTTACCAGTATTTTCCTTTATGGCTTCTGCATTTTGAGTTAGAAGATCCCTCCCCACTCCAGGGTATAAAGGACTTTCCTCATATTTTATTCTAGTACATTATGGTTTTATATTGTACAAGTAAATCTTTGATCCATTTGGAATTTATCCTGATATACAATGTCAGGTATGGATTCAACTTCATTATTTTTCCACATAGCTATTCAAAGTCTCAACACTATTTATTGAATTCACTTTTTTTGGCTGCCTTCCTGAGTCCTGTCACTACCAGAGTAGCCCTAAGGCATAGAGAGAAGCAATGACTTAACCCAAGATTGCCCAGCTAGTCAGTGGCAGAGCTGGGGCCAGCTCATGTTGCTTAGACAGGGCTTGTGGTTGGTTCTCAAGGAGCTTTCCTAAGTGGTTGTGATCTCCCAGGCTGTTTGCCATGTGGAGAGGGACTGCAAAGGCAGAGCAGCGTCTTTTAAGTCATTCCCTAGGTTCTGAGTGCTCTGTCCCAGGTCCTGCTTCTCTCAGCTGCGGAGGTGATATACTTGTTGCCATTATCACACTGCTTGAGAACACCGTATTTTCTTCTTTGCCAGGCCAGAATGTGATCAGATCTTTCACATTCAGGAGAGATGTTTCACAATTAATACAGAGATATTTTTACAGACCATTGGTTATCATTCGAGTCGCATTTCTATTGAGTCATTTGTTTTCAGGGCGTAGCCTCACGTCACAAAAAGTGCCTTCTTAGCTCTCAGTAAAGTTTTTCACTATTACTCCTAAAGAAGCAATGTTTGTGTCACTCCACAGTAGTCATTCTACGTGAGACCACAGGTGAGGGTGCCAGGCTGTCAAGGAGGCTCACATAACTTGCTAAATACTCAGTCTCTCATGCCACCCTTTTTGGGCACGAGATTAACCACCATGTTTTGGCATA
Organism: Monodon monoceros; assembly: GCF_005190385.1. Lineage (NCBI taxonomy): Eukaryota > Metazoa > Chordata > Mammalia > Artiodactyla > Monodontidae > Monodon > Monodon monoceros. Next base: position 69,672,624 of record NW_021703784.1, on the reverse strand, counting down.
ATGCTCTGGTCCTTTTGGAGTTATTTACAGTAGCAAAAACTGTAATTCTGACCCAGTGCACTGGTTTACAAATACTCAAGAAGCTTCGGGCCTTGCAAAGGTAAATCTAACTAAGGTGAGCTCAAAGTAAAAAAGTACGAGTTAGAGCAAGACAGAGACAGCCTTCTGCAGTGCAAGGGCTGAGCTCTGCTCCCAGCTCTGTCTGCCACTAACTCTCTGTGTGATCCTGGGCAGGCCCCCTCCCTCTCCAGGCCTTAGAATCCCAATCTGGGAAATAGTTCTAAAGTCTCCTCCATCACTCAAAGTCTGTCCTCATGTGCACAAACTCTGTTGTACATCTTAATAGACCTGCACTGTCTACACTTGCCTTGCATGCAGTAGGTGCTTTGTATGTTTGTTAAAAGCTGAATGAATATTATATACAGTATTTTCCTTATTCCCTCCCATCAGCTTGCTAGTGACTGATAATGTGCCCTGTAGCATTCTGGGTGCTGAGAAGGAATACAGCAAATGGTCTTACCTTATGGAACTTACATTTAATGGGAAAGAGACTTAAGCCTGGCACGTGATATGTGCTTAATAAATACTGAATGAACAGATGAGCGAGTGCAAAGCAGAAGGTGACAAGAATTAGAAGAACAAGTGAAGAGGAAGGAATGATTAATTTTGGAAATCCTCATGGCAGAGGGGGTTCCTGAGTGGAGGAAGGGTAAAGAGCGTTCTGTGCTGAGGGATCAACATGAGCAAAGGGAAGGAAGGCTTTAAAGTGTGAATCATGGTTGAGAGACAACTGGTCAGCCAGCAAGACATCGGAGGGTCAGCTAAGGCCGTCTCCGGTAGCATTGACTTTACTGTATAGACAGTGTGGTGCCATTAAGGGTTATTTAGGAAGACACTCAAAAGTTGACGATTGCAGCAGTGGATTTTTTTTTTTTTTAAGATAATACCTTTTTACAGAGTAAAAGAGAACTGACAGTAGTAGGTACCTACTAAGTATGGGCGCCACTCTGAGCATTTTGCATATATCATTTCATTAGGTCATCACCATGCAAGGTAGAAAGTAGACGGGTTTTCCAGATGGGGAAATGGAGACTCAAAGAGGTGAAGCCCTGGATTCAGACTGACATCTGCTGACTCTGAGGTCTGCATTTTCCCCCTCAAGTGCTCCCTGCAGAGGTCAGGCTTTGGCTTAATTAGCATATCAAGCAGCGTCTATTATACTAAGCTTACAGCATGCACGTGACTTCTTCGGAAGACAGGAAAAGGCAATAGCAACAGATAGTACAATACTTGTCTGGAGGGGCAGAGGCCAGCCTGTATCGCAGTCTATCCTCAGAGCCTAGCACCTAGGGGACCATGTGCAGTGTGGGGCAGCTTTAACAATGGCCAAGCAGTCGGGCCCATGAGCCTGCTCTGTCCTTCCTTAGACAGGAGCAAGCTTCCTGAGTCTGAGTGGCACCCTGGTATCTCCCTATGAACGCCCAGACTCTCAGTGTTGCCTCAGTGTAGCACCCACAGGCCTCAGCTTGCACCAGGACCCCTAAATACCACCTACCCAGTGGCTGTCCCTGTTGCCTCTCGTCTCTGTGGAATCCCCTATTCCTCCCGGGTGCACCGAAGCCCTTAAATGCAGAACAGCTGTGACATTCATTCCAAAGTACTCTCCCTAGGCAAGGCTTCAGCAGCATTCTGTTTGCCCCTTTGATTATTCACAGATTTAGTCACTCATTAAGAAGCTGCACCATGTAATAGAAAGAGTCCTGGGCCAAGGGACCTGAGTACCAGATTAGCTGCTGTCACCTTGGGCAGGCACTTTCCTTCTCTGGGCGTGCTTTTCTTTATGGATAAAATAAAAGAAATCTGTAAGATAATCTTCAAGGTCTCTTCCAGCTCTGACACTTTCTGAGACGGTGTCTTGTTCATAAAATTCATAAACTCACACCTTCACCCTAACATGGGGTTAGGGAATACTTCTAAGAGAAGACATGATGTTTGAGGTGGGTCTTAAAGGATGAGCAGGAGGAAGAGAAAGACATTCCAGGGAAGGGGATCAACATGGACAAAACCATGCAGAAGACATGGCAAATTGGGGAAAAAGAGGGGATTGGGAGGGGAACAAAGCAGTGGGAAACAAGGCTGTGGGGATGCCTGAAGCCTGAGGAGACAGGACTTCATCCTCTGTGGTAACAAGGAGCAGGAAAGGTCTTAAAGCAGAAGAATGACTTGATCTGATCTGTTTTCAGAAGCAAATAGCTGGTCAACAAAGGAATCTTGGAGGAATGGCAGGGGGTTTGATTTTGTGGCTTTGTAAGATAACTAATTCGATAAGTTTGTGGTTTTCAGCTTGAGGCAAGGAAGATGCTGCTGCCCTTTTGGCCTCAGCACACTGGATGTCTGATTGTTACGACTAGGCATTGTGGCTCCTGAATCCCCATCAGACTTCTTGGCTCGGACTCTGCCCCATACTAGTTGCAACTCCAGTTCCACCCCAAGGCCAGTCCCTCCCTCTTCCCGTGGCAGCCAAGATGCTGACTTAGTCAGGAAGCTGTGCAGTGTGACCCTAGTGTGGCATGCATGCATATGCCAGTAGCCTCTTATGTGGCCTTTGTGCTTTGTCAGTTTTTTGAACCTGTTCACTTTATTCAGGCAGCACTTCTTAAATAAATTCTGCACGTGAAGAGAATTTACTGTGATCAGTTGGGAACTGACTTGCAGAAATTTTCAGCAAATGGCATTATATAGCAAGAAGACAAAAAAAAAAAAACAAAAACCCACAAGTAAAATGATAGGGACTCTTGGACAGATGCTTTTTAAAAATTTAATTTTGCCAAATGGAATGGATGGCCAAAGGCTTATAGGCTTCTACTATGGGAGGGGACTGCCTTTCTGAGGGAGGGGAGCAGAATTTTCGCTGATCTAATGTAAGAAGAGGCATAGGGTCCTAGAATCACAGAATTTGAAGGTGGAGGGGACTTCAGAAATGACCTAATCCCCACAGAAGAGGAAATGAAGGCCTAAGTGAAGAAATGATTTGCCCAGAGTCACACAGCAAGTCAGAGGCTGAGCCCAGGATGCCAGCCCCCAGGTCCTGACGCTAGCTGGCACCACCACACCTCTTTGTAGACAGAGCATCAGCAACTTCTGAGGTGAGCTCCAGGGCCCCCACCCTTGTCACGCTGACCTGGCAGCCATGGCCTCAGGAGCCCTTGATTGGGCTCACTTCTGGGTAGTTTCTGCTACACATCCACACCGGAGGTACCATATTCTCCATTTCCCTCTGCTGCAGCAGCTCACAGGTTTTTAGCAAATTCAGCCTGGTAATAGACAGAAATTAGACCTGTTTCCTTTTATTTCTTAACTTTTGAGCCTCTCCCAGGGGTTGCTACATGAACTCAGTTGTAATTAGAAAAAAAAAGGTAAAGATTTCAATAATTCAGCTTTTGGGGGGAAGGTAAGGAGAAATAAGGGCCTAGGAAGCCAACAGAGGAGATTATCAACTCTCAAATAATCTTTAGGGACCATGATAACAGTAATAGTTGACATTATTGGTCCTTACCATGAACCATATACAGTTTTACACAATATTAATTTATTCTTTACATCAACCATAAAGTAGGTACTGTTATTATACCTGTTGCACAGATAGAGGAACTAAGGCACAGAGAGGTTAAATAACTCAAGGAGAAGAACATTGTCCTGGGTGCTCTACAGTGTAAGGGTCTGGGTATCCAAAGTGGTGGATTCAGAATTAGGGAGTGATATTCTCCCAAATTATCCATAAATTGATAAGAGATGAAAAGGGATCTCTTATGGCTGCCAAAAAGCTCCAGCCTCAGCCTGTCCCCATGAAAGCAAAGAAGGAGAGTGTTCCACTTTCTATGATAAAGAAAACTGGGAGGGTTTATATATACAAAGGATGATAAGATCAGAAGCTAAACAGGGGTGGAAATGTGAGCTGAAGTCAACAGAGTAACACTTAATTGGGCATAAATGTAAGAGAGGGTGTTGACTGCCTCGATGATTCCTGGTCAGCTGGCACTAGTGAGGCGAAGCCAGGGGAGGTGGCTGTGGCCGTGTTCTCAGAAGGGAGTATTTGAAACTGTGATACCTTCCAAACGCAGGACTTCCCATACTCTAAGGAAGATTTCTTTTTAATCTGGCCCTTTAGACTATTCAGATGCTTTTGTTAATCTTCTGGGTTTTTTTGTGACTTTAAGTAAGTAATATGCTTGCCCTTCAAGGACTTTAATTGAACAACTATAAAAATAAAGATAATAATCTGGTCCCCCCATTTCTTGCTTCATAAAGGCTTCCTGATGTTGTAAAATGTATAACTGATTAGAAAGGAAAAGTAATCATTTTGCATAAAAAGCAAGATAGAATATCATAGTTTTAATAAATATTGTTTTATTATAATTCTCAAATGAATTCAATGTGATTTAGTGGGGACACTAAGTCCATGACAGTTGCCTGACTGGGTTTCAGATCTCAGCCCTGGCATTCTCTAGCTGTGTTACCTTGAGTGAATTACAACCTTCCCGAGCCTCAGTTTTCCTGTGTGGATGAAGAGAATGAGAATACTTAAAGCGTTATTATGACAAGTAGGATAATATATGTAAAGGACCTGATACATGACACCAGCAGTACATAAAGATTTCTTTTGTTTGTTTGTTTTCTGTTTTTGTGGTACGTGGGCCTCTCATTGTTGTGGCCTCTGCCGTTGCGGAGCACAGGCTCCGGATGTGCAGGCTCAGCGGCCATGGCTCACGGACCCAGCCGCTCCGCGGCACGTGGGATCCTCCCAGACCGGGGCACGAACCCGTGTCCCCTGCATCGGCAGGCGGACTCTCAACCACTGCGCCACCAGGGAAGCCCAGATTTCTTTTTTTTTTAATCAATGCTAAATATTATCCCTTTTTAAAAAATTAATTTTTATTGGAGTATAGTTGATTTACAATGGTTTGTTAGTTTTGAAGATTTCTGTAACTCCACATCCTTGCCGAAACCGGGACTGATCCAGCTACTAATTTTTACTAGTCTAATAGGTTCTATCAAAATAAAGATTTTGTTTCAGAGACAGAAACACTGCCCAGGTTCAACCAGAGAAACAGACCCAGTAGGAGACATATATTAAGAGATTTAATGCACAGAATCTACATGTACAACTGTGGAAGATGGCAAGTCTGGAATCCACAGGGCAGATCTTCAGGAAGGGCAGGCTGATGTTCCAGTCAATAAGCAGAACTTCTTCCTCAGGGACACCCCGGTTCTCTTCTTAAGGACTTTCAACTGACTGGCTCAGGCTCACCCAGATTATCTAGAATTAATCTCCTTTACGTATCAATAAAATCAACTGATTATAGAGGTTAATCACAGCTACAAAATACCTTCACAGCAACACTTAGTGTTTGATTGAATAACTGGATACAGATTGACACATAAAACTGACCATCACATAGTCCAACTTGTATTTTAAGAAAATCATTCTGGGGATGGGAGGAAGGCTGAGTTGAAGGAGAGAGAACCTGGAAGCAGAGAGACGAATAGAGAAACCAGAGCATTACCTTAAGGGAAGGGTGATGAGGACCTGAATTAAGTAGTGGCAGCTGAGGTAGAAAGTCAGAAGCGACTTAAAAGGCCACACTCAGCTTGTTGGGACTAAGTGACCTGGTATGAACAGGGTTGAGAAGAGAAGGAGAAGAATGGGCAGGATCAGGGGTGGCACCGAGTTTTCTGCTTGGTAGACTGGGTAGATGTGTTGCCATTGACCGAGACAGGACATACACGGAGAGGAAAGAGTAGGCTTTAGGGAAAGTGATGGATTTATATTTTAACATAACAAAGTGTGAGATGCCTGTGGAACACCCAAATAGAAGGACCTGGTAGGAGATTGGCACGAAGACTTTTAGCTCTTTAAAGAGGTCAGAGAGTTTCTGTAAAGAGAGGTTAGTGAAGCAGATCTACTTAAGTAGTTTTTTCTTCATGTATATATGGATAATGTTTCTGCTAAGTGGCTTTGGTACAGGGTGTGTGCTGTTGTGATGCCTTTGATAATGTTACATCAATGTAACCACTCTGTGATTATTCCTGCTGCTGCAGTAAGTTAGCCCAGAGCAGAGACTGCTTTCCTGGTCGACTTTTGCAGGGACCTACCCGTCTTACAAGACTTTCTCCCTAGAGGTCAAGATGCCATTGTGAGGGTTAGGTCTTCAGGAGGAGCCCATACCTATGAAAGCTCTGTCTCCTGAGGAAAATCCAGGATGGAGTCACTAATTTCTGGGGAGTGATCTGAAAGCACATATACAAAGCATGATTAATGACTGCGTGCCAGCTCACAGCCCCCTAAAATAAGGCCAGCCCAGGCACGCTGTCTGGGAAGAAGCACCCTCTGCTTTCCCAATTTCCAATCCTAGACCTCCTCTGAACAGGTCTGCAGATAATGGATGGGGGTTTTGTGCACTGGGAGGTATGGGAACATGGGGAAGAAGAAGGAATGAACATTCACTGAGCACCTTCTATGTGCCATGCAGTATGCTGCGCACCTTCGATTAAAATGGTGACAACTAATGCTCACCAAGATTTGCCTTGGTGCAAATGGCTTGTATGGTGCAACTGGCATGTATGGTTTATTTTCTTCTATTTAATTGTCGCAACAACCATATAAGATGGGTACCATTATGAACCACATTTTAGAAATGAGGAAATCAAGGCAGAGAGATGAAGTGACTTGCCCAGGGTCGTACAATTGGTAGATATCTAAGGTGGGATTTGAAAAAATGTTTTGATTCTGATGCTGCCTGTCTCTGATACTGACACAGCCACTCTCCCCTCCCTGGTCCTGTCATTCAGGGGAGCAAGACTACAGGGTTCTTTCTCTAATGGTTCTTACAGATTTCTGTCTTCTCAACTTTAAGGAGCAGGTGGGTTGGAGGAAGTACTGGGTGGGGATTAGGACACACTTAGGTTCCTGTCCCAGCCTCTGTCTGACTTTGGACCTTAGACCTTAACCTTTTGTTAAGGTTCATCATATCTATAAAATAGACATACTAACATCTGAGGATCAGATGAAGAAATTGCTAGGAAAGTGTTTTTGTAAACTTTGGGGGTTATTCTGTTGCATCTGTACCTACTGCCTTGCTTTTCAGAATATCCTCTTGCCTGTTATCTTCCCTAACCCTGACTCCTCTTATCCTTTATTATGATTTATGACATTTTTATCAGTTAAAAGTCTCTGATAATCATGCCTTGAGGCAGGAGGCCACTAAAATTCTTATATAAATAATTTCACCTCCCTGGGCCAGCTGGAGGGGGCAGGGAGGTATAGCAGATTTAGCAGCTGTTAAAGCTATAACCAAGAGAAGTCTTCTTGTCAGTCACAGGAGTGAATCATTCAAATGGCTGCTTTGCTGAGTCCTTCCCAGAGCCATAAGGCAAACTGGATAGCAGTGTTGCTTTCATCACTCACTAAGCCTAAAATGAAGCTCAGCTTCTTACTTTGAAACGTAGCAGGCATATATATTTGAAAGAGCATGGGTTCTGGATCCAGCATTGCCACCTACTAGCTAAGTGACCTTGGGCAAGTCATACTGCCCAACTGGGCCTCAATTTCCACATCTATAAAATAAGATTGATAATACCTGCCTCACAGGGTCATTGTACAGCTCAGATGAGACCATGGGTGTAAAGGGCCCAGTGTGTACCAAGTGCTCATTAGACTCTCAGTAATTCTTGCTGCCCTGAGTCTCTGAGCTGTGGGAATGAGCACCTTGGGGAGGTCGATTTAATGAGGGGTGAAACAATCTGGTTTCCAGAGTGCAAAGGCAGAGGACTCAGTAATAGACATTTGAATCACAGTTCTGTTTTTAGTTCCATCCAGCCTAAGGTTTAAAAATGTGGTGTCTTCACCAAGGGGGGAAGGTGGTGGGATGAATTGGGAGATTGGGATTGACACATATACACTAAAATGTATAAAATAGATAACTAATAAAAAAAAATTTTTTTTAAACGTGGTGTCTTCCTCATGTGTCCCTTCCTCCTTTCTGTGTAAGCAGTGGAGGGTCAGGGTGAGGAGGGGATTGCCCAGCATCTCCTGCCTTGGCAATGCTGTCTTTCTCCTCACTGGAATCCAGCACGGTCGCCTTGGTTACCATCAGCTTCAAGGGAATCCGTGCAAATGCTTGAACACGAGTGTTTTACTCTAGTCTTCAGTCTTCTAGTCTTTACTCTAGGTTCTCTCACTGCCAAACTGGCCTTCAACTTAAAACTTTGGAGGAATTTCATCCATCACCCCTGCTCATGTTCACAGTGTGGCTGACTTCATGAATTTAGGTTGCGGCAGTAAATATTTTTCCAGCAGGTCTTGTTCTCCAGAGGCACACATGCCCCACAGAGTCCGCCAGCCTCAGAGCTCTGGAGAGCCTCCTGGCGCTCACGCGACGTAGAAAAGGAATGCAGACTACTGGGCACCCAGGGGGCACATAAGAATAATAATAATAGCAAATGTTATTTCATGTCTTTCTTGCAGCACCCCTCTGGTAGGCTGGAGTATGGTTTAGTGGCTAAGAGCACAGGGTTTCAAAGCAAAGAGAACAGGGTTTGAATCCTAACTCTGCAACTTAACACTGTGTGGCCTGGGCAAATTACTGAACTCTGAGTATAGGTCTCCTTATCTGTCAACTGGAGATAATAGTACTCATCCCACAGGGCTGTGAGGATGAGTGAAAGAATGCATGTAGAGCCTCAGCGCAGGGCCAGGTACACAGTAAGCACGAAACACAACTGTGGCATCAGTTTTACAGCAGAGGAAACAGCAGCCCAGGAAGGTTAACTCATTTGTCTAAGATAGGCATTATCCCTATTTTATGTAAAAGGAAACTGAGGCTGAGAGGTCAAGGATCTTGCCCAGGTTATACAACTAGTAAGCAGCAGAATCTGAACTTTAAACCAGGTCTCCTGATGTTTTACCAGAAGCCTCTGGAAAACTGGAATAGATACCCCAAACCAGTTTATAACTGGCCCCCTGGTGGTGGAGCTCCAGCCCAGCCTCCCTTCTGCTGAATCCCTCTCTCTAGACATGGGTGCTGGTGAAACATGTGTGCGTGCACACACACGTTTGTATACAAATACATACATCTAAATGATGGAGCAGGAAAATGTCCTGGGAGACCATGATTCCCCGAGTGCTCAAGGGATACAATGTTTTAGTTAATGGATTTTCTCAGAGTATTAACCCCTTGGCTTCAGTTGTTGTTGAGGGTCATTTTGAAATGCATTGCAGCCATTCACTTTCTCATGCTAGAAGGGGCTGTCTAGTGAGCATAATTAAATCCTCCTTAAATGACAGAGAATCTTGGCAGAGTCTCCAGTCATCATTAGAATGACCAGTCGTCATGTTCAGGGCTCTAATAACAATCTGTACATCTGTCTGGGTCTCTTACACTCATTGTATCATTTAATCATGGCAACAGACCTTTGTGTATGTTGGGAGTGAGGAGCAGGATGGGGACATAATTATCCCCATCTCACATGTAAGAGACAGGACTCAGCACGAATGCTTTATTGGGAATCATATAGCGTAAGAGTAGCAGAGCTAGAACTGAAATGACATTTGTCAAGGTAGGGCAGTAAAGCAGAAAAAAAATGGTTTTTGACTCAGACATACCTGGGTTTAAATCTCAGTTTTGACATTTACTAATGATATTGACCTTGAGCAAATTACTCAATCTCTCAGGTCCCAACATCTCTCATCTGTAAAAACAGGGAGAATAATAGTTCCCTTGCTGAAATTATTTTAAGGTTATTCCAAGTATATAATGCACGTAAAGCAGCTAGCGTTGTGCCTGGTCAGAGTAGGCCCTTAGCACATGGAAACTGTTATTATTCTGTCTCCTAGTCCAGTGCTCTTTCTGTTTTACCAAGATGTCCACTACTGTGATGTGGAAGGTTCAGGGGAATGGACTGACCTGTCTTGAGCCCATCAAACTCTAGAAGTGCCTTTCTGAAGTAAATATATTCTCATTAGCTTAAGGAGGGTGGGGTTTTTTTGTTTTATCTCTTTCTAGTAACAGAGCCTGAGACAGATTTTTATTCATAGGTAAACTTAAATAATTTTACATCACTACAAGAGGTGCTGCAAAGCAATAAAGTATCATAAATGGATGTTACTGATAGTGAATGCTCATAGTCTGGAAATGCTTTTTGGATCATGTAGGTCTGTCTTTAAAAATAAAAAATAAATATAAAATAATAAAAAATAAAAATAAATAAATATTAAAATATGCATAGAATTTGAATAGGAGAACAGGAGACATTTCATGTAGGGTCAAAGGTATGAAGGTAAGACAGTGTAAGATATGCTTGACTAGAACAGAAACTGTAATATAAGGGGAGCATACATGATACGGTTGGGGAAAAAGGCTCATATATAGAGCTTCACATGTGCATGTAAACATACACATATTCCTCTCATCTCTTACCCATGTACATTGCTAACCTAAAGTCCTTAGTTGGAAGTGATCAGAGGCATTGGCCAAATAGATCTTACTGCACTCAGCCTTGATCTGTGGGAAGGCAATATGATATAGAAGAAGGAGCCCTGGACCAGGAGTTAGGAGATTCCAGAATTGCTCTTGGTTCCGCCCCCATCCAAGTGTGACTTGGATGAGACATGTAAGCTCCCTGGGCCTTACTCCTTCCTCATTTATAAAAATGGGCCACTTTCAGAAAATCCTTTGGAACTATTTATCAGGAGCCTTGGAGATGTCCATTCACTTTCATTTCTTAATTCATATCCTGAAACTGTCTCCTTAGGAAAGATCTTAAGTATGGAAAGAGCTTTATGGTTAAAGATGTCGATCACAGTGTTTTATAATTATTACAATTAGAAGTTGCCTAAATGTCCAACAATTGGGATTAGATAAATTTATGGCCCATCTGCTTGACTAAGTTGGTCACATAAAAATGAAAACAAAAAGGCATATGTTAAAAAAAATACTGGGAAAATCATACTTCCCAATGTAGGCAACATTCTTGAGGTCCTCTGGGATTCTTCACAATCTGGCTCTAGCCATTCACACCAGCATCCCTGTGCCACTGCTATTTACCATATATGATGACCTTACTATGGTGACCTTAGGACATTTTCCTAACAAACGCCTTTCTCTTTGTATGCCTTTTTTTTTTTTTTTTTTTTGCGGTACACGGGCCTCTCACTGTTGTGGCCTCTCCTGTTGCGGAGCACAGGCTCCGGACGCGCAGGCTCAGCGGCCATGGCTCACGGGCCCAGCCGCTCCGCGGCATGTGGGATCCTCCTGGACCAGGGCACGAACCTGTGTCCCCTGCATCGGCAGGCGGACTCTCAACCACTGAGCCACCAGGGAAGCCCTCTTTGTATGCTTTTATATGTCCTGTCCATCCCTCCTGAAATGCCCTTCCCTCCCTTGTCCAGCAAGTGAACACCTGTTCTCCTTCTGGTCCAGCTTTAGATTTCCCCAACTTCTTAGAAAGAATCAATTGCTCCCTCATCTCTGTTTCTGTACATTTCATAAGGGACCTCTGAAACCTATGTATCATGTTAGTCTTCTGTGTCTATTTCTGTCTTTCTGTCTCCACACATAAACTGGACATCTCTTGAGGACCATATCCCCAGTACTTAGCAGAGGGCCTGGCATTTGATGGGCATTCAGTACGTGTTGATTGAATTATTTTTCACTTTTTCTTTTTCTATGTTTTCTGCATATTTTGTAATGACCCTGCTTATGCTCATAATGGAAGAAAAAAACAGTAATTCATTCATCCATTTATTTTTAAGGAGGTGACTGGCCTAATTCAAAGGTTCTCAAACCTGGCAGTGCATCAGAATCACCAGGAAAGCTTATTAAAATGCAAATTCCCACATCCCTAGACAGGCTTCCTGAATCCCAATGTCTAGGGCAAGGACCTGAATCAGTATCGTTAACAAGCCACTTGGTTATTGTGATGCTTAGCCATGTGTGGGACTCCTTGACCTAAGTACCTCTAAGGTGCTTTCAGCTTAGAGTCTTTCTCCTTCTTGGAGTGGCCTCCTGTCCCTTGCTACCCCTGCCATGAGAGGCTTCACCATGAGGGCATTGTGGAGCAACAGGCCAGACAACAGAGAATAGCTGTAATAGCTGCATTTATTGAGCATCTGTTCTGTGCCAAGGACTGCTTGTTTTATCTGTACAACAATACTCTAAGATCAGTTTCATTATCTCCATTTTACAGATGAGGAAACAGAGGCAAAGAAAAGTTGTGTCTTGCCCAAGGTTAAGTAACAAGAATGCAGTGGAGCTCATATTTGAATTCAGTTCTGTCAGGCTTCAAAGCGCAGGAACCAGAACCTCCCTTACTGCCCCTTCTCTGCCTCCCACTGAAGGTATCCCGGCAGGGCCAGGTGCAGCCCTGCTGTGTGCAGATATGCCAGGTGGGGTGGGTGGGCCCTGGAGCCCCTGCCCTCTGTGCAGACGTGTGGGATTAGCATGCTTGGGCAGCCATGCGCCACAGAAGTCAGGACTCCTGCTCACCAAATGTGCTCTGACACCCACCCACCTGTTTACTGGGTGCAGTGAAGCAGCGGAATTCAATTTGCGGCAGTGACCTAAGAGGGGCTATTTTTAGTAAGAAAGTAGGTCAGGGGCTGCAGTGGTGCTGCCTGAGAAATGAGCAGCCTCCCCTCTCACCGGGAGGCTTGTTCACTTCTCACGCAGACGGCGTGGAGGTGCAGAAGGCAGACCCGACATCCTCACATGACTGCAGTCATAATCGTCACTGCGGAGCCACTTGGGGGAAACACACATACTTCAAAGACACAGAGGTTCTTGTCTGGGTTTGCCTAGGTCCTGGCCCCAGTCTTCCTCGAGAGATTAGAATCCCTTCGGGGAACATCTCGAACATGATAGGAGGCTCATGTATTGTGCTCCTGCTATGATTTTGGGTTTGGTATGCATTATCTCATTTAATCCTTGCAAATACCTCTGCAAAGTAGATATTATTATCCCCATTTTGCAGATGTGGAAACTGAGTCACAGGGAAATTGAGACTTATGCAAGAGCACACAGCTCATGTGTAGTGGAGCCAGATTTTGAATCCTGTGTGAGACTTCAAAGCTGATAACCGGATGAGCAGTTCATCAAACCATGCTGGAGGTGATTTTTTTAAATTACCACTCTACCTCTGCCCCATTTTGCTTGGTACTTCAGAGAAAGCAGTAGAGATGGCTTTCTCCAGCTGGACTTATCTGAGTCAGACAACCTACTCCTTCCAGGACAGGAAAGGGTACGCAGATGTCTTCCCCAGAGAGGAGAAAGTACGTTTCTACATACTGCTGCCCAATCACTGAAGCCAGTAGTTGCCAAAAACAAACGAACCACCTGATTTCCCTGGGCCTGGAGTGTCTCAAAATGCTCTGTCCCACTGGCTCTGCCACATCTTAACTGCAGACCTGTGGCAAATTGCAGGGCACTCATTGGCGATGCACAGGCGGACACAAGCTTGTTAACAGAATGCAGTAACTGACACATCGTGATTCATTATGCACAGCACGGAGGACTATAGCAGAAGCCCACTTTGTGGCCGATGGCTGCTGGCACCACCAGCCTTGAGAATTTGTTCCTGGCTCTGTCCTGGCTCTCCAGCTGGAAAGCACCATACCTTCAGGGCCAGAAGCAGTCTGAGGCTCCCGCCTTATCCTCCCTCCCTCCCTCCAGGCAAGGAGTGAGGATATTTCCCCTGTCCCCAGGCTGCATAATCTCTGAGGGAGGTTATTTGTTCACTCACTTATTCAACATATATTTTTGAAAATGTGCCAGGCATGTCACAGAGAACAAAACAGACAGTTCCTAACCTCACAGAACTTACAGTCCCTCTCTGGGCCTCAGTTTACTTATCATCAAATGGGTAGGGAAGAGAAAAGTGGATTGCTCAATCTCTTCTAACTCTAAGATTTCAGAATCTATGATTCTGGATTATAGTGTCAATCTTAGTCATTTGTATCCAATGCCGAAGGGAAAAAAATGAAAATCTAGAATTTCAGAAGCAAATGGGAACCACGGACATAAGCTAGTTAAATTTCTTCACTTACAGATGAGAAAAATGAGGCTAAAAGAAGAGCGTGACTTACCCAGTGGCAGAGCCAGGCTAGGGTGGCCAGTGCCCGCTGAACCCAAGCCTCACCTCCAGCCTTCCAGAGGCTGCCTCCTCTCTCAGCACACTGATGACCCCCTCGTGGAACCCTTTCTACATCTGGCTTCTCTAACGCTGAACTTTCCTGAGTCTCTCCTACCTACATCGCCAACCCCTGCTTCTGGGCTCCCTTACCAGCCTCAGAGCCTGCGGCCTGGGAGTGGAAGAGGAAGGATTAGCTGTGCCTCAGAGGTAGCTAACCTGATAGCTGAGCCTCAGAAGGTGAATAGAATTGGATTCATTATACCAAGACCTCCAAATAGATGGCCGAGAAGGAGTGGAAACAGAGCAGGTAGAGTTTGCTCTGAGCTCTCAAACAAGCAGATACAGACAAACCACGGTGAACCTAGAAGGGAAGGGGAGCCGGTGGCAGTGGCCGGGGAGCAGTTGCGCTGTGAGCTCACAGAAGCCGCGCAGAGGGGCCGGCCTCCCCTCGTGCCGCAAAGCCCCTCTGTACCTCTGCCCTTTGCCTGTGTCCTCCATTTAGCCCGTGGAAAGAATCTCAAGCGGGGAAGAAGAGAGGATCTTTCTGATGATCTAGTGGGGTGAGGGGATTGAGTTCACAGCAGAGAGGTCAGCAGTGGGAAGCACAGCACTTTTTCAGTGACCAGAATGTCACTCCGGGTGGGGAAGATGCTGTGGGTAGACAAGGCTGTAGCCAGCTCCTAAAGTGCCTGTTTGTCTGTGGCTTTCCCCTTCTCTCCATCACAGTCTGGGAACCAGTACCTTGAAGCACTTGATTAATTAATAAGTTTTCTGCACTATAATGATCCCCTAGGTTGGAGGTGCTCAGAGGTAGGAGGGTAGGTCAAATGTAGGTCAGAGGCGAGCAGAGGACGAGAATACTGTTCTTGATTATGAAAACCTATATCCATTTTGTGTATCCATGTATAATTTTAGTCTCCTAAATTGATCTGTATTATTTTCCACACTGTACTTTTGTAGAACATAATTTTCCAGTAGGCATGTAACATCATTCTCAAAGAACTATCTAATGCATGTACATAAAATATGCCATATGTGCACTTATAAATGTATATATCATGCTTAAAAATAAATCATTCTGAATTTTTGAAAGATGACTTCAAGTCACTTGGCTGTGAGGTGGAAACATAAGTCTGAAGCATTGACTCTTGTGTGTCCTTGGGCTGCTCACTTTCCCTTTCTGCCCCTCTGCTCTCATACCTACAGAGTGAAAGGGTTGGATCAGTGTGGTTTTGCTCACCTGGCCTGTGAACCAGTTCTGTCGAATCACTTGAGATGATTGTTAAATGTACAGATTACTGGGCCCAATTGCAGATCTGTAGAATTGGGAATTGAGTACTTGCAAATTTTTAGTTCTAACAATCCTCCAGGTGACTCCAGGTCATGCAGCCAGGTTTGGAATAGTTATCTTCCAAGAACCCCACTGGTTCTCTTTTAGAATCCTCTGCCTTCTCTTTCTTGCTCAGTTTTCCTGATTTTCTCTAATCTTTTTTCCCCTAGAGAGCTCCCCTCACTAGACTGTGAACTTCTCAGGAGCAGGGCCACATCTTGCCCACCTCTGTATCCCTGGAAGCCTGGCACACAGGAAGTGCTTAGTAAGCAGAAGGAGGGAATGCATGGGCTTTCGTGGCTTCGCTACCATTTGTGCACATCCAAGTAGTTTCCATAATTTTTCCTGTAGACTCAGTCATTATATATCTTCTGATACGATAAAATGAAAAAAACCAGATTTTGGAAACTAACAAAAATGGATGTGAATCTCAGTTCTACCTCTTCTTGTATAGTAATTTATTCCAAGTCATTTAATCTCTTTAAACTGCAGATTCCTTGATTGTATAATAAGGATAAAGCACCTGTTGCTCAAGCTTGTTGTGAGGATTAAATTACTACACGAGCATATGCATGTAAAAGTGCTTGACATTAAGTAGGAACTCAGATACTTTAGTTGCTCTCTTCCTTTACATGGAAGAAACTCATAAGACTCAGAAGAATGGGTCATCCCCAAGCCAGCCACTGAGGATGAAATATGGTCTTTTATCATCCCCTGGCTTCCCGGGACCCTGAGGCTCTGACTGAGGTCCAGGCCTTGCTCAGTCCTGAGCACATCAGAATTCGGACTTAGAATCTCCTGACTCCAAATGCAGTGTATTCTCTCTATTACTCTGCTACAGGGAAATAGAAAAAGAAGTAGCAAAAGAAATTCAAGGAACTATTATAGGTTTGGGTTCCCCATGCAGGCCTGATGTCTGGGCTTGCAGTGAGAAACCGAGGCTCATTTAGAGGGGTTAGTTTCCAGGGCCGAAGATCTTTGGGTTGGTTTTGTTAGCACATCAGCCCCCCTCTCCACACACTCTGGGCTGGAACTGCCACAGCATGCTGCTCTACATAAAAGTCTTTTTTTTTTTGGCCGTGCCCCTCGGCTTGCAGGATGTTAGTTCCCCAACTAGGGATCGAACCCGTGCCCTCAGCAGTGAAAGCGCAAAGTCCTAACCACTGGACCTCCAGGGAACTCCCCTTAAAAGTCTTTTTCAAACCAAGTCCAGCTGTTTTATCCCCCAAAGGGCAGCCTGATTTGTTGTCCTCCGGGAAAAATGGAAAATGGTTATCCCTCCCCACGATGCCTCCAGCACCACAATAACAACAACAGCCGCCCTTTACCAAGTGCCTCCTGTGCTGAATCTTCCCTGTGCTGACATCACTATGAGTAGGTATTATTAGCTCCATTTTACAGGGGAGCAGGTTGTCATTAAGACTGTAGACTTCAGAATTAGACTGAGGTTCAAGTCCTGGCCCTACCATGTTCTAGACAACCCTCTCTGAGTCTCAGTTTCTTTATCAGCAAAATAGGATTAGTAATGTACACCTCATAGTACTATAAGGACTGTGTGAATACCACATGCGTGGTACTTGACGTAGTGCCTAACACATGGTAAGGAAATCCTCCATCAATGTTAACTGTGGTGATGATGACCCATGACAGTGATGGTGACAATGCCATGATCTCTTGATCTATAGAAGGTAGGCCATCATAGTAGATACTAGAGGGATGAGGAGAGATGGCAAAAAAACCCAGTAGTTCCTAAGACAAACTCAACAGAACCTCAGGAATGGTGTTGGAAAGAAACATGGTGTTATTGGTTGGAATAAATTCAGGGAAGAGCTGTGTTTTACTTATTCATTTAGTGTATTTTTATTGACTACCTACTATGTGTCAGGCCTTGTGCTAAAAGCTGGAGATATAATAATGATACAACAGATATGATCTCTGCCTTCAAGGAGCTTACAGTCTCATGGGGGAATCAGACAGTATTTAAAAATTTTATACTAGGATAATTATTAAAATAATTATAAAATTACAAACTAGGATAAAAGCTATGAGACAAAGGGACAGGTTGCCATGAAAGTATATAACAGGGGTCCTGACCTACTTCAGGTGCTCAGGGATAGTTTTACTGAGGAAGTAACACTGAGCTGAGATTTGAAGGATCATTAGGAGTTTATTAGATGAGGGAGTGAGTGAAGTAGAGAAAACCTTCCTAAGCATATGGACCAGTATGGCCCCTAAGGTGAGAGGCAGCTTAGTGCTTTCAGAGAACTGAGAAGGTCAGTGTGACTTCAGTACAGAGAGTGGGAAGAGTGAGACTGGAGAGGGAGATCAGGGCCTTGCTGAGGATTTTGTTTTCTCCTTATTCTATTATCACGGGGACAATTGAAGGATTTGGAACAGAGGTTATTATACATGTGTGTTGCACATGTGGGGAGTGATATGACCAACTTGGTATTTATAAGAGGTATTTTTGGCAGTGGTGTTGAGAATGGGTGGGAGGGTACAAAAGTCACTGTTGGGAAACCAGGTAAGAGGAAGCTTTGCATTAGTCCCCCCCCCCCCAAAATAACGCTGGATTGGGCTGAGTAGTGACATCAGAGGTGAGGAGGGAGAAGGGGTTTGAGATATTTAGGAGGTAAAATTGGCAAGACTTGATGATGGACCTATGAAGAAAGAGGAAGTAGGAAGGACAGCTCCCAGGTTTCTGGATATACAAATGAATTATGGCCCTGCCATTCTAAGCTTAACCAAGCAAACAAACAAAAAAGCTGAAAAAGATAAGACCAGATTTGGGTAGAAAGATCTTGATCTGCTTTTGAACACATTGCATTTGAGGTGCCTTTTAGACATCCAGATGTAGATGATCCATGCCTGGGGCTACCAATGGTAGGACATAATAACCTTAGAATGCCTTTGGGCGCTCTGACCAAGATCCAGGCTCTCTGGGGGTCAGGCTTGTTTAGTCCAGTTGGTCTGAGGACTCATGATTTGCTTCTCATCCTTCGTGGTTCTGTTTCCTTACTAGAATATCCTGAAAAGGGGTGTCAAGAGAGAATTCAGCCCAAGGGAGGGGTACAAACAGTCTGGGGGAGAGTCAGCTTCTCCAGGGGAAACAATTCAGATATTGATACATATTGTCTTAGGTGTTTATTTCCCCAAATCTGTGGTTGAGATATTTGTGTTTGATGTGTGTGCATTTCTTTATTCATTTATTAATTAAAATATTTTCTATTAATATCTATCTACAATATGGCAGGCACAATGCCAAGTCAGAAAGGACGCCTGGTTCTTTGGGAAGTGTCATCCCCAGAACCTTTCTGGCATTGCTGTTCTTGTGATCAGAAAGAAACCACATAGGATGCTGCCTTTTTTCTGAATACTAAATCTCCAGGATGCTGACTGCTGACTTTTATCAAGGGGCCATGTCCTTGACTTCAGAGAGTTGGTTTGTCAGGGGCTCCCTCTGCAGCTGAGACTCCCAGATCTGTCTCTGGGCTTCCTCTCTTTCGCAGAGTCTCCCTAGACAGGATCTGCATCAATGCCAGTTCTTTACTGTGAAAGGGGCACAGCTGGGCAGCCTGAGCTCCAACCCCCCATGCCCACGCCTGGGCCACATGTTCCTATTTGTTGTCCGAGAGCATCTTTCTGTGTCCAGGTGATGGCGAGAGAAGTGGCAGTGCAGGCTTTGTGTCCTCGTCTGAAATGGCTGAGGAAGTGGGACTGGGGGGCAGAGGGGGGAGAGCAGAGGAGTGACTCATTCAGCCCTGGCACCACGTGATAGGATCTGCGAATACCCATGTGCAACAGATACATGCTGTAAGAACATTTGTCTTGTGAAAATCTAAACTCACGAGCCACATGAATTCAGGACAGTGATTACCATCATGAAAGGGAGCATAGTGTCCTTTCAAAAATCCTCTAGTATATTTAACATGCAGTGCAGTGAGGGAGGGGAAAAACTACGCCAATTTAGGCACTTGGGGGAAGTTGACATTCCCTATGTCAGTGGAACAAAGAACTTTGTACAACTGGAGTGGATGGTGAGCCCCTGTTTAGGGGCTATGTTCCTGCAGAGGGTGACCATATGTCAGGAGGGACAGAGAGACTCCTTCCCAGGGTGGTATGGTAGACTGAGAATTGCATCTCTAAGATTCTCTGATTCTTGGCTTTGCTTTTCATCTTGAAAAGTAAGTCTGCCTTAGGCAAGTCTGCCAAGGATGGAAGTGTCCTTGAAGTCGGAAGGACCTTGGCTAAATCCCAGCTCTGCCTCTCCTAACTGTGTGACTTGGGCGAGTTGCTGTCTGAACCTCCTTCTCCTGGTCTGCAAAGCCAGGTCCGTAATACTTTGCAAAGTGTGTGTACAAGGGTCAAATGAGTTAAGCCTAGCAGCCAGCACCCCAGGATATAAGACAGGGGAAAGCTTTGCGGAGCCCCTAATCAGCGGATCAGCTGTCAGCGCTGGTGTGTGCGCACGGCCTGGGTCTGCACACTCTGGTCAGAGAGAACATTCGTTGCTCCCCAGAGCACAATGCAGGGCATGTGCCAGCTCGCTGGCAGCCTGGGGCTGGGACACACTGTCCTATTTCTGCCTGAGGAGACATGAGCTTAGCAAGCAGTTAGCCCACCTGGCTTAAGTTTCCCCAGATAACTCAGTCCTCATTACAGAGAAATCCTTTCAGGTTCCAAGGGTGGCATGTTGCTGCAGTCTGACCCCTGTAAGAATTCTGGCTATGTCCCCTTCTCATGCCAGCTCTTTCCTAAAGCTGATTTTGTGAGGAGTTATTTTCCTAATGTGTTGGATAAAATCCTGATGCATGTTTCTGATGGTGTCTTAGGAGGTTCACACTGTTTTTATTTTCCGGGGGAGCATTAACGAGTTATGGACTAGCCTTTGGATGGAGCTAGCACAGTCACTGTCAACTCAAGGCCATTTGCTGCCTGCAAAATTCTTGGTACCCCAGGCATGGCTCTGGCTTCATTGTCACCATCTAGCACACGTGAATCATGCCATCCCGAAGACAGTTGTCCCGGTTCAGGGTGCCTATCACAGTCATCACAGCTTCCATCTGCACATACAATGCAGATTCATATTCATTGGTTATTTTCTCCTCCAACATCCCTGCAGGCTCTGTAGGGTGGAGTTCTTGGCCCCTTTATTCCGATTAAGAGGATATGGCTCTTGCGCGGCACCGTAATTTGTCTGACGTCACGCAGCTGATTACTGGCAGAGCTGTTTTTCAAATCCTGGTCTTTTTAAGGGGCAGCCTGACAGGGTGAAACACCATCCAGCATTTGCATCTCATCTGTGACATTCATGAGCTTTGTGACCTTGCACATACTAGTCATTAGTATTATAAATTGTTATCAACATTAGTGGTAACAGTGAAGTTTCCAAAGCATCCAGCATGGTGATAGGTGCTCTGCACCTTATCTCATTGCATTCTGCCACTAGACATTAGAGATGGGTTTTATTATTATCTGTTTTACAGATAAGCATCCTGAAATTCAGAGAGCTAGAGTAACTTGTCTGAGCCTCAGTTTCTCTATAAAATAAGGATATTAATACCTCCCTGGGAGGGTGATTACGAGGACTGAATGAATGTGTGTAAACTGTGTAGCACAGGGCCTACAATGGATGAGGCACTCAATCAATGCTTCCTTCCTTTCTCTAGTTCCCCCTCTGACTCCTAATCCAGTGGTCTTTCCATTGCATCCCATTTAATCCATTTAGAAGCTGAGGTCATGCTGAAGTCCTTTCATAGCTTTCTCTCTCACTCTTTTCCCACCCCCCAGGGGTCACTTCAAGTCTCTGATCTGAGCTGTCTGTCACATACCGCCTCTTTAGTCTTCTGCCAGTTCAGGAAGCACTGTCTTTTCCTGGCATGCTGCTCCACACCCCTGACATTTGCCCCAGGGCTATATGTGCTGGAACCCTAAAGCCTGCCCTGGCCTCTCCAGCTGCAGGACACTCCCCTTTCCTGACTTTCTTTAAGACAAACTCAAGGGGTTTTCTTTATTTTGGCATCTTGCCTGAAACCTTCATGTTGTGATGTTGTGTTTCATGAGGGCTGGCACAAGGCAGTGACCTGGAACTCAGGTCTCCTGACTTCCAGCGTCATGTTCTACAGCGTATTATTTAATGTTTAAGAAGCATATGCAGTAGGTCATGGGCAAAGATAGGAGCCCTGTCTTTGGGGATCCTCAGAAATGTATTTCTTTGGCTCGGCTCTCAATAAATGTTTATTTAGCACCCACTCTCAGCCAGGCCCTGGGTGTGGCAGTGAAGGAAGCAAGCAGGTCTGTCCTTCGTGGAGCTTTCCCAGAGCTCACATTCTAGGGTGGGAGGTAGAGAATAAAAACGTGAAGTAAGTTGGAAAGATAATTTGAGATTTTAAGTTTCATGAAAGAAATTAATTGGGCTGCGGGATAGAGAGTACCTGGCAGGTGTTTTGTGCACTGTGATTAGGTAGGGTGGTCAGGGAAGGACTCCTTGAAGAGCTGCCATTTTGAGCTGAGATCTTCAAGGAAAAGCTGGGGCAGGAGGATTCCAGGCTGAGGGAGCAGCGAGAACAAAGACCCAGGGGTGGAAAGGGCTTGGCTGTTCTAGGAGTGAAATGGAGATCTGGACGACTGGGACACAGCGCCCGAGGGAGGAGGGAGGAGGGAGGAGGGAGAAGGTCGGGAGCTAGAGGATGTTGGGTCCCGGAGGCCAGAGAGTTTGCATTTCTGGATCTAGTGGGAAGCCACGGAAGGGCTTTAAGCAGAGGAGTGATGCAATCTGAAAGAAAGCTGAGGTGGCGAAGTGGAGAATGGATTGTAAAATGTGAACGAGGAAGCAGAGATACCAGTTAGCAGGCTGTTACAATAGCCCAGGAGAGTTGACAGTGGCCTGGACTGGGTTATGACAGTGGAGACAGAAGCACATCAGTTTGTGATTATGTTGAAGTTAGGACAGCAGGGCTTGGTGAAGGATTAGATGAAATAATCCATTCTGCTCAATCTATTCAGTACCATTAAGCATAAATCAAAGTGATCCCTAGTTTCAGTTCCTAAACTGGGGGTTGAGGGGAACGACAGACATCTGGCGGTGGGTAGACTGGAGAGGTGACGGACCTGACTGCCAGGATGTACCTCTGCAAGTTTGAGAGACCAGAGATAGAGGCTAGTCCTTGCATCTCTGAAAGACAGCTTGGAGGAGTGAAAAGGGGAGATTTTCCAAAGAATTCATTCGTTCAGCAGTCCTATAGCAAGTGCCTTATCCGTGGCTGGTGTTCTGCTGGTGGTGAGTAAGATAGGGCTCTGCTCTTTAGCACCTCCCTTCTCTTGGGGGAGATAGAAATGTAAACAGACAAATCTCAGTGAGTCGGGATAATGACAAAGGGATGAAAAAGGGGATGTGGGAACATGAAGGAGAGGACTTTTCATAGGGGAAGTAAGGGAAGGCCTCACAGAGAAATCGGGCATCAAAGGGGTTAGGAGGAAGAACATTCCAGAAAAGGGAATAGCATTTGCAAAGGCCAGAATCCTGAAAGACGGCGGTATATTCAAGAAACAGAAAACAGCTGAGTGTGGCTGGGGTTTAGAGTGTATGGTGGGGAGGAACAGGCTGGTATTTAAGGTTGCTGACTGCTCTGCAAAGTGCCTTGTGTGCCATACTGAGTGTATTGGACTTAATCCTTTACACATGCAGGGACCAATGGAGGTCTTAAAACCAGGGTCTAGATAATGGAAAGCACATAGCTGCCCCATACCTGCTGCGTCTGGATGCAGCCTCAGGAGCGTTCTTATCACAGCTCTCCAGGCAGTCACTTCCCGTCAACCAGAATTGGCAGGGGATGAGGCCTATTTGCCATTCCCGAAAGAAGATGAGTCTGTGGGGGAGTTTAAAGAGAGAAGTGCTCTAGGACCAAAAACTACCTTTTATAGTTATCTCATCAGCCACAAGTATAAATTACCTACGTTGTGTAAGACCTGGAGGACAGTCAGAGAGAACCCAGCGTCCCTGCTGTTGACGGGAGAGTGGCTATTGGGCCAACAGAAGAAATAACAATCTAGCCTGAAGGAACATATTTCTGAGTGTGGCCATGGTTGTATGAACTCCAAGGGGGCAGTGCTGAGGCAGAAAGTACCAGGCTTTCAAGGAACTCTGGTCCACTAGCCCTTGAGTGGATGCACTTGACCTGTAGGGAAGTGCAGTATTTTAATAAATGCAAGGCCTTCTTGTCCAACTGACATTGGTCTTTTTCCCCAGGAAGCTCTTTTGAAAAGGCCATGTAGCTCCTTTGAAGAAGGTAAAATATCCTGGGCTGAGGAACCAGGAAATAACCATTAGTCTAAGAGTTCAATGATGGCTGTGATTGTCCTTGCCAGTTCCATATCCCTGGCACCCAGAACGGGACCTGGCACACGGTGTGTGCTTGGTGATGTTTGCTGAGTAAATTAACTAGGAGAAGAAAATAACCAACCAACCAACCAACCAAACATCCAACCTGGGTTCTAATCCTAGCTCTTGAATTTCATTTCTCTTAACTATACAATGACCTGGTTGGTCCCTATGGCCCTTCACATTCTGCTGTCCTAGGATTCGAAGTTGATGAATAGAATGGTTCAGAGCAAGCCAAGTCATCACTCATATTTCTGATATGCCTCAAATTTAATCAGAATAAAACATCAAAATGAAGCAATACTTTACAACATCTCAGATATGCCTTCTAAAAACAGAACCTGCGTCTGTCTCTGAGTTGTGAAGAAAATGTATTAGGTTATATTAAACAGCAAGATTGTCCTTTTTGTAGGAAAGAAAATGAATTAAATCTTGTCTTCCTGACTGGGGATTTTAATTGGGATTTGAGTCAATTTGATCTAAATTTGAGCATCCATCCAGAAAACATTTATTGACATCTGCTATGAGCAGGGCTTTGTGCTAGGCATGTGGGAGAGAGGAAGATGAACAAGACACAAGATGTACAAGAGCCTTCTAGGCAGAAACTGACAGTCTAGTCATCAAGATAAAACATATACACACTTGACTGTGACCCCAGGTAGACTGAGAATCAACGGGGACTGGACTAGGGGAGGTCAGAAGAGGAGACCCCTTCAAGCACATCATACAGGCAGGAAGCCTACCTCTTAACACACCACGTAGGGCTCAGAATTCACCGAGCCACCGTGGCCATGAGGATGTGCTCAGGGGCTGCCCAGAGCTCCTGGTTATTAGCCTACAGCCACCAAGTCGAGCTCCTCAGCACAAGCTGTTGTTGGCAGGGAAAATCACCTCAGGCATTCAGCCATTGGCCTTTATGAGCAATGGGGACACTGCGCCGCCAAGCTCAGTGGCCCCTTTTTATGACTCACATCCTTGGGGCCAATTCAAGGAAAAAGTTGTTCACTGCAACAGGAATTCATATTTTTTCTTTTGCCCATGTTACCCTTTCTGCCTCAGCTCCCACTGAAATTCAAAATCTAACTAAAATGAGAGCATGTGCTTTCTGACATTCATTCAACAATCATTTGTCAAAACCTTCTCTGGGCAGGACCCTGTGCTAAGTGGTAGGAGACTATGCAGGCCCTGCCCTCAGGGAGCTGACAAAAGTCTGCAAGGACCAGGCCCAGGGAGAACTGTGATACCAGCTGTGAGAGGGGGCAGATGAAGTGCTCGCAGTCAGAGGGGAAAGAGTTTGCTTTTAGGCTTTAAAAAGGGAAAACCTAAAAGAGATCCATGGGATTTGGACCTCAAAAAACGTAGGGATCATACATATTGAAATAAATGTAGTAGGTTTTCTAAGATAAAATAATGACAAAAGCATTGAGGGAGCAAACAATTTCCAGGCATGTTTAGGAAACTGGGAATACTTCAGTTTGACTATAACAAAAGGAACATAAAGGAGAATAATGCTTTTAAAAAAAAAAAAAGTTGGGGCCTGAGTCAGTTTAGGCTGCTATAACAGGATACCGTAGACGGAGTGACTTAGACAACAAACATTTATTTCTTACAGTTCTGGAGGCTGGAAGTTCAAGATCAGGGTGACAGCATGGTCAGATTCTTGGTGAAAACCCTCCTTCTAGTTCACAAATGGCCTTCTTGCTGTGTCCTCACATGGTAGAGAGCAGAGAGAGAGAGAGAGAGAGAGAGCGCACGCTCTCTTTCTTTTTATCAGGACACTAATCCCATCATGATGGCCCCACCCTCATCACCTAATCACCTCCCAAAGACCCCATCTCCAAACACCATCACATCAGGGATTAGAGTTTCAACATAATGAATTTTGGGGGGACACAAACATTTAGCCCATAGTAGGGCCAGATTATAGAGGGCCTCCTTAGATGTTCCAGGGTAAGGTAATTATATATTTAATTCTGTAGGCAATCAGGTGTCACTAATAGTTTTTAAGCAGAAGTGTGCATAAAATCCTAGGGTTGGAAAGGACTTTGGAGATGACCCAGTCCAGCCCTCCATCTCACACATGAAGACTGAATCCCAAAAAGGGGAAGTTACAAACCCAAGGTCAGACAACTAGTTAATGATGGAGCTGGAGCCAGGACCAGCACCAGATCCAGATCTTCTGGCTTCAGATACAGTGGTCTTGCCCTCTGTGATGAGATCTGCACCTTGGGAAGATAATGTGGCTTTCTAGTGGAGGTAGACTGGGAAAGGAGAGGCAAGCATCAGGCAGAGCTTTGGGAGACTTTTGTATAAAGTTTGGATGAAAGGCAACACCTGAGGTCTTTAGGGCCTTGGCAGTGGGCTGACAAGGAAGGAGCTGATGGGGGAGAAACACAGAAGTCCAGCCAGTGGAGCTTGGGTGAGGAAGGCAGATGGAAGGGAGAAGTCCACTTGTACTTGCTTCGGCTGCTGTTCTTTACTGAGTTGTCCCATTGGTTCCATTTGGTAAACTACCTCAAAGTGGACAGGGAGGGAAATAAATCCAAAATAAATGCACCAAACATCTTCAATATTTTTTTTTTTTTGGTCCCTCTTGCCTAGAGGACCTGGTCCTTTTCCAGAGCCTGGCCTTCCAGGTCGTGAGTCCTCAGCAATGTTATCCATTTACCAGCCAGCACTCTGGCTTTGTGGTTTTACGCATGGGACACTGGAGCTGCCATCATCGTCTGAGCGTCTCCGGTTTTAGGTTTCCTGCCAGGCCCTGTGAAGGTGATGTGCGTGTGACTTGCCTCCCATCCCATGACTCTAGGTTTAGAACCAAAGCCCTGAGATGACCTCCAGCAGACACTGAGCTCCTGACTTCTGACCTGAGGAAGGCTCTGGGCCAAGACCACCTGCCTCAGAACCTGGGAGCATGAAAATGCAGATTCCTGGGCTCCCCCTTACACCTACTGAATCAGAATTTCAGAGTGGGGGCCAGGAATCTGTATTTTGGACAAGTGTCCCAAATGATTTTTATGTACCTTAAAGATTGAGACTCTGCCTTAGGTCACTTAATTATTTTTCTGGGCATCAGTTTCCTTGTTTGAAAACGGGGAAATTATGTACTCAGTTTACTGTGAAAAAAGAAAAGCACTTGGGGAAAAATGCTAAAAGTTTTACATATATTTATAAAACTAATATATATATATATGTAAAATTATTACATGTATTACTAAGTTTACAATCTTGGGATCAAGAAAGTTTGAAACATTTCTCAGACTGAAATACACTGAAAACTGGTAAAAGGTCTGAGTGCTCCCACCTGGAGCATGTCTGCTTACCAAGCAAGAGAATATATGAATGAATACTTCCAGGAAAGATAAAACCTGAAGCAAGGTCGTTAAGCTTTCTCTTCAATATCCTCCACCTCATGCATTCAGTCAGCATTATTCACTGAGTGCCTAATATGTGTCAGGGCACTGTGCCAGGCTGAGTATAGAGATAAATAAGACATGGTCCCTGACCTCGAGGGGTTGGAGATCAATATGGAAATGAATGTTCAATACGATGTGATAAGCACTGGCTCCAGGGTGGGTAGAGGGGTGGGTATTACTGCTCTGGTGACAAGAGCAGGAACCAGCTGTCAGGGAAGGTGTCACCAGCGAGGTGACCCCAAAGCTCTGTCTTGAACACAGGTACAGTTGTTCCAAGGAGAGCCCCTTTCATAGTCCTTGTCACTCGCTGGCTGCCTTGTTTCATTCCATCAAATTCTCTCATCAGTTTCCTCCCCTCCTCCCCCATCAAACCAGTCTCAGGGACCCAGTTTTTTCCATCTTCACTGTACGAAAGCCTGCTTTCACGCTAAGTCAATTCTTAGGTTTAGTCATAAACACTGGGGTTTAAAACAATGCTTTTTTTTTGGAGAGGGTGCAGTTTACATTGTTACCGCCAAATTTTACCCCCAAACAAAGCTCTATTGGAGATTTGTTTGTTTCTGTTTGTCTTTTAAAAAAAAATTTATTTATTTGATTGCACCGGGTCTTAGTTGTGGCAGGCAGGCTCCTTAGTTGCAGTACACAGGCTCCTTAATTGCAGCATGTGAACTCTAAGTTGTGGCATGCATGTGGGATCTAGTTCCCTGACCAGAGATCAAACCCAGGGTCCCTGCATTGGGAGTGCAGAGTCTTATCCACTCCACCACCAGGGAAGTCCCTGTTTGTTTGCCTTTTACATCAGCTAGCTGGTAGGAGAGGTGTTGTGCTTGGTTGGTTAGTTGTTTTTTCGGGGGAAGAGGATTGGTGACAAGTGGTTTTCCCCAGCCCTTGTTATTTTACATAAATTATTACTATTTTGCTTATCTGTAAAGAATTAAGGATTAATACATAGTTGAAGTTGAGTTGTATAATGGCCTTCTTAGTGTTTTAAGGTAGAAAAACAATAGGTAGTGAATCAGACCCTAAACTGAGATAGCCCTTCAAAATTTATAAAGTGTCCTAACCAGGCATGTCCTTCCTACTCCAAAGGTGATCCCCAAGTTCTCAACCTCGACCCGCTCTGAGTAGAAATGCAGAACCTCAAACTAACTCATGGTTGCCAGGGGGTAAGGGCGGGGAGGGACAAATTGGGAGATTGGGATTGACATGTACACACTACTATATATAAAATAGGTAATTAATAAGGACCTATGTATAGCACAGGGAACTCTACTCAATACTCTGTAATGGCCTATATGGGAAAGGAATCTAAACAAGAGTGGATATATGTATATGTATAACCAATTCACTTTGCTGTACACCTGAAACTAATGCAACATTGTAAATCAACTATACTCCAATAAAAACTAAAAAAAAAAAAAAAACCAAAGGAAAGAAATGCAGAACCTCAGGCCCTACCTGAGGCCTGCTGAATCAGAATCTGTATTTTAACAGGATTCCTTGGCAACTCATATGTACATTAAAGTTTGAAAGATACTCTGAAGTTAGTGAGTTATCCCCATTTATTGATTAAGACACTAATGTCCAGACAGATTAAGGAACTTGCCCAAGATCACATAACAAGTATAGGATTATCCTGGTTTATTACATAATAAGCCAGGATTCAAGCCCTGGTCTCTCCAATTCCAAGTTCAGCATCTGTCCACTGTACAGCTGGGCTTCTTTGTACCATATTAATTAAGAACACTTCTTGAGTAGTTCATGACCAATGAAGAGGGGAAACAATGATAATTTTTCAAGGTACAAGTGTGTCTTCTTGAGAGCTGCAGGAGACAAGGAGAGTCAGAGAGCTCACACACTGAGCTTTAACTTTACGCCAGGCATGTAGCCTTGTCTCCACTTTACAGATGGTGAGACTCTTTAGCATTTTACTGAGCATACCAACCTGTAGGGACTCAGGAAGGTAGGGTTGAAAGTGGTATTTAAAGGTCTGATACTAGGACTTCCTGGATCAGAGGACAAGGAATCAGAGAGATTGTGAACATTTTTTTTTTCATACTTGAAGTAAGATCCTCTTCCTGTACGAGGCCAGCTTCTTCCTTGACTAATCAGGTTTGGTGGCTGCTTACTCCCTCCAAAATCAGGAATTCAGGAATTCAATCTTTGGTCACTTGGAGCTCCTCTTGATTTATGAACAGCTCTGTCTCGTAGTGTAAAAGTGGTTTTCCCAAAGAGGGAAAAAATAGCTTAAAAGAAGGCCTTGAAGAATCAAGATGACAAAATGTATTATTTATAAGAGCCTAAAATAAGTGCCGGATCCTCCACTCAAAGTGAGCAGGCGACAGCCAAGCACTGTGTGGAGTGGAGCCCAGCCGACTCCAACTAGATCCGTGTGGCAGGCCGCTCAGCCACAGCTCTGCTCAGGATGCCAAGAATCCTTCTCAGGAGGTGACCCCCTGCCAACACCGGGCAGCCCGTGTAGCTCGTACAGATGCGTCCCACCTTACAAGTAAATACAGTAGGATCAGTGAAACAAGGTAATTCTTGAAGGAGAATGTGGGAAATGCAGCGAGAGTCTGTGGATTGGTGGGAACACACACACATCTATAAGATTATTTTGAGTTCCCAGCTTAATAACTCAAGGATACAGGTATGTGTTGGGAGCAAGGAGGACAGGAGTAGATGCAGGGTGTCTCAACACTCCTTCGCTGGCTCCTGGGTCTGTAACGGAGCATGTAGCTGCTGATGGCACTGGCCATGCAGAGTAGGTCCTGCTGCATCCAGGTAATAGCCACTTCTTGTGGCATAACAGGTCTTTTTTTTACTCAAGGCTTGGCTCATCGTTCTTGAAGAACTTAAAACAATTTCTCTGTTTTCTTTTAAGAGAATGTTTACAAACATCTCTCCTACAAAAGGCTCTCCTGCTTTTTGAAAGAAACTCAGGGTCAGCAAGTCTACATTTTGTCCAGTGGGGAAGAGGCAGAGTCAGTGTCCAGGGGCCTCAGATCAATAGCCAGCATTATAGAAAACCCATTTCCCTTGACTCTGCCATAATATCTTTGTTAACTGGGTGCTTGTGATACTGACTTATACCTGAGGACCATTTCCCAAGTCCATTTGTCCATAGAAAGGAAGATTCAGTGACAGGAGGGAGGTCACTGAAAAATAGAAGGGATGCCAAGAGACTTCTGAAGACACCCCAGGCTGTCATGAGACTGTGCTCCAGCTTCAGAGTGATGACAAGTCTGCTCTTACCAGTAGAACAGTAGTCTGGGATTTAAACAGAGGTTGTAGCCTTCAGAACCCTCTCACCTGTCTCTTATCTGTCCTCTGTTTCATCCTTTTCCTTCCTCTTACTCTTCGAAATTTCTCTTCTGGGCTATGGTGACTACACTGTGGGGGAGAAGTGCTTTCAGTAGCTTTTGCTGTATTTGGAGCTTGCTATGTGTTCTCTGTTGACTGATGGCCTCCTCCCCAGCCATGGGAGCTTGTTGTGGTCCATGGGGGCGATGCAGCTCATGACAGCATCAACTAGTATTGCCTTAGGTTCTAATCTCAAAGGTCTTCCAGTTTCCTCTCATCAGAATGGTTATCCCTGGAGTGTACGGTACCTATCAGTAGGCTCAGGTTTACCTACATGCCCTGACAGTGCATGGAGCCTTCAAGAAAATGGATGTCTGACCTTCCTACCCCCCACACCCCAATTCAGAATAATAAAATCTTAAGACTAAAAGAAATCTCAGCATTTTAAGATCCAAGTATCTATTCAATATTTGAATGAGGCAGCATGGTATAGAAGCATGGTGTATTGAACTGGTTGGGTTCAAATCTCATCTCTACCACTTTCTAGCTGTGTGATCCTGGGCTGGTCACCTGATCCCTCTAAGCAAGAAATGCCTTGTAGAGCCAACCTGGAGAATAAAGGATGATATAGCTGAAGTGCCTACATATATGATGTGCTTGATAAGTAGTGGATAATATTATCATTATCCTGAAAACCAGGGGCTTTCAAAAACTTTTGCCTGCAGAATACCTGAGTTCTTTCAGGTGCTTTCCATCACATATGGTTTTTAGACCCCTTACCACTCTGGTTACTTTAGTAGTAGTATTATTACTATTACTATTTTTATTGTGGTAAAATATACCTAATAAAATTTACCATTTTAAGTGTACAGTTCAGTGGCATTAAGTAGATTCACCTTGTTTTGCAACCATCACCTCCATCCATCTCTAGGACTTTTTCATCTTCCCAAACTGAAACTCTGTACCCATTAAACAATAACCTCATTCCCCCCATCCTCCCAGCCTGGTCACTTTCTTTTAATAGCATGCTCCAAGTTCTTCAGTGTCTTTCTTCATACCATAAATGGGGCTTGGAAAGAGCCTTTTGGTAAGGGCTTCACTTTTTTTTTTAATTTATTTTTATTTTTGGCTGCCTTGGGTCTTTGTTGCTGCGCACGGGCTTTTCTCTAGTGGCGGCGAGCGGGGGCTACTCTTCATTGCGGTTCGCGGGCTTCTCACTGGGTGGCTTCTCTTGTTGCAGAGCACGGGCTCTAGGTGCATGGGCTTCAGTAGTTGCAGCACGCAGGCTCAGTAGTTGCGGCTCGTGGGCTCTAGAGCACAGGCTCAGTAGTTGCGGCACACAGGCTTAGTTGCTCCGCGGCACGTGGGATCTTCCCAGACCAGGGCTTGAACCCGTGTCCCCTGCACTGGCAGGCGGATTCTTAACCACTGCGCCACCAGGGAAGTCCCTGTAAGGGCTTCTTTGAGTTTGCAAACTCCCATTGGGGAGCCCAAGAGTTAAAGCTCTGTGTCAGTTGCAGCAAACTTTGGGGATTACAGATAGTTACAAAATGGATGTCAATACAGCTGCTTTGCATGGAATGGATCTGCAAAAATCCTTCCAAGGACTGGTACGTTCCTTCCAAAAATATCCAAGGATGTGGTTTGGCACAGCTTTAGGGAAAAACCAACAGTTTTTGAATTCTTCAGTAGCATGTACCTCATGGTGAAGATTAAATGAGCTCATTCATGTCGAGTGTATAATACAGTGCCTGGCACAGATAAGGCCTTTATATGTAGGCTGTTGTTACTATGATTGAACTGTGGCAGAGTTATTATGTATGTTTTTGTATTTAATCCCCACGGTGGGTAGATATCAGCTTCATTTTACGTGAGGAAACGAAGGCTCTAAGCTGTTAACACCCCTGAAATTACAGAGCTAGTGAGTAACAGAGCTGGGATTCAAACCCATACTCTTTCTCTTGTAAGATGCCACCTGTTGTGATATACCAAGAAGGAAACTCTATGGGTGGGTGAGTCATATTGACTTCATTCTTGGTATTTCATCTTTCCATCTACCCTGGCCTTTTTATGAGGCCCTATCTTCTTGCTATTTCTTCTTCTTAAAATCATACACCTAATGTCCAAGCCTCAGAGCTTTCTGGATTTACCAACCCCTGTTCTCTGCACCGTCTGAAAGTGATCACTCATGGTCTTCAGTAAGGTCTCTGCTCTGGAATAGGAAACTGAAACCATGTATGTAAACCAAGGAACTCTCTGGCTTTACTGGATGAGTGTCTAAGAGCTAATGCATTGTTCATGGAATTTAGAGCAGTCATTGGGGTTTTGGTCAGGAAATAGTACTTTCCAGGACATTCAAGTCACCTGGCTGGAATTTGGTCAGGAAAGAAAACACACCTGACTTCCATGAATGGCTAGGATTCATTCTCCTTTCAGAAAACAGGACCAAGACACTGTACTTTGTGGTGGCTCCTAGGAAGCTCAAAGCCAACTTGAATGCTTGAGTCACACACAGCATGTACATAAATTCCCAGAGCTAGTATGTCTGATCCTCCTTCTTTTCATGGTTTTGAATCTCCACTTCTGTTTTACTCACTATATTATAGGAATTCCCTTTGGAAAGAGATAGGCTTAGGGTAAGTAAATCAGTAAAGACTATAAGTGCATAGAAGTCAAGGACCATGTTTGGTTATGGCAGTGTCCCCAGCACATAGCCTAGTGTCTGGCATGTGGTAGGTGCTGAATAAATGTTCATCAGTTGAATGAATGAAAGATGTTAATGAATCAGCTTTCAAAATGACTTTTTTTTTTTGTTTTTTTTGCGGTACGCAGGCCTCTTACTGTTGTGGCCTCTCCCGCTGCGGAGCACAGGCTCCGGACACACAGGCTCAGCAGCTATGGCTCACGGGCCCAGCCGCTCTGCGGCATGTGGGATCTTCCCAGACCGGGGCACAAACCCGTGTCCCCTGCATCGGCAGGCGGACTCTCAACCACTGTGCCACCAGGGAAGCCCCAAAATGACCTTTTAAAGGGTGGTGTCTTTGGTACTTTCCTGTGGACTCTCAGTTTACAAGGTCATCAAGGTGGAAGCTTTAGAAAATGTTCTTTAGACTTTGGAGGTCTATCAGTAAGGAATTTTGTGTGCTTTCTAGCAACGGACACCAGAAATAAAAATGGCTTAAAAAAAAGAGAAGTCAGTTTTCTCTCACTATTATGAGCTAAATTGTGTCTGCCCAAGATTCATAGGTTGAAGCCCTTACCCGCAATCTGACTGTATTTGGAGATAGGGCCTAAAAGGAGATAACAAAGATTGAGTCATAAGGCTGGAGTCTTAATCTGATAGGGCTGGTGTCCTTATAGAAGAGGAAGAGACACCAGAGATCACTCTCCCTTCATGTGGGCACAGAGGAAAGGCCATCTGCAAGCCAGGAAGACAGGCCTCACCAGAAACCAACCCTGATCTTTTTTTGGCCGCACTGCACGGCTTGCAGGATCTCAGTTCCTGGACCAGGGATTGAACTGAGGCCACAGCAGTGAAAGCCCAGAATCCTAACCACTAGGCCACCAGGTAACTCCCCAGCCCTGATCTTGATCTTGGACTTCTATCCTCCAGGACTGTGAGAAAATCAATTTCTGTTCTTTAAGCCACCCAGTCTGTGGTATTTTGTTATGGCATCCCAGGGAGCCTAACACACTCACATATGAGAAGTCTGGTGATATTCAGCCCAGGGCTGGTGTAGTAGCTCTATGGGTAGCATGGATTATTTCCAGTAATCTCCATCTCTCTATTTTACTCTCCTTAGCATAGGCTTTCATCATCAAGGTTTTCTCATGGTTCAAGATGGCTGCTAGAGTTCTAGCTGCCACATCCACATTCAGGCATGAAACACATAGGAGGGAAGAAGACAAAAAGAGGGCCTACTAAGACACTTTTCCTGAAGTGGTGCCCAGCCATGTCTGCTTGCAACTCACTGACCAGAACCTAGTTACGTAGCCACACCTAACCTAATGAAGTCTGGGAAATTAGTCTTTTAGCCGGGCACATGGCTGCCCTGAATAAAATTTGGAGAGAATGAGTCTTGAGTAGATGACCAGTAGCCTATGCCTAAGAAACATGAGTACTTTGGGAAACGAGGAAGCTGGAAATGAGATTCTCACTCACAAGGACAGTCCCACTTCTCAGAGCCTGTGAGCTACCACCTGGATCTAAATCCCTGCTCTCTCATACAGAAGAATTCCAAATCGTTTATGTAGAGGC
This sequence comes from Monodon monoceros, assembly GCF_005190385.1. Taxonomy (NCBI): domain Eukaryota; kingdom Metazoa; phylum Chordata; class Mammalia; order Artiodactyla; family Monodontidae; genus Monodon; species Monodon monoceros. The sequence goes on along the minus strand of NW_021703784.1, from coordinate 69,637,753 downwards.
TTCCTGCTTTAGGAGCGGGAACTTAACTTCCCATTCCCTGAGTTGGGCTCTGCTCAGTAACATGCTTCCAAAGACTGGACCATGGAAGGGGGAGTGGTGGAAAGGAGGGAAACTACAGTGAAGAAACCTGGCAAACGTTACCTTGGCTGGGTGATCGAGGTTAACATCATCAGTGATAAATCGTGTTGATATTTTATGTACCTTTGATATGATGTGATGAGAAGGGCACTTCATCTCTGTGGTCTTCCTCCCCCAAACCCATAATCCCAGCCTAACCATGAGTAAAACATCAGAAAAAGCCAAATTGAAGGGCATCCTACAAACTACCTGACTAGTACTTTTCAAAATTGTCAAGATCATCAAAAACAAGGAAAACAAGAGGAACTATAACAGACCAGAGGAACTTAATGAGACATGACAGCTAAATGTAATGTGGTGTCCGTATCCTGGAGCAGAAAAAGGACATTAGGGAAAAACTTGTGAAATCTAAACAGAGTGTAGCATTTAGTTGATAGTAATTATCAATGCTGGTCCCTTAGTTATGACAAATATACTGTAGTGATGTAAGATGTTAACAGTAGGGGCAACCGGGGGGAGGGGTATTTGTAAACTACCTGTTTTTTCAACTTTTCTGTAAATCTAACACTCTTCTAAAATTAAAAGGTTCTTGAAGTGAATCCCTGCTTTCCTGCTCACTCATTGTATGACTTGGGCAAGTCACTTCACCCCACTGGGCTCAGTTCCTCAACTGTGCAATGGGGTGACAGCACCTTCACTGCAGGATTGAGAAAAGGCTTCAGTAAGACAATGTGTGACGGTGCTTTGGAGACAGTGTCCCCACCTTGTGGCTCAGCATGCCGCATCCCCTTCTGCCTCTGCAGTTCCACACAGGGGTGTCTTCCAGAGGTTTCCTCAGAGGCCACTGCTGCTATGGCACCCAGCAGGGCCCAGCCCTCACCCGACTGGACTTCCTTTATAGCCACAGTTCTCTGCAGGAAACTTCTCCCTCACCTCTCTTGACAGGTTGCTCTGGGGGGCTAAGACTGCATTTTTATTTTCATATTTCACTTCATTTTTCCCCCCTTGAATTTAGTTTTTCTCTTCAGGAATCAGCATATGACTCAAACCGCCAGTTCTAAATTTAGTTTTGCCTGTGATACGCAGAATGCATTTAGTGCTGCCTAGGATATGTATTTGGAAATAATGGTTTTATTTACCACATCCCGTAATTCTGACTGCCTGCTGGGTTCTTTCAGGAAAGAGTTTGTCATCTCCTTTCCTCCTAATGATGAAATGTTGCCGGCTCAGGTCCCAGAGGCCCAGCCCAGGCCAGACGCTGGTGACTTGAGTCTCGGTTTATTTAAACAATATCATCCCCAGGATTCTGCAGTCATGGGTTCTCTCCAACCCTTCTGTTTAGAGGTAGTTTGGAAACAAGGTCTAGAAAGGGCTCATGGGCTCTTTGGAGGCTGGAAGCTTATCTCTCGGTTCTAGGCCGGTAAGATTTGCCCCTTTTTTCAGAGTTGCCCCTTTAGTGTTGGAATGGATGGGAGGGGAGGAAGTTCCACATATATGGAGCATGTGTCCTGGATTTTGGGTGCTGAGGATATAGAAGTAAATCACAGACAGCTCCTACCCTCTGAGAACTGCAATTCATTCATTTATTCAAAAAATGCATTAAGCATCTACCATGGACCTGACACCATGCTAATAATTAGGGTTATAACAGTGACCAAATCAAAGTTTCACTCCCCTGAAGCTTGCTTTCTCATGCACATGGTCTGTATGGCTCTGACATAAAGCAGGAGACGAGGGATGATATGTGATGTTAGGGAGATAGGCAACGTGTATTCGTTTACCAGGGCTGCAGTAATAAAGTACCATGGTCTGAATGGCTTACAACAGAAATGTATTCTCTCACAGGTCTGGAGGCCAGAAGTCTGAAAACAAGCTGTTGGCAGGGCCAGGCTCTGTTTGGAGACTTTAGGAAAGAATCCTCCTTTGCCTCTTCGTTCTTCTAGTGGCTCCAGGCATCCCTTGTCCTGTGGATGCAGACTTCAGTCTCTGCCTCCTTCTTCACACGGCCCTCTCTGTGTGCCTGTGTCTCCTCATCTGTCCCTTACAAGGACACTTGTCTTTGAATTCAGGGCCCACCTGGGTAATCCAGGATGATCTCCCCTCAGGGTCCTTAATCTAGGTACATCTGCAAAGACTCTAGGGAAAAATGCATTCTTTGCTTCCTCCAGCTTCTGGTGGCTGTTGGCATTCCCTGACTTCACTCCAGTCTCTGTCTCCATGGTCACATTGTTCCCTCCCCTTCTCTCTGTGTGTCAAACCTCCCTTTGCCTTTCTCTTAAAAGGACACTTGCGATGGCACTTAGGGCCCATGCCCGTAATCTAGGACAATCTTCTCATCTCAAAATCCTTAACTTAATCACACCTGTAAAGACTCTTTTTCCAAATAAAGTCACATTCAGGGGTTCTGGGGGTTAAGATGTGGACGTATCTTTTGGAGGGCCACTGTTCATCCCACCACACAGTCCAAGAGTGTAAGGTCTGTGTATATTCACCCTGTGGGGTAGATTTTATTCTCATTTTCCACACGAGGACACTAAGGCTCAGAGAAATTAAGTGATTTACCCAAGGTCATTCACAAAGGAAGTAGCAGAGCCAGGGATGGAAACCTGGAGTTGTCTGACATTGAAGCACATTCCTTTCCTCCCATGACCTCCTGACCAGCCAGAAGTTTTGAGAAATCTCTCCTTTGGTTTCAAACACAAATGGCCATTAGGAAGACCACACCTAGCTTTACCAGACATTAAGATCTAGTGGGACGAAAGCCCAGTATCAGATGGCTTCATAGGCGAATTCTGTCAAACATTTAGAGAAAAGCTAGCACCTATCCTTCTCAAACTCTTCCAAAATATAGCAGAGGGAGGAACACTCCCAAACTCATTCTATGAGGCCACCATCACCCTGATACCAAAACCAGACAAAGATGTCACAAAGAAAGAAAACTACAGGCCAATATCACTGATGAACATAGATGCAAAAATCCTCAACAAAATACCAGCAAACAAAATACAACAGCACATTAAAAGGATCATACACCATGATCAAGTGGGGTTTATTCCAGGAATGCAAGGATTCTTCAATATATGCAAATCAATCAATGTGATACACCATATTAACAAATTGAAGGAGAAAAACCATATGATCATCTCAATAGATGCAGAGAAAGCTTTCGACAAAATTCAACACCCATTTATGATAAAAACTCTGCAGAAAGTAGGTATAGAGGGAACTTTTCTCAACATAATAAAGGCCATATATGACAAACCCACAGCCAACATCGTCCTCAATGGCGAAAAACTGAAACCATTTCCACTAAGATCAGGAACAAGACAAGGCTGCCTACTCTCACCGCTCTTATTCAACATAGTTTTGGAAGTTTTAGCCACAGCAATCAGAGAAGAAATAAAAGGAATCCAAATTGGAAAAGAAGTAAAGCTGTCACTGTTTGCAGATGACATGATACTATACATAGAGAATCCTAAAGATGCTACCAGAAAACTACTAGAGCTAATCAATGAATTTGGTAAAGTAGCAGGATACAAAATTATTGCACAGAAATCTCTGGCATTCCTATACACTAAGGATGAAAAATCTGAAAGTGAAATTAAGAAAACACTCCCATTTACCATTGCAAGAAAAAGAATAAAATATCTAGGAATAAACCTACCTAAGGAGACAAAAGACCTGTATGCAGACAATTATAAGACACTGATGAAAGAAATTAAAGATGATACAAATAGATGGAGAGATATACCATGTTCTTGGATTGGAAGAATCAACACTGTGAAAATGACTCTGCTACCCAAAGCAATCTACAGATTCAATGCAATCCCTATCAAACTACCACTGCCATTTTTCACAGAACTAGAACAAAAAATTTCACAATTTGTATGGAAACACAAAAGACCCCGAATAGCTAAAGCAATCTTGAAAACGAAAAATGGAGCTGGAGGAATCAGGTTCCCTGACTTCAGACTATACTACAGAGCTACAGTAATCAAGACAGTATGGTACTGGCACAAAAACAGAAAGATAGATCAATGGAACAGGATAGAAAGCCCAGGGATAAACCCATGCACATATGGTCACCTTATCTTTGATAAAGGAGGCAAGAATATACAGTGGAGAAAAGACAGCCTCTTCAATAAGTGGTGCTGTGAAAACTGGACAGGTACATGTAAAAGTATGAGATTAGAACACTTCCTAACACCATACACAAAAATAAGCTCAAAATGCATTAAAGACCTAAATGTAAGGCCAGAAACTGTCAAACTCTTAGAGGAAAACATAGGCAGAACACTCTATGGCATAAATCACAGCAAGATCCTTTTTGACCCACCTCCTAGAGAAATGGAAATAAAAACAAAAATAAACAAATGGGACCTAATGAAACTTAAAAGCTTTTGCACAGCAAAGGAAACCATAGACAAGACCAAAAGACAACCCTCAGAATGGGAGAAAATATTTTCAAATGAAGCAACTGACAAAGGATTAATTTCCAACATTTACAAGCAGCTCATGCAGCTCAATATCAAAGAAACAACCCAATCCAAAAATGGGCAGAAGACCTAAATAGACATTTCTCCAAAGAAGATATACAGATTGCCAACAAACACATGAAAGAATGCTCAGCATCATTATCATTAGAGAAATGCAGATCAAAACTACAATGAGGTATCACCTCACACCAGTCAGAATGGCCATCATCAAAAAATCTAGAAACAATAAATGCTGGAGAGGGTGTGGAGAAAAGGGAACCCTCTTGCACTGCTGGTGGGAATGTAAATTGATACAGCCACTGTGGAGAACAGTATGGAGGTTCCTTAAAAGACTACAAATAGAACTACCATATGACCCGGCAATCCCACTACTGGGCATATACCCTGAGAAAACCATAATTCAAAAAGAGTCATGTACCACAATGTTCATTGCAGCTCTATTTACAATAGCCAGGAGATGGAAGCAACCTAAGTGTCCATCGATGGATGAATGGATAAAGAAGATGTGGCACATATATACAATGGAATATTACTCAGCCATAAAAAGAAACGAAATTGAGTTATTTGTAGTGAGGTGGATGGACCTAGAGTCTGTCATACAGAGTGAAGTAAGTCAGAAAGAGAAAAACAAATGCCATATGCTAACACATATATATGGAATCTAAGAAAAAAAAAAAAATGTCATGAAGAACCTAGGGGTAAGACAGGAATAAAGACACAGACCTACTAGAGAATGGACTTGAGGACATGGGGAGGGGCAAGGGTAAGCTGTGACAAAGTGAGAGAGTGACATGGACATATATACACTACCAAATGTAAAATAGATAGCTAGTGGGAAGCAGCCGCATAGTACAGGGAGATCAGCTCGGTGCTTTGTGACCACCTAGAGGGGTGGGATAGGGAGGGTGGGAGGGAGGGAGATGCAAGAGGGAAGAGATATGGGAACATGTGTATATGTATAACTGATTCACTTTGTTATAAAGCAGAAACTAACACACCATTGTAAAGCAATTATGCCCCAATAAAGATATTAAAAAAAAAAAAAAGATCTAGTGGGACTAGTCTGAGGGTACTGTTAGCTGACAGCAGTTGCTGTGGAGCCGGACAGGTAGTGTGTGGGGTGGAGGGGAATGGGGGCAGAGGGCTGGTAGTGAAGAGAGCGACTCAGAGCCCAGGGTCGGGGCAGGGATACCTACTAAATAAGGGAAATAGCACCTAAAGGAGAAGCGGGCCATGCTGTGCCATCTTAGAGTTTGCCCAGCACCTTCTCTGGTTCTCTCCTGCGTGAAGGACGTGTCTGCTTGCCTGCAGCGGTGCGGGCCGGAGTCGTCTGGCCAAAGACTCTCTGGTACAAGCTAGAGGGCCTGAGAACGCATAGGGAAGAGCTCTCTGGGTTTGAGTCGTCTGTTCCTCAGACATTTCCAAGCAAGGCCATGAGTGAGGCACCGGACCCTCAGAGATGAATACCTGTGGTCCTTGCCCCAAGGCAGTGACAAAGTAGAAAAAGATCGAGAACCAAATCCCACTCTGCCTCTCTCACTGTGTAACCTCAGACAAGGTACTTTACCTTTCCACTCTCTGTTTTCTTATCTGGAAAATACAGACCTTTTTTTGAGATTTAATGGAGATAAAAATGCAAAGTGACTGGCACAGCTTTGTAATATAATAGGGTCGATGGATGTTACTTCCATTTCTTCAAAAAACCCACTCTCCAGGCCAGAGGAGTGGTTCCCAAACTGTAGGCTCTGGTATCTTAGAATCCAGAGTATACAACAAGGTCCCCAGATTCCTCTCTTCACCTACATGCAGCATTGTTTTCAAATATATAGGTGGTATCATGGTGACTCAAATGCAGTTACATGTAAAGCAATTATGCTCCAATAAAGATGTTTAAAAAAAGAAAGCTTTACTGAATTCATGGTGACTTTGTCATTAAATGTTGCCTTGATCAGTGTGTATGGAAAGATCCTGAAATTCTCCGATATTAAAAAGGAGTCCTTATGCTCAAATATGTTGGCAACCACAGGTATAGTTGTGGGAGACGGATTTATAAACTGACAAATCAGATTAGGTGTGATTAGTGCTATTACAGAGCTATGTTCAGGTTCTACAGAAGCAGAGAGAAAAGCTCTACAAACTGCCTGGAGAAATCTGGGGAGGAGGAGGTGACATTTAGGCTAGGCCTTCAAAGATGAATAAGAGTTTGCCTCATTTGACAAGCAGACATTACAGTTATAGAGAACAGCAGGTTAAAAGGCACAGAGTCCAGGTGGTGAGGACTTTGGTTTTGGTGGGCGTTAGGGGAGGGGAAAGGCCAGAAAAGCAGAAAGGAGCTGGGTCAGGGACAGGCCTGAATGCTATGCCGAAGAGTTTAAGATGACCGTAAGTAGGGGTAACGAGGGAAGGGTTTGAAGTAAAGAATAACAATATTAAATCGGCCTTTTAGAAAGATCACTGCCTTGATGGAGGATGGAGCTTGGGAGGCCTGTAAGTAAGAGGGCTGTTGGGGAGAAGGCGTGGGGCTCACAGCAGAGTGGGAAAACACAGGTTTCAGGAGTGACACAGCCTGGGTCTAAATCCCAGCTCTGCTAGCTACCAGATGAATGATCCATTTAATTAGTCTCTCTGTTCCTCAATTTCCTTTCTGTAAAATGGACATTAAAATGTATCTACCTCATAGAAACTATTAGGAGGATTAAATAAGAAAATGTATTTCATGGAATATTATTCAGCCTTAAAAAAGGACGGAAATTCTGACACATGTTACAACATGGGTGAACCTTGAAGACCTTATGCTAAGTGAAAGAAGTCAGACATAAAAGGACAAATGCTGTATGATTCCATTCTTATGAGGTACTGAGAATAGTCAAACTCATAGAGACAGAAAGTAGAATAGTGGTTGGCAGGGGCTGAGGAGGAGGAAGAATGGGAAATTATTGTTTAATGGGTACAGAGTTTCATTATGAAAAGATAAGAAGCATTCTGAAGATGGATGGCAGTGATGGTTACCCAACAGTGTGAATGTACTTAATATTGCTGAACTGTGCACTTTATTTTTAAATTAATTTATTTATTTTGGCTGCGTTGGGTCTTCGTTGCTGTGCGTGGGCTTTCTCTAGTTGTGCGAGGGGGGCTACTCTTTGTTATGGTGTGCAGGTTCTCATTGCGGTGGCTTCTCTTGTTGCGGAGCACGGGCTGTAGGCGCGCAGGCTTCAGTAGCTGCAACACGCAGGCTCAGTAGTTGTGGCTCGCGGGCTCTAGAGTGCAGGCTCAGTAGTTGCGGTGCACAGGCTTAGTTGCTCCATGGCACGTGGAATCTTCCTGGACCAGGGATCAAACCCATGTCCCCTGCGTTGGCAGGCGGGTTCTTAACCATTGCGCCACCAGGGAAGTCCCTGAACTGTGCACTTTAAAATGGTTAAAATGGTAAACTTTGTGTCATGCATATTTTACCACAATCTTTTAAAAAGAATAAAAATTAAAAAATGTATTTCAAGTGCTGCATAGTTTGGTGTCTGCACATAGGAAGCACTTAGTGATTATTGTTAGTTAGTATTATCATGCCAGGTAAGTGATGATGCAGGCCTACCCTAGGACAGGAAAAATGATGGTGGAGAAGAGGAAACATCATCTGGATCTTTTTAGGCAGAGCCAATAGGGCTGGGTGACAGAGCGCTAAGGGCACAAGGCAGAACCACAGCAGTTTTACTGGGACTCCACAGAGCCAGTCCCAGGTCACACACCTCCATCAGAGTCACTCCGAGGACCAAGCTGTGACTTCTCAGACCCATGAGTTTCTGAAGTATGTCCTGCAGGGGCAGAGGGCCAGGGCCAGAGGGTGCTGAGTCACCCACTGGGCCTAGTGCTGCCAAGGGCCCATCTCTGTACCCATCTCCCAGATGACAGCTGCTGCTGCATCCCAGACACAGGTGACTTAAGGGTCTGCAAAGCAACAGCCTCCATCTCCCCAGCATCAATCCACAGGAACCTTACCACGATGGCCTTGCCTGCTTCCCATGAGATCTGAGAGCTAGAGAGGAATACCACCAGAAACCTGAGAGAAGAGATGGGGGGCCCTGTGCCTTCTCTTTGATCACTCAAGTCCAAGCATGGAATTTCCGTTCATACATTTTATGGAAACCTCACAGAAACAAAGTCTGGGGAGGTTTGTGCAGCCTTGGCTCTACAGGAGAGGGCCAAGCTGGCAGGGAAAGGCTCAATTCCCCTGGTGGAATTGGGGAGCCTGTTGTGCCTTTTTGGAGAGGAGTTTGGTGAAGTGATAAAGTCTCCAAGCTCACGCCAGGGAGTCTGGGTTCACAGCTCCTCTGTGCCACTTACTAGCAATGTGGCTCTGAACAAGCATTAACCTCCCTGAGTTCCGGTTGCCTTGTCTGTAAAGTGGAGATACCTCTCTCATGGGATTTATTTGAAATATAAATGAGATACATACATATAGAGCCTAGCACATTATAGGTGCTTAGTAAACATATTTTCTTTCTCTGCTATAAAATTTTATACTTCATTTTTTTTCTTGTAACCACCCTGAAAGGAAGAATTTTCTCGTTTCCTTTTTTGTTTCAGATAAAGAAATTGGAACTCGTGGAGATTAAGAAACTTGCCTAAATCCCCACAGGAAAGGGATGGTAGCTCTGAGACCCTCTAAGCCTTTGCCCTTCTGCTGGGAGACACTGCTTCCTGTGTCTCACTCGATCCTGGGTACAAGAGGGTTCACGTATGACACCATTTCTAGAACAGCACCTGGGCTGAGTGGACACCCAGAAAGCTGCAACCACACAGTGTCCATGCACTGTAACAGAAAAGTGTGCCCATGGTCCCAGGAGGCTGGCTCTCCTCGGCCTTCTGTCTCTCTAATGGGATATGGGTTATGTACATAATCATATATAAAAAGTACTTCGGAAACTGCACCCATTCAAAATGACCTGCTGGCAGAGCCTTTCTGATGGCAGTGGACATCCATTGCTGATTCTCATCCCAGAGGACAAATGAGGTCAGCTGGCCTCCCTGAATTCAGCCTGGAGTGGTTGTAACACAATTCCTACCATGAAGGGCTTGAGAAAGGTTGCAACCTTCGGGTTGAATATTTGATTTGCCTCTTTTTAGCTATGTGGTCTTAGCTCACAGTGCTCAAGCCTCGGTTTCCTCAACCTTTAAAGCAGGTTTAATAAAACTAACATGACAGAGTTATTGTTTGAATTAAATGATATGGAGCCAGACTGCCTGGGTTAGAATCCTAGCTCTGCCACTTACTGCCTGTGTAATATGGGGCAAATAATTTAATCTCTCTGTGCCTTGGTTTTCTTGTCTATAACTGAGTGAAATGATAAGACCTAACTCTAAGAGCTATGGTGAATGAGTAAATACATGTAAAGTGCTAAGAGCAGTGCCTAGTACCTTGTATAGTCTCAGTAAATGTTAGTTATTATCGTTACTGTCATCACTAGCTTTTGCGTCTCCCTGGAGTGCTGGCTGTTGGTGATCCCAAGCTCTAGCAGCTGTGTAGACATGCAGGCAACTCTCTCTCTCTTTTTTTTTTTTTGATGCAGTAACTCCAGCAGCAGAGGAGAGGAGGGATCCCTGTTCTCTCAGTAGACACAGGAGACAGTGTGCCTGCCAGGCAGGCTTCCTGGGGGAAGTAGCACTTTTCCTGGTCCTTGAAGGACTCTTTGGTCTATAATGGGCAAAGCTACTTCCCTGTTGAGGGGGGTGAGATTTCATCTGAAAGGTGATATCATTTGCCTGTCACCACGTTCCAGCTCATTACCTGAACAGGAAGCATGACCCTCAGACCAGACCCAGGAATGAAGGGCTTGGCCCGGGCAGGAGGTGGAGTTGAATCTGGATCTCTTGACTTAGGCCACGAGTGGGACAAGACTCTGTAGGACAGATTTCCCAACCAGGGTGTCAGGACAGCGAAGCCCTCAGCACTTAAGGGTCGTGGCCTGGGCTAGCAGGAGGCAGTCCTCGGACTGCACATCCACCTCTGCATTTATCCAGTGTGTCAAACAGTATCATTTTTGATGTGGGCTTTAACATGTTGGGAGGTACTGCTCTGTGAGGCCGTGCCTTTGAGGCAATAAGCCAGATAGTGACCACGTGGAAACCGCTGCACGTTCAGTTGACTGCAGGCTGAGCAGAGGCTTCTGGAGTTGTATGTCCCAGCCCTTTGGAGAGAGGGGAGAGTTATTAAAGAGCCAGAAGGCTCATCTTGGCAGCCCTGCCTGCCTGTAGAAGTGTTTGGATTGCTGTGATGATTTCCTTTTCAGGGGCCCCTAGCATTTAGTCAACTTCCTCCTGCAAATCCCACCCTGTCTCAGCTGCATTAAGGGGAATGGAAGAAAGAGGGCTCATCCATCCTCAGGCTAAAGTTGTTCAGGGGAAGAATGCTCCCCCTTCCCTGGGGACACAGTGGTGGTGAGAAACCTTTTGGGGGTGGGAGGAAGGGCAGCTTGAGAGGCAGAGGAAGGCTGCATGCTCTGTTAGAGAAAGCAGCCCCATTAGAGCTCATCACTTGAGTGGAGAGCAGGCTTCCCGCTTCCCTGCAGGAGCCAAATGAAGCAATCTCTTGCAAAGACCACTCACACTCAGGGCTCAGGTTTAAAAGTGATGAGACCCCAAAATGTCCATGCAGACCCAAGTCCTGGGTCCAGATACAGACCCCAGGAAGAATGGAAATCCTTAAGACAGTGTTTTGCAAAAGCAAGTCTTCCTGCTTGATTAGCAGACCTGTTCATACCCCTGGTTTCTGTTGTCGTTAACTGCCTCCCCCGCAAAAATGGAGAACTGAGAGGAAATCAGCAACACTGTTTGGTGAGGAATTCTTGTCGCAACGTTCTTTAGAGAAATTCTACTTCTTCATGGCCCTGTGGTAAAACTGATGCAGCATGGGCTTTGGAGTCTTCCTTACCAAGTGACTTGACTTCCTAAACCTCGGTTTCCTCATCTGTGAACAAACCTCAGAATAGCAAAACCTACCTCTCAGGGTCACTTGGAGGATTAAATAAGGTAAATTAGATGAAAATACCCAACCCCACCTGTATTAGGGCTCTCAAAAGAAACAGAGCCAATAGGATATACTATATGTATCATCTGTCTACCTTCCTGTCTATCTGCCTGTCTGTCTAAGGTTAGCAATATTTTAAAGAATTGTCTCACTCTATTGTGGGGGCTGGCAAATCTGAAATCCTCAGGGCAAGCCAGCAGGCTGGAGATGCAGGTAAGAGTTGATGCTTCAGTCTTGAGTCCAAAGGCTGGAAACACAGGCAGGGTTTCTGTGTTGCAGCCTTGAGGCAGAATTCTTTCTTCTTCAGGACATTTCAGTCTTTGCTTTTAAGGCCTTCAACTGATTGGACAAGGCCCACCACAACTGATCGTAAATGTTAATTACATCTTAAAAATACCTTTACAGCAACATCTAGACTAGTGTTTAACAAAACAACTTGTCACCATGGGCTAGCCAAGGTGACACAAAATTAACCATCACACCATGAAAGGGTTAGGGTTCTAGACAAAGACATTTCCTTCCTTCTCTCCCACCCTTCCTCCTTTTCAAAGTCATTGCTGAGGTCTGAAGAGGCTTCACTCAGTGACATCTCTGGTGTGTGGGCCTGGAAGCTGTTAGACTCTGAGCAGCGGGACCTGTGTGTCCCTCCTGTCTCTCTCAGATCTGCTTCTGCTGGCTTCACACTCCAGGGAATCCGTGTCCCTACATCCCAAGTCAAGCCCTACTGTAGCCTTAGTGGTTTTCCACTAAAGTCTGTACTCCAAGCCATACCAGTTTTCCTCTGTATCCAGTCCAGATTGTTCCCGATCTGCTTCTCTGATCTGTGCAGTGTTGCAGTTTCTGAGGTTACATCAGAAGACCTGGGATCTGCCACAGCAAGACTGTGTTAGCTGCCATGATGACCTTTATTGGCATGGGTTAGTTAGCAGTGACTGAGAAACTGGAAGGAAAGGCTTGATGGGGGATTAAGTGTTAACTCCCAGCCTAGAATGTTTCAGGTGGCATTCTGCCTGGAAGTAGAGAGCTGGACTCTGTTCCAATGCAGAGATTTATCCTCCGCAGGTAATCCAGAATGCTTCTCATTTTAATGGAATGTGGAATTGGTTTTGCCAAAGTTGAAGAATGCCTGGGTGTGGTCTCTAAGGCAGCATAAGGCTGGGAAAGAGCTCTGGACCAAGAATTAGAAGACCTGGACTCTGCTCCTCCACAGTCTCTCTGTGCGATCGTGGGGAAGTCACTTCCTGAGTGTAGGCCTCAGCTACCTCTTTCATAAGATGCTGGAAGCAACGTTTCACCTTACCTTTGCACAGAGACCACTTTACGGCTTTCAGAGCATCTTCACGATTCATAATCTCTGTTCCTCACACCAGCCTCATGAGGCAGGCAGGGCATAGGTATGGAAATGGATTCTTCCCATTTTGCAGACAAGGTTCAAAGAGGTTAAATGACTTGCCTAAGTTTGCACAGACAGGAGGTCATAAAGCTAGCAATGAACCCAGGATCCTTAGTCCAGCTTGTTCTGGGGTCCCCTTTTGAATATGGTAATGTCTATGAAACTGTAAGGGAAGGAACACAGTGGAGTTGGCAGAAAGCTAGTGGGGGCGCCCAGCAGGAAGGACAGCAGCACAGGAGAGGGGGTGACACTGCCTTCATGCCCCCAAAGCACCAAGGCTTTGGAGGGACATGGTAGTCTGAGCGGACTCCCATAAACTGAAGGAGGGCTGATCTCTAGCCACTCAAATTAAAATGTTTTCTCATGCTGTTAATTCAATTTGGAAAACATTTATTGAGGCTTTATCATGGACCAGGTTCTCTACTGGGGGGCAGAATAAGTAACTAGAAGTGTAATGCAGAGCAGATTGTCTGTCTGCTTCTGTAAGCAGAAGTATAATGAAAAGTGTTATATTTGAAATGTAAACAGAGGGCTTTGGATTTACAGTGGAAGGTGTGTGTGATTAAGTCATCCTGGGAGAAGAAGGCAAATACAGCTGAGCCCTGAAGGATGAAGCAGGATTCGACCGTCAGCAGACAGAGGAGGAAAGGGGTCTCTGCCCTGCTCTTCCTCCTACACCCTACGCCCCGCCTAGGCTGCAGCCACCACTGCTCTGGTGTGACAGGACGCCGGCTGCCATGGCCTGCTGGCTGCAGGACCTGGCCAGCTGTGACCCTGGCGGAGCCTCCTCCCTTGCTTGTCAGATTTGGTGCAATGCCCTGAACCATGTACTGCAAAGTGAGAGAGGTTCTTCCTGGCAGCTCTGGGAAGGTTTACAGTAGGAGGGGAGATACATGGGGCCCTTGGCAGGGGATGGCAGGTCGGAAGGAGCTACCTTTTCTAGTGATTATGCCTGCCCCTCCTAAGGGGCTGAGAGGCAGGAGCTATTGCTTTGCATGTGTGATGTTAGACCGAGGGTGTTTCGTGTCTTTATTTTAAAACTGGTTTCTCAGTCTCCTGTGCAGTTTTCTGTCAGCTTGTTGCCATGGAGAAATTGGTTGCGGCTGAAAGCTCTGTCCCTCTCTGTGTCAGCATTTCTGGACCTGCCAGCTGCCTCCTGCCCCTTCTACAAATGGAGGGAGCACAGACCCTCCCTCTGCAAGGCCTGGAGCTGCGTTGTGACTCCCTGTCAGGGAGGAGCCTCCTTTATCCACACATCGGCTCAGCAACTCTGACTTGAGTGCCTTCATGTGCCAGGCACCGTGCTGGGTGCTGCAAGGACGACGATGACTGTGGCTGGGGACACACGCCTCTTCAGGCAGGACCCGCCGGCATGCTGTCCCGCCGTCCTGTTCATCAGCCTCATTCTTACTTCACAATTTAAAGGACCGGGTTCGTTTCTCTTTCAGTCTTGGTCGCTGCTCGTTTAGAATCTCCCTGGAAGTCACCTCCCAGTCTCTGCACTCCTAGATCTCGCTTCTTCTCTGTGTCCCCAGTGCCCAGCACAGGGCCTGGGGCAAAGAGGGGCTCACCCAGGAAGTGTCCGTCTAATGGAATCCTTCCTCGGACCTGTCCGTCTGTCCTGTCTTTCCTCCTCAGTTCTGAGCACAGAGATAGCGTGTGTGGCAGCGTCAGCCAGTGGATAAAGGAAGGACTTTGGGACCAGATACATCTGTGCTTGAGTTTTTTTTTTTTTTTTTAAACATCTTTATTGGGGTATAATTGCTTTACAATGGTGTGTTAGTTTCTGCTTTATAACAAAGTGAATCAGTTATACATATACATATGTTCCCATATGTCTTCCCTCTTGCGTCTCCCTCCCTCCCACTCTCCCTATCGCACCCCTCCAGGCTGTCACAAAGCACCGAGCTAATATCCCTGTGCCTTGCGGCTGCTTCCCCCTAGCTATCTACCTTACTACGTTTGTTTGTGCCTGAGTTTTGGTTCCACTTTTTCCTAGCTCTGTAATCTCAAGCAAGTGGCTTTTTCACCTGGAGGCTTAATCAAACCCAATACATTTCTTTAACTCCACATCACCAGTCTGTCAGTAATTCAGTAATTGAGTTTTGACATTTTAAAAAACAACATATAACTTACTGGTGGCCATTAACTCCATCAGGTGCTCTCCTTCTACACCTGTATAGGACCCAGCTGAGAAAAGGTGCCCTGCAGAGAGTCCTGGGTTGGGATCAAGAGACCTGGACTATGCCCTGGCTGTGACCCTAATGAATTGTATGACCTGATCAAATCCCTTTCCTTACCAAGACCTCAGTTTCCCTATTTGAAAAATTCAGGTATTGGATTGGGTGATCTTGAAGGGTTCTTTTTGCTCTAAAAGTCTGAAGACTCGGCTTTAAAAGAAAACTCTTCCCTCAGCTGCTGCTACCACCATCACCAATGCCCCAGGCTAGAGGCTGACCTCAGCATGAACCCTTCTGCCAGCCTCTGGAAGCTGCTTTCCCAGGAAGCTCTGGGCTAGAACCCTGGCACTGGATGCAAAAATCTCTTTCGGATGTAAAAGTCCCTTTGAATGCATCATCTCTATTCCCACCCCCAGTCCAGTGGCTGGGCTTGGCTTGCATCCCAGAACAGTGGAGAATTGCTGGAAGGAGGGTTTTTTCCCTTCTTCACCTGTGTCTTGCTTTTCCTTCGGACCTGATGCCTTCAGGAGCCTTTGGCTACTGAGGATTCTATTTCCCAAGCTCCCTGCGATCCAGGGCTCTGTGCTAAGCACTGAGAAGGATGCAGAGATATAGAAGTCATCGTCCCCACAGACAGTCTCACAATCTGTGACGTGGACGGGCGAAACAAACCAGAGCTTGAAGGTCACAAGAGGCTGTCCAGGGAATCTAGTCGTAGCTCTTCTCTTGGGCAAGTTCTTCCCTCTACAGACCCAAGCTTCCTCTTCTGCCCAGTTGGGAGGGTTGGGCCAATGATCGCTATGTTCCCTTCCAGCTCTGAAACTTCCATTCTAAGTGCTCAGTGAAGGAGTGATTGTTGTAGACTTTCTAGAGGAAGGAGGACTTGAGCTGAGCCTTGAAGGCTAGGCTAAGATTTGGCCTGGCCCAGGAGAGATAAGGGAGGGTGGTGTATGAACACAGGCAGAGGCTGGAGTGCAAGGCGGGAGGCCCTGCTCACTAGAGCAATCTCTGAGCAGGCGGCTCTTGCCTTCCACCTGAGGACCCTCGTCCCCAGGAGCTTGGGGCACTGGTGGTACCTGCAGGACAGAGAAGCAAACGAGGCAGGCGGAAACCAGGGCTCCCTCCCTACCTGGACGCCCCAGTCTGATGTATATCGTGGCAGAAGGACCTCCACCAGGAAGACACGGGGTCGAAGCCAGGAGAGGCCACCCCTCTCCAGGTCTTTTCCTTCTCACTCCTATCAGCAGGTCTCGGTCAGAAGGACCAGGGCAGAGTGTGAAAGGGTAAGTCTTCCTGGGAAAGCTGCCCTTTGTTCGTGGTCTGTTCCTCTCCAAACGTTTTTCTGAACTCAGGGTGACAAGAGGAATATTTCAACTTGTCTTTGGGTTAGATTCTAGACTCAATCTACCAGGATGCATGACTCAAGGAATCACACACCCTAGACCTAGAGGTGACCTCCATCCTCCCAGTCTTCTGGCTAAGGCTGTCTGATCCTCTCAGCACCCGCCCCTAACCACAGCTTCACAGATCCTGCCTCCTTGTTTCTCTCCAGCCATCCCTCTTCTGCATCCTCCTGTCTCCAAACAGGTCTCCCTAGTCCCTCCTCCACTGTCAGTCTAAAGCGTTCAGAAAAGTGCCTGGCACAGCGTAAGGGCTCCATAAATGTTATCTATCAGGACGACAATGACAGTGATGATCATTATTATCCAGATTTTGCTTCTGAAGCACAGCTCTGATTCTGCTGCTTTCTTGCCCAAAAGCTTTAGTGGCTTCTGTGTGGCTCCTGAATAAAGTCCAAGTCTTTAGTCAGGCATTTTGAGGATTATATTTCCTGAGCCATTGGCAATGATGCACACCCTACCTATCATTCCAAATTTATTTCCTTCTGCCACTTTTTACATTTCTTCCAAACTGAACTAGCATCATTAGCTCTACAAGCTCCACCTACCTCCTCTGCTAGGCCTTTGTTCCCACTGTGCTCCCTACTTGGAATGCCCTTCTTCCTGTCTCCCCTAACTTTCTTTTTCTGCTAGGAAGTCTGCTGATCCCCTAGACTCGATGGCAGATGCCACGAACAGTTCATCCTATACCCCTGATGTCATCTACCAAATAAAATTCAATAAATGTTTTATGAATGGCTGGGAAGACCTGGTTCAGCCCCTGTTTTCAAGCAGGCTAGAGTTTGCATGAGGCAAGCTCAGTCGCCAAGGCCTGTCCAGCCAGGCCTCTATGCCTGTATATTTCCTTAGAGGTTCTGGAAGTTCCATGGGGTCTGTGGGCACATATTCAGTTAGCTAGTTGCATGCGCTCATGATCCCTTTATTCTGTGTACAAGCAAACTGGCAGGAGAAGGTACAAACCCAGGGGAACCATATCAGCTGTGGAGTTAGCTCCTGCTAGGTGGGGATAGAGATCAGCCATCCAAGGTGTAGGGGCCTGTATGATCCTGGGAGTGTCAGTATCCTGGAGGGCCCATTTGGGGTCCTCCAACAGGCAGGCCAGGGATCTGACAGGAATCATAAGGTAATTATCAGGCATTCAAATTCCAAGTGTCCAGCCAGAGAGCAACTTGGGGGACAGATGAAAGTGTCAGATAAAGGTTCAGGTGGTGGGATGGCAGGAGAGTCTAGGCAGGATGTCAGGGTTCTGCCCAGCCAGCTAGAGTTTGACTCAGGCCTCTATCCCCAGAAGCCCCTAGTTTAGGGCTCACTAGTCCTATGGCTGGGCATTCCCAGTGGGAGTCAGCAGGGATGCTATTAAAGGGAAATGAGCTCCCTTTCCCGTCAGGATTGACTTGGAAATAGACATGACCTCAATTTGGAAACAGCTTCTGCTGGGCTTCAGGTCCCTTAGGTGAGCAGGTCTAGGGGAAGCAGTGGCTGACATGTCCTCAGGCCCAGAAGTGAGTCCTGTCTTCCCTCCTGGGTCACAGTCTGGCCCACCAGGCCCTTGCCTCCATTTCAAACTCAAGCCATGATCGTGCCTCCCTCTGGGCCACCATTTGGAAAAGCCAATCTCAGGCTGACACTTGCTGCCTGTAAATGGTGTGGAATTAGGCTAATCAGTGGCTCTTAATTCTCCAACAAATGTAGATGCTGTGCTAATTGCCAGGGTCCATGCCAGCAGATCCCTGGTTGGTGGCATCAAACAAGAGAAGTGGTAATTTGGGGGCTGGAGTGGGGGAGGGCCTGCTTTGTTGGCTGAGCCAGTTAAAACTGTATTACCCCTTGAGCGAGGCACAGAGAGCCAGAGCCTGGCCCCCTTCTCAGCCAAGGGGCTGGGGGAGAGGCCCACAAGTGTGTTTGCAGGAGCTGAACCTCAGCACTAGCGGAGCAGTTTTCGGTCCATTAATGGGGTTTTGTTGTTATTGTTGTTCCCCAAGGAAGATTCCACCAGCAACCTGGCATGGCACTGCCAGGGCAGCTCATTGGGGATAAAGCATCCCAAACCTTGGTCTGCTGTTACCATGGCAACATGGCATTTCCAGACTCTCCAGGCAACCTTACTGGCATCTGCTGCTGTGAAAGATTCAGATGGAGAAGGGCCACTGCTCTTTCTCCATTAGAGACGGAGCAAATTGGGAAGACAGGGAGCCATGTACCAAGGACCAGGAAAATGCTGTTCCATTGATGTGAGGGCTTCTTGATGAAATAGAATTTGAATGTCTGTTATAGTCTCTTGGGGAGAGCTGCAGGATCAGAAGAGGACCCCTGGAGGAGAAAAATAAGGGGAGATGGGGGAACGTAAGGGGACAGTGTGACAAAGGCCTCACTGGGGAGGTAGCTGGAGAGTGGAGCTGGCATGGGCAGTTCAGTTTGGTGGGAGAATGGACGTTGGTGGAGGTGGGCAAGTGTCAGCTATGCCTCTCTGAAACCTGCTGGTTTGAACCCTATTTGGCAAAAGTCCTACCTTTGGCCTCATTCTACCCAGATTATGTCCTATGGCTTCCTCTCCTGAGGTATGGGAACTGATCTCCACACCTCACACTTCACGTCAGGTGGACATTTCTTGCTTTCTGTCTTGTTCGTAGTTGTTTGCAGTACGCCCACTAGAATCATTGACCCTCTACATTCCATAGAGGGAGCTGAAACCCAGAGAGGAAGGTGTCTGCCTAAGGTCCCCAGCAATATGGAGGCCATGGAAGATAGGGGTTAGAGCTTAGGATCTGAGACAGACTGACCTTGGTTCGAGTCCTGGCTGCATCACTTAGTTTTCCAGTGAGCCTGAGCCTCAGCTTCTTTAGGGGTGAAATAGGAATCTTGAACGTTCCTACCCTGTTGGGGTATTATGGGTGTGAAATGAGACCATGGAAGTAGTACAGCAGAGTTCTTGGTATATAGTAAGAACTCAGGAGATGTTGGTAATTAAGAGACTGGGAATTCCTTAACAATGGGGACTATCTTATTCATCCTTGCTCATTCCTCCTCTTACTTCCTTGCACAGCTGAGGCACCCAAATACTACTCTGTCTGGAATTGATACTAGAAGGATGTTTGTTAACTGGATGAACGCCTGAATGCTCGAAATAAAGAACTGTTCACTTTGATGGGCTGTATGCTCCTGATGAATGTTTTCAGCTTCGGTGATGTTTGGTCTCCATCGGACTGGAACCAGGCCAAGCCGAGAGTCTGTCCTGTGTAGCTCAGCCGCACAGTAAAGTGACTTGCTGTTCAGGTCCCATACCCACCAGCCCTGTGACCCAGGGCTTATACTCCCCAGAGCTGTGGGTTTCTTTTTTTTTTTTTTTTTTTTTTTTTGTGGTACACGGGCCTCTCACTGTTGTGGCCTCTCCCGTTGTGGAGCACAGGCTCCGGACGCGCAGGCTCAGCGGCCATGGCTCACGGGCCCAGCCGCTCCGCGGCATGTGGGATCTTCCCGGACCGGGGCACGAACCCGTGTCCCCTGCATCGGCAGGCGGACTCTCAACCACGGCGCCACCAGGGAAGCCCTGTGGATTTCTTAAAGGACAGGTGGGGTCGTTTCCTCTTGATCTTTGGGCACAATATATGGTATTACTGGTAAATAATGTATAGCTTTATAATATATGTTTCCATTCACACTCACACGAGTCTCACCGTAGCACTGGGTTTGTCCGGTATAATATCCCAGGTTGTGGCTGGAGACCCCGAGGATCGGTAGCAGGGAGTGGCTGGTCCAAAAGCATGCTGCAGGAGGGGCTGGAGGAGGGGCATGGTCCCATCTTCTGACCCCAACTCTGGTGGTCTTCCCACCAGATGAAGTCTTGCTGGGTCTGTAGTTCTTCCTGGGAGATGATCCCAGTAAGGTGAGGCATACTGGGCTTGGGCTCAAATGCCTTGATTTTGGTCACGGCCCCATCACCTTAAGGGGTGCAGCTCTTATGTGAGCCACCTCTTTCCTCGACGTTCTCACTCCCTGATCTTCCTCCTTTGGGTTTGTAGTGGGGCTGAGAGTGCTTTGGAAAGTCTGAGATTCCAATTTAGTGACTGGGGAGAGAGACGTTGTTTTTAGCCAGTGAGGTATCCCTGAGCCACCTCGAGCTCAGCAAGGCTGCAGCCCCAGCAGGTCCAGATGTGCTGTGAATGACAGCCTGGGTATATCAGAAAGTACATGCCATTGTCCTAGAACACTGAGCATCAGAGCTGGAAGGGTCCTTGGAGATCAGTAAAGCTGCTGCCTTCGGTTCATAGGTGTGGAAACGGAGGCCCTGCGAGAGGTGGTGCGTCACCCAAGACCATGTGCTAAGTTGTTGGCAGAGCCACCCCATGCTCCTCTGAAAGGGCCACGCTGCAGCCCTGCCCGGCCTGGTATTTGCCCTTACTCTGAGTGCCTCATTTGAATTCATTTTAAAGCATCAGATTTTTTGAAAAGAGTTTTTTTGAAAGAACTGTGTATATCAGACAATATTTTCTGTAGTGTTAGTTTTTTAAATTGTTTATTATAAAAGTAATTTCATTGAAGAAAATTTGGGTAATACAGAAAGGTTCTATTTAGAAGATAACAAACTGAGTGATATTAGTACGTCTCAGAATCACCCTGTAGGCAGGTTGCTGTTTTTTCAATGGAGGCTTTTAGACCAGTGGTCCCCTACACCCTGTAACATTTTCTGGAAGTTTAGCTACAGAGAGTAGGAGAGTAACAATCCATAGAGACCTCTAAGGACTTCATTTAGTTCTACAGACTTCAGTTAGGTAGATGTACTACTAATGCTAGTTGTTGCCATCTGTAGAGTCTCTTCCAGGTAACAAACCACTTCTTCATAGGTGTTCTCATTTGATTATTTGATCATTATAAGAATCCTGTGAGGTAGGGAAAACAAGTATTATTTTCCCAATGCAAATGAACAATTTGAGCCCCAGGGAGATTAAGTAATTTGCTCAAGATTACACATCTAGTAAGTAGAAGACCTATATACTTCAAACTACTACTTGGCATAAAGACAGCAGAAGGCACCTAATAAATATTGGTGAGTGAATGAATGAATGAATGTAGGGGAAGGCACTAGAAATCATGTGGTCTGGTGGTTTTCAGACTGTGCTCTGGGAAGCCCTAGAATTCCATGGAGCCAGTTGGGGGTAGTGGGAGGTGGAGTTGATGGGGCTCTGAGCCCCTCACCCCTGCTCCAACCAGTGTTATCCATTTTACCTACTGGGTAAATTGAAAACAATTTAGCTAATCGAACTCCTACACCAGTGGTTCTCAAACGCTGGTGTGTTTTACAGTCTCCCCGGGAGATGCTGACGGTTGGCCTGAGGTGGGTGCTGGGACTCTGATTGTTAACAAGTACAGATGGTCATCAGGCCATGGTTGAGAAACAGTGGCCTGCTTCTTGGAGTTGAGGAAGGTAAGACCCACAGAGAAGCAGAGAGCAATCCTCAGTACCTCATCTGCTGCCCTTCCCCCTGTACCACAACTGCAGCTGAACCAGAAAACAAATCACATAGCAGAGAATAACAGAACAGTTTCCATAGCAATGCTTCATGGTTTGTGCCTGTCAGGACACCTCAGACAAACACTCATCTGAACCCTCAGCCAGAACTTGTGTGAATCTTATCTACTTGTTCCACGCAAGGGGTCTGGGGGATGGGAGGAAAGAAGAGGGATGGATGGCATGCTTTTGTCATGTGCCCCTGTACTGGGGATTCTCCCCAATTTACCAACAGCTGGCAGCAAGATAGAGCAGACCAAGGAGGGCTAGGAATGGATTCTGGGCAAGAGGCATGGGGCCGTCGCGGCAGCGGATGGGGAGATGTGGATGGGAGCAAGGGCCATCTGGGCATGTATCATGTGATGGGCATGTATCATGTGATGCACATTACCTATTCATTCAAAAAAAGAAAAAGTAGAGGACATATGATCGTCCTTATTTACAGATGAAGAAATCAAAGGTCAGACACACACCTCTCGTGACAGAGGCAAGATCAAGTCCAAGTCTGTCAGGCTCCATAGCTACTGAGCAACAGTTGCTTTCAAATTCTCTGGCTAGTGAGTGAGGACTTGGGATATATACTGCCCAGCTGTCTCCTCCTTGTCTCAGGAAGGGGAGGGTCAGCCTACAGGCAGCTAGGTAGGTGTTGGTGCTCATGCAAAGAGCTGAAATGGACTGTGTGAGGACATGGTTGGTCCTAGAGCTGGAGGTGGAGTCTGTCCAGTCTTTAGCTGTAATGTCTCCCTTCCCCCACAATTAGGGTTCCGGTGCCCTTCAAACCGCAGGTGCCTTCGACATGGGCTGTCCCGACTGCCCCCTCCAAACTCACCCACTGCAGGTCCTTTGGATTGGTGGCCCCTGTGGACGGGCTGCCCAGCTCTCTGACTTGGCTTCGCCTCAAGGAAATGAGCTTCTCCCGGGGCAAGTGACATCCATTCATTTTTAGAACAGATGTTCATTGAGCACCTTTTACGTTCCTCTAACTGTTCTAAGTGCTGGGGATGCGGCAGTTGAACAAAATGAAATTTTTGCTCTCTTGGAGTTGCCCATTCTAGTGGGGAGACAGACAAATAGGTATATGATGGGGTGTGACATGCTAGGAAGGAAAATAAAACAGTGTGAGGGGTAGAAGGATGGGGTTGAGTGGTCAGGGAAGGCCCTCTGAGAAGGTGACATTTGAACTAAGACCCAAATGAAAGGAGGGAGAGAAAGAACCGTGTGGATATCTAGGGAGGAGCATTCCAGGCACAGTGAATGGCCAGTGTGAAAGCTAACTGGAAGCGTGCCTGGCCAGTTGGAGGAACGGCAAGGAGGCCGGTGTGGCTGGAGAGGAGTCAGTGAGGGTGAGAGTGGCAGCAGTGGAGGGAAGGGAGCTGGGGACTAGATGGTGTGGAACCTTAGAGACCAAGAGCCAAGCCTTGGATTTCCTTCTGAGCTGGGGTGCCACTGGAGGATTTGCACCCTGGGGACACATGCCTGGCTTCAGCCTTAGAGCCTCCAGCCCCCTCGTCTGGGAAGGGAATCTGTCACCTGGGACCGAGACCACAGGAGGCTGAGTAGCCCCTGCTGGGGACGTGAACAGTCACACAGGCAGGGAACCCAGCGACACTTGCCAGACCTCCCCAGCTGCACTTGTTTCCTCCAGGCCAGGGCTAAAGGGTCTCTTGGAGATGGCTACCTCCAGGCCCCCATGTCTGGGTGGCCTTACACTCCTCAGAGTTAGAAGGCATCCCAAAGAGAGTCTGGTGGCAGGGCTGCAGCATTCCCGGTGCCTGCACTCCATCCTCTGGGAGTGCCGCTTCTCCTGCTGACACCCCGGCCCAGGGGAGGAGCCCTGCGCCTGTGTATCCCAGCCCAGCAGCCTGGCCGCTCTCCAGCCTGAGAGAAGAATGCTGCTTCCCACAGGACCAGTGGGAGAACTCGGGCCGGTGGGTTATAATTATCCAAAGTGCTAATTTTGTTTCAAATGTTATGTGTTTTTTATGAAGTAGAGACATTCACGAAAGAAATTTATATATTAGCCCATGTAGTATGCATCTGTCCCAGTCGTGCACTTCATTCAAGAAACTGGAATTCAGAGTGATAAAGTCACCATATATTGACCCCATCGAATCATAAGTGCACCGAGCTGCCCACTGCTCACCTGGTAGCTCCTGCCATTTGTTATTTCCACGGTTTCCCACTTCTCACTCAGGTCATTCATTCATCTCTAATGAGTACTTCCAACTTAAAATGTCCAACACAGAACTCTTGATTTTCTCCCCAAGCCGACCCCTCCCCACAGGCTTCCTCACCTTGATAAACAGGCCGACTCTCCACCCATCGCTCAGGGAATCCATCTTGAACCCTTCTTTCACTTACTCCCTGTGAAATTCCATCAGCAGGTCCTACACGCCCTACTTCCAAAACAGATTGTAAATCCAGTTGTTTCTCTGTCCCCACTGCTACCAGCCCACTCCAAGCACCACCCAGTCCTGCCTGGCCTGGTCCTCTGCAGTGCAGGGGCCTCCTGAACCATCTCCCTCTATTTTGTCCTTCACCAAGTGGCCTTTTCAAATGTAAGTCAGACCTGATCACCCACTGCTTAAAACCCTCCAGTGGCTCCTCAGCCTCCCCACAGAACACTCTTGGCCTCCCCCCAGCCTTCCCGAGGCCCTGCCTTCCCTTCACGCGGAGGCCTGCCTCTCCCCTGGCTCTTGGCCCCAGACCCCACTGGCCTCCTGCCTGTTCCTGGAACCGGCAAAACTTCCCACTTCGGGCCTTTCTGTTTGTCGTTTCCTCTGCCTGGAAAGCCCGTCCTCCAGGTGATTGTATGGCTGGCTCTCCCTCAACTTTCAGGTCACAGTTCAGAGGCCACCTTACCGGAGAGAACTTCCTACCACCTGTCCTTCTAATCATATCACTCTGTTTTGGTTTCTTCATAGCTCTTATCGCTAGCCACATGCTGATGATTTGTATGTCTGCTTGCTCGTTGGTCCCTCGTTAGAACGTAAGCCCCTTGAGGACAGGAGCCTTGGGCCTTGGTCTCTGCTGTACCCCTCCCGCTAGAGCCGTGCTTGAACCTTACGGGCACTCTGTAACTGTTCATCCACTCACTTATTCATTCACCTCTGGTACATAAAACCAGAGATAAATAGGCGGAGCACAGAAGAATTTTAGGGCAATTAAACTATAATGATGGATAACATGTCTTTATACATTTGTTCAAACCCATAGAATGTACACCACCAAGAGTGACCCCTAATGTACACATGGGCTTTGGGTCATAATGATGTGTCACTGTAGGTTCACTGATTGTAACAAATGTACTGCTCAAGTAGGGGATGTTGATAGCGGGGAGGCTGTGAATGAGTGGAGGCAGGGAACTTTCTGTACTTTCTGCTTAATTTTTCTGTGAACCTAAAACTGCTCTAAAAAGTAACATTTTTTAAAAGAAAACAATGCATTAATATAAATTGAAAGTATTAATCCCTTAGTTGTTTCCTATTTTGTACTATAATTTTTTTAATGTCATGAAGTTCAATAAAAGTTGACTGTCTGGAAAAAAAAAAAGATAAATAAGAGACAGACTGTATCCCCAAGGGGATTTGGCCCTCTTGAAGAATCAGCCACTGCCTTTCTGGGCGTACATTTTCCAGGGCACCCGTCTCCCTGCGCTATCACAGTGGGATGGGTGGCCACCTCCTAACCTAGCATTTGTACTGTGTAGGAGCTGTGTAGCAAGTGGATTGGGCTAAATTGGGCACAGCGCCCAGTCCAGAGCATACACTCAGAAGGTATTTATGAAGTGATTGGAAAGCATGGGAAGAATTCCTTCTCAGGTTTGTGTCATCCAGTGGCTTCTCAGTGGACTCTAGTGCTCTAACCTAATCTGCGTGTGGTTTCTTCTGGACCTGCTGCTGGGTTCCAGAACAGACCTTCTTACACCCACCCCCATTACTGCTTTAGCTCCCAGCCTCCTCTCCTGCACACGGGTTGTTCCCAAACAGGTGTGGGGAGAACAGTGTCAAGAGGGTCTGCTGTGACCAGGCTCCAGGAACAGCATCAGGCCAGCTCCTCCGGGCCCCAGAGCTGCATTGTGCCCCTGCCCCTCTGCTGGTGCCCCTCAGAGATATTTGTTGCAGACATCTTGAAATTTACGGTCAGGTCCAAACACCAGCACCCAGGCCAGGCTGCAAGGAAACATAGTACAGCAGCTCTTGCAGAAACAGTTTAGTGCTGGCCACGGGCTATGGGGAGAGTCAACGGACTTGGACTCCAACACGGCTAATGTGGCTTCAGGCTAAACTGATACAGGCAGCCTCTGGGACCAGGTGTGCATCTAGATAGAGCCCTTGGCCAGTTTGGGGAACGTACTTCTAGAGGGATGATGACAACTTGGAACCTACCAAGAGGAGGGGGCCCTGACTGGCCATGGAGGCAGGCCACCAGGTTATACAGAGGGATGATATATCACCCGAGTTAAGAAGTCTAAGAGAATAGGAGAACCATGTGCAAAAACACTTAAAGGGATTAAACTCCACAGGTGCCATGCTTTGCCCTTACTGCTCCATCGCCAGAGCCAGACCCCTGCTGGCAGCACCAGACTCCACCTCGGGCCTGCTTGTTCACAGCCTCGCCCTGGAGCCACATCCCAGGGCATGCTCCTCCTCTGGGACCTCTCCCAGAGTCTGTTTTTTCATGAATAGAGTGTGATCAAAATACCTCCTTCCCAGGGCTGCTCTGTTAAATGAGATGGGTCACGCAGAGCCCTTAGCACAATACATGATCATAGTAGGCCCTCGAGAGGCTGAGTTGCCTTTTCTGTTCCTTCTCCCAGCGCAGCCAAGAAGCCCAGAAAGCTAGCAGTTCTGACAGAGAACACAGAATTCAGAAAGACAGTCTGTGGGGAGGAGTTCAGTTGTTTATAAAACAGGCCAACACGTTTCCACCTCGTAAGTTCTAAATCCATCATCCCTAGCTCCCTAAATCTAAGAATAGTCACCCAGTGGAGCCAACGTGCCGCAGCACGCTCTCTCCGCAGGTGACCGCGGCCGCGCAGCCACAGCAGCCTCAGTGCCTCCTCCTGCGTTGGGAGTGGGGAGGGCTGGCCTCCGCCCCTCCCAGCTTGGCTGTTTCTGAACCTCAGATTCAGCTTTCTTTCCCTTCCAGATCCTTCCTCACTGGGCTGTTTTAACCATCAAACCTCAGTGATACAAAGGGGGAGATAGCAGTGGGAAGGTGTGTAGCGGGGGACCTTTGGTGAGATGCTGCCCCACTTCTGGGCCTCAGTTTCCTCTTATGTAAAGGGATAGAGAACTACTGAGAGAACTGAACAACCTTTTAAGTTACAAGAAGTTCTAGAGCAGTCCCAGCCTTGCAGCCTCAGAACGAGACCTCTGAGGGCAAACCCATCAATTCAACCCGTTTTTATTTATCCTCTGAACCAGGGCCGCTCCTCTGTCAGGTCCGAGGGAGCCAGCCTGAGGACCTGGGTGTGTGGCCCCCTCTTCTGCTCTTCTGCCTACACCTTCCTTCTCTCTCTCTCCCTCATACGCATCCGTACCCACCACACCGCCGCACAAATTCGCCAGGCTCAGAAGGACATTTGCTCTGTCTCATCCCAGAATCTGCCCAGTTAGGAATGCCCTCGCCAGCTGGGGGCTCAGGACCTCTGGCGCAGGCCACCTGCCACTCTCCAGGGTGGCCTTCCAGTCCTTACGGCGTTCTTCCTGATGGTGAGCAGAAATCAGCCTGCCTGTGGCATCTCCTCCCCACATCTGTGGACTCTCTTTTAGCCTCTGGGAGAGAAGAAGACAGCTCCGTGCTCTTGGTAGCCATTCATTCATTTGTGTGTTCATTCATTCAAACAACAGGTATTAGTACTAATGAACTGTTAGTACAGTTTCAGGTGCTGAGAAATAGTAGCAAACAAAGAGTCCTGCTCTCAAAGAGCTTGTGTTCTGGTCAGGAGAGAGATAATAAATAACCACTTAAAAATATAAAGAAAAATAAAGCAAGTGAGGAGACAGAGATGGGGTGGGACGTAGATTGCTACTTCATATAGAGTTGTCAGGTAAGGCCTCTCAGATAAGGTGACGTTTGAACAAATACATGACAACACGAGGGAGTGAACCTGTGGACATCAGGACAAGAGCATTCCGACTGCAGGAACAGCAAACGCAAAGGCCCTGAGGCCAGTACTGTTTGAAGAACAGGAAGGAAGTCAGTGTAGCTATGGTGACGTCAGCAAGGTGGAACTTGACAGGACATGAGGTCCAGGAGGAAGCCAGCTGTTGTTTATGAGTCAGAGGAGAAGCCATTGGAGGATTCTGAGCACAGCAGTGCCATGTCGACTTAGTGCCGGGTTTTAACAGGATCCCTCAGGTTTTGTGTAGAGAATACAACAGAAGCAGCAGAGAGGGCAGGTAGGAAGCCCTTGCAGGAGTGCCAGTGTGAGGTGATGGGCTGGTGAGAAGTGGCCAGATTCCAGCTGTGTTTAAAACATTACCTTCCTAAACCCCTCATCTTTTCTTACTCGGTGGATGGCCACAGCGTCCTCTCTGGCCTCCTTGCCCTTAGCCCTCATCCCCCATCTCTTCCTCTCTCCCCATTCTCAGTGCTGTCATGGATCCTTGTCTGGAAAGGACCCCAGGCCAGCCACCTTCTACTTAGCCTTCCCTGAGGCAACTTTGGCTACAACACCAAAATACCTCCAGAGTAACACTGGGGGCTAACAGCCCCACTTCCTGATTCTGGAATGGCTTCTTCCTGCTGCTTCAGATCCTGCCTCGAGGGCATCTTTGGCCCTGGAGAGTGATGGATCGTCTACTAATTGAAAGGGTCCTGCACTGACAGGCCTCTTCCCTCAGACTGGCCCATTGGGACCGTTGTCCTCACAGCCATTCTCTAGGCCGTTCTGTTGTAGGAGCTGCCCCTCTCTGGGCAGTGTAACCAGGGACAGAGACTCACAGCTGTCTGTTCTTGAGGCCGGTGGCCAGGAGGCAGCTCTGGTCACAGATCAGGGAATAAAGACAAGCAGCCAGGCACAGGACTGGAGTTGATCTCAGCATTATGTGTGTGTATACTCCTCCCCTGCTGCTCTCCAGACAGAGCAGGGGGCTCAGAAAGACTGTGGGCAGGTGAACAGCCCAGAGGTATTCACTTCCACTCAGTAGCTCTGTCCTGAGTGCCTGTACCATGTGCCTGAGGGCTGATTGGTGAGCGTGTCCTGCTCACAGCACCTGGCTCCCATCCCCAGCTCACAGTTACAAATAGAAACACCTCGAGATCCAGGAGGAGTGTGGTGTGTGTGCTAAGAGAGCTCTGGGTATCTTAAGAGCTCAGAGGAAGTGAAATTAATAGCCTTCTAACAGCCCAGGAGGACCCAGCCCTACACCTGCCCACAGTTCACTCCTGCAGCAAACAGGATGCCATCAGGATCAATGAAGGCAGCTCAGAGTGAGCAAATGTCAGTGGGTACCCTCTATTTAAGACTGGTAAACTCTTATTCATCCTTCAAAACCCAGCTAAGAATTAACCCCTGGAACTTTCAGTGTCACCTGCCTCCCCTCCCAATAGAGTGTATCATCCTCTCTATGCTACCTCTGTGGGTTAGAAATAACTGTTATTTTTTTGATCATCATCCTGTGTTATTGCTTTTTAAAATATATGAACACACAACAAAGAAAATCTCAGTTGCCCTTCCCCATTTCTCCCTCTCTTCCTCAGAGACTATTCTCTGTTTGGGATGTATTCTTCAGGATCTGTACATACAGAAATATATAGGGGCTTTGCATAAATTGAATCATACTCTCTATATTGTTCTGCAGCCTATTTTCTCTTAAAAATGTCTGCAATACCTTGCCATGTCAGGCCACAGAGTGCTACCTCATTATTTTTTATTTTTATTTTTTTATTTTTTTATTTTTATTTTTATTTTTTGCGGTACGCGGGCCTCTCACTGTTGCGGCCCCTCCCACTGCGGAGCACAGGCTCCGGACGCACAGGCCCAGCGGCCATGGCCCACGGGCCCAGCCGCTCCATGGCATGCGGGATCCTCCCGGTGGACTCCCAACCACTGCACCACCAGGGAAGCCCTACCTCATTATTTTTAATAGCTGTATATTATTCAACAGTAGGGTCAAACTGTAGTTTCTTTACACACTCCTCTGTTGATGGGTATTTAGGGGTTTCCCCCCAGTCTTTCACGATTACAAACAATGCTACAGTAAACACCGTTGTGCCAGCCTCCTTGCGTACACATGCCATTGGTCCCTGTAATCGTCATTCCCCATGGCTGTCTACCCTAGTGGCCTGGGAGCCCCAGGGCAGAAACTGGATTTTCCTCTTAGGGGTGTTTTGTCCATACAGGGCCCAAGCCAGAAGAGGCGTCCACATGATGAGATAAATGGACTCATCTGAGCAAAATCACGACTGTGTGAAAGGCCTGGGTGAACTCAGGGAGCAGCAGCAAGCCCATGGGGCTGGAACAGAGGAAAGAGCGGTGATGCGGCCAAGAGGGACAGGCTGCCCTGAGAGCCAGATAAGAGGCCCATTGTAGGTAGTGGGGAGACAGGAAATTGTTCATGGGAAGACCTAGTTCATGCTGTGTTTCAGCCTGGTTTCCCCCACCCAGGCCAGCTACCTCAGAAGAAACTAGCTTTTGTAATTGTCTAAGCGAGAGAGGATCAGAACCTGAACCTCTTCTTTCTGTCCTGAGGTTGCCACCTAGACCCAAAACACTTCAGGAGGCCTGAATTCCTTGCTCACAGCAGGACCTAGGGACCACCAATTACTGCCCAAAGGGTGGGATACTCATGAGCTTGGGCAGCTAGACACTCAGAAGTTTCTTCCAAATTTGCCCGGCTCCAAGGCCAGCTCCGTCCACACTGGCATTGACCACCTGCCCGAATCCAGAGACTTCCTCTGCGTGAGGCGCTCAGACCTCACCCCTCCTGTCTTTCTCTCTCTCCCTCTCTGCTTGGTGTTGCAGAAGAGCGCCCTGCCTGGTGCCCGAGGTCCTTGTGAGGCCTTGTGAGGCCTAGGTCCTTGACAGGCAAGAGACAAGGTGAACCATTGGCTGCCTAACTTTTCGCACCATCCCGCCCTCCTCTCCCCACCCCACCAGATGCGGACGGGGGTGGGGTGCGGCAGGGCCTGCTGCAGCTGCCTCTGCCTCAGCCCCAGCGCTCACAAGGGCTCGGAGGGGTTTCTGCTCCTCCGCAGAGTGCTTCTCTCACCAGCTACAGCTCTGGCCTACCATCACTGACCTTGTTCCTGTACAAGTGCGCCATGACTCTCTACCTTTTCTTCATTATCTGAGGAACAGAGGTTTGGCTAGAGAGGACAATATATATTAACAGAAGAGGTTCTGGAGTCCTACTGCCTGGGTTTCAGTTCAGCTCTGCTTCTCACCAGCTATGTGACCTCGCACAGTTCATACCACCTCCCTGGTGTGTTAGGCTGTACCTCACAGTCTTGTTGTGAGGACTTAGTGAATTAATACGTATAAAGTGCTTATCACAGGGCCTGGCATACACTAAGTATTCGGTGACTTTATTACCGTTTTGGAACTAGTGAAGGAGCCTGAGACTCAGGAGTCCTGGATCCTAGTCCTGACTAGGGCGGCCACATGACCATGGACAAGTTCTTTCACCTCTCTGAACCTAGTTTCCTCATCTGTAAAATGGAGGTAAGAACACCTCAGAGAGTTGCTGTGAGAATTAAGGTAACGTTTATGTGAAACTGAGAAGCACCATCCCTAGGTTGTAGCCCTCATCTTCATGGTCAGAAATGGCAGCTAGAGCTCCAGCCATCACATCCACATTTCCAGTGACAGGATGGAGGAAGGGGCAAAGGGCACATGCCATCTGTCTTTGAAGGAAGGATCCCATAAGCTACTACAGAACATTTCAGCTCAAATCTCATTGGCCACGCCCTGCTGCAACAGAGGTTGGGAAATGTAGTCTCCATTCTGTGGTTCAGGGACAACCAGGAGTTTCTGTCACACATACTCAGGTGTTTGCCCCTCCTAGGCAAGACCCTCCAGCAGAAACGCTGCCGCCTTCCTAGAGTTGGGCTGCAGTTCCAGCACCATAAGGCCCTGTGAGGACCCAGGTTGCCAAGAAGCTCAAGCAGGTGCCACAAGACCTGAACAGATTTGGGTACTGTGTCCAGCCTGTGCTGGGGACCCTGCCAGCCCTGAGGTTCCGCTGCCTGCAGGGCTCTTAGGCTGACGCAAGTGTGGTGGGCCATGAGCTTTGTCACTTGTCAGAGCCTGCATCAACTCCACTGAGTCCCGTGAGCAAGGGCCCAAACTCTGAAGAGGCTAGGGAATCCCTCTGTAACTATGAGCTCTCCACCCAAGGCTCAGCCATGTGCCCCGGGGCCAGTAAAACAGATCTAGACCAATCAGATGGGATCTCAGTGTCCTTAAGAACCTGGCGAGTGCCGGGCACACTGCAGAGAGTCCTCTGTCATGCCAGGAATCATCATGAACTCACCTGTTTCGAAAACTGGGTGTCCCGTATTCCAGTTAGCTTAGGAAGAGGCTTATCATGGGCTCTCCTTTCTCTCACCTCTACATGAGAACAGCCTGCATAGTAGCATCTTGCTGAGTCCAGACGGCCTTTCCATCTTCACTGTGCCGCTGAATAGGTGGCCCTAAGTGAGGGTGAGGGACAGGGGGTGTGCTTGAAAGATATTCTAAAATGCTGGAGGAGCTCAGAACTGAAAAATGTCCTGTGTGAGTCCTTCTGTTACTGGGATGGCCCATCTTTCATTCTCCGAGTTCAGCAGCCTGGTTTCTTTCTATAGGAGGTTTGTTTAAAGTGTTGGGGAACCCCTGACTTGTCATTCCACCCTAGGCCTTCCCATCTGCTGGGAAGGTTTGCCACCAGCATGGCCTTCCTTGCCTTTTCCTCCTTTCCCCATGGTCTGCTTCATACGTGGGTGTGAGCTGTCACCATGCGTCAGGCACTGTGCCAGGGCATTAAATGTACATCAGCACATGCAGGCCTCCTAGCAACCCTGTGAGGTAGCTGGGGACAGACGTACCATTGTCACACAGCTGTGCGGTGATGTGGGACCCAGGACAGCATAACACAGTCCACAGTATGTATTATATATATACCAGGGGCTGACGGAGTACAACCCACGGGCCTGCTGTGTACGGCCTTGCGAGCTAAGAATGATTTTTAAAGGCTTGTAATAAAGAATAAGAATATGCAACAGAGACCGAACGAGACCATCGAACCTAAAGTATTTACTGTTTGCCTTTATAGAATAACTCTGGCAAGCCCTTGGTATAGAATATGCAGAGTTTAGCACAGATTCCGGAGCCACACTGTCTGGGTTCTAGCACCTCAGTTTCATTAACTATAAAATGAGAATAATCTATAAAACATGGCTGCCTCACAAGGTTGTTAGAATTAAATGAGACAAAGAATATAAAGCACCTAACCTTGAGTCAGCTTCTTTGGAAGTACTGGAGGAAACTGTATCTGAGCCTTTGCCAGGCTTCTCAACCCAGTGGGCTACCCCGGCCCCAAACAGGCTTCTTTAGAGCGTTTCCTTTGGCAGGAGGAGAGGGACCTGCCAGCTGCCCGTTGTGCCGCGTCCTGCTGGTAGGTCAGCGCTGCCTTCCTCCCACCCCCATTCCTGCTGACCGTCAGCTGGTGCCACTCACCAGGGCTGGGCGCAAAGCCCATGCCAGGTGCCGAGCTAGGCCCGCAGGTACCAAGCCTGTTCCATTCTCCACCTCATGCTTCAGATCCACCTGGCTGAAACTCCTGCTTAACTGCAGGACTTGTGGCCTGGGGTTCATCCTCTCTGTGTGCATTTCCTCATTCATGTGCCAAACAGGCAGACATCTGTGTTTCCCCAAGCCCAAGCTTTTGGCTAATGATTGCCTTCCTACCAGGGAAAAGGAAAGAGAAGGGTAATCCTGGGCAAGCCAGCCTCCCTCTGTGAAAGAGCGGTCTGCAAAACAGATTTTCAGTGGTTAATGAGTGAAATGTAAAGATTTTTTAAGAAACTCAGATCATTGAAAAAAGTCAAAAGAATATTTTCTGATCTGGATAGGGATAGGCTTTCAATTCTTACAAACTATGGAAGAAATGATAACATAAAAAAACAAGAAATCGTACTACCTAGAACCATAAAATTTATGTTTTACATCAAAAGACCTAAAACAAAATTTTAAATCAAACTGAGAAAAAATAGTTCTGCCAGATATGGCATAGAATTAATATTCTTAAAATAAAAATCTTTAAAACAATAAGGCTCTTGAGAACAACAACAACAGCAAATTTTCATTTAGGACAGTAGTGCCCCCTTATCCGCAGTGTTGCTTTCAGCGGTTTCAGTTACCCCACTGTCAACCACAGTCAGACAATATTAAGTGGAAAATTCCAGCAATAAACAACTCTTTTAAATTGTGTGCCATTCCAAGTAGTGTAATGAAATCTTGCTCTGTTGTGCTCCATCCCACCCAGGATGTAAATCAGCCCTTTGTCCAGCCCATCCACACTGTACATGCTACATGCCCATGAGTACAGGAAAAACCAGCATACATGGAATTTGGTACTCTCCATGGTTTCAGGCATCCACTGGGGGTCTTGGAAAGTGTCCCCTGCACAAAAGGGTGGACTACTATACTATGTATTTTATATATACTTGCTCATTTAATCCTTATAAATGAATAAATATTTATAACCTTTATGATAAAGGTACTATTATTATCCCCATTTAACAGATGAGGGGACTGAGGCTCAGAGAAGCTAAGTAACTTGCCCAAGGTCACGGCTAATAAATGGAGAAGATGGGATTGAACCCAGGCCATCTGGATCTTGGGTCTGAGCACTTAAACTCTTCTATATGAAACAGGAAAAATATATTAAGCAGACAATACACAAAAGAGGAAATTCAAATATGTGAGGAAAATAAGAATTACTTTTCAATTTCTGTGGGAATCAGAAAAGTACAAATAAAAATGAGATACCGTTTTTGTCTTCAAATTAGAAAAGGGTTTTAAATACTTTAATAACTAATGAATACTGGCAATGCTGGAGTGGTACAGAGTCCCACAGATTGTTGTAGTTGTATTCAAGTGGCCTTTCTGCAAAGTATTCTGGCAGTACTCAAAACAATACTCAGGAATCTCAAAAATGTCCATACCATTTGACCAGGAATTCCCATTCTAAGAATCTAATTTGAGAAAATAGAGATGTAGACAAAGATTCATGCACAAAGATGTTCATAGAAATGTTATATAAAATAATGAAAAATTAGAAACAGCCTATCTATCTGATAATGGGATACAGGTTAAGGAAATTGTTTAATCTCCATAATGGGCAATTAGGCAGTCATTTTACATAAATCTGGACAACAAAAGAGACCATAAACAAAGTGAAGAGACACCACAGACTCCTGGGAGAAGACACTTGCAATGCTTATAACAATTATATAAACAAAAGAATATACAAAGAATACTTATAAATCAGTAAGAAAAAGGCAAACAGAGCAAAACAGGCAAAGAATGTAAACACGCAATTCATAGAAAAAGCAATTTAGGGCTAGTAACATAAAGACATGCTCCATCTCACTAGTAGTCAAGAAAATGCAAATTAATCACATGTACTTAATCAGAATAGCAAGAGTCTAAAGGCAAAGATAGAGGGAAACGAATTCATATCCGTTGCTGATGGGACCATAAATGATGGGACTACAGCCATGGTGGAGAGCTGTTTGGCCACACCTGGTAAATGTAAACATGTGATTCCGCCACAATCACACTTCTAGGGATCAATGTGCACAAACACCAATTTGTACAAGGATACGTGTTCCAGGATGTTCACTGCAGTTGTTTATAGTAGCAACAGTAGTAATAGTATTGTTGTAAAATATTATGGTATATTATATATTGTAATATATAATGTGTAATAAAGTAGCAACAATTATCATTATTTAAGAACTGTCCATCAGAAGGGAAATGGATGAGTAAAATATGATTTATGCATAATGGGATGTGTGCTATGCACAGTTAAAATAAATGAACTAAATCTGTATCAGCTCAGAGAGATTTCAGAAACAATGGTATAAAGAGCAGGTCATAACAGAAGACACATATTTGAATGACACTACTTATGTAAATCTTTAAAACAAACTAAAATTTTTATATAATATTTAAGGACACATACATGTAGAAAAATATAAAACAAGCATGCAAGTAATGTACACCTACTTCAAATAGTGGTTACTTCCAGGAAGGAGGGAATGGATGGAGGGCCAAGGATGGGAGGTGGGTCTTAAACTGTATCTTTATAATTGATTAATTTTTTTAAAGGTTGAAGCAAATATGGCAAAATGGTAACTAATGTTCTGAATCTGATCGAGGAATATGTCTTTCTGTTAAATTATTTTTTGTACTTTTCTGCATATTGAGCTTTTTCAAAATTTCAAATTATTTTTAATTTACTTTTTGAACAATTCCCAGTTCTATGGAGAAATGCTTGTGTTATTAAGGCATAAAAACAACACAATAGATACACAAATATTTACAAGTTTCACAGATTGAAGGTTTGAAAGAGATACCTAAAATATTCATAGCAGTGGGCAAGATTCTAGAAGTCTGCTTTTCTTTACACCTATCCATATTTTTCTTTTTTTTTCCCCTTTTTACCATGAAGATGTATTACTTTTATATCCAGAAAAAAAAATTTTTTTAAACAACTACAGAAAAGTGTGAGCGAGTTTAGTTAGACTCCAGGAAAGGGTCTAAAACCTAGGAAGAGGTGCTGTGATGGGGTGGGAGCATCACAGGCTGTCAGAGAGACCTGTGCTCGAATGCTGGCTTGGAGATTGGCCGTAGGACTCTGAGCTCTTCCATCTTTGATCTAGTCAGCAAACCCCTGTTGAGCCGCAGCTGGGGACCAGGCTCCGTGCTAGAGACAGGGCAGTGAACAGAACATGTGTGTTCCTTCTCTCACTGTAGGGCAGACAGTCTAGTGAGGAGGGGATAGTAAACACATCACCACCCAGACCATCTATCCGCTGCCTATGAGGGAAAGTACAAGGGCAATGACAAGAATCCAAGTTGATCGGGTGCCAGGGAATCTGGCCTCTGAGCATGATTTAAACAGATTCTGGAGGATGGGGGTTGTGGAGCCCAGCAAAGCCAGGACTTGGAGAGAAAGGCCGGCCCCACAGGGCATATTTCAGGGACTGAAGGAAGGCAGGGGTTCTGGCATGCAGTGGGGTGGGGAGAGTTGTGCAGGGGGACCCCAGCAGGCTGGTCCGGAGCCAGATCACTCAGGGCCTCACAGGCAAGGAAAGGCCTTTAAGGGTGGGGGGAACTCAGTGAAGGGTTGAAGCAGGGGAGTGACCTGGTTAGATCTGCATCCTCAGAGATTGTTTTGATGCTCTTTGAAGATCAGAGTTGCGGCAAGCAGCCCAGTTAGTTGGCTACTGGTGTGGCCCAGATGAGGGAAAATGGGGTTGGGATCAGGGTGATGGCAGTGGAGATGGAGAGGTGTGGAAGGATTTGAGAGACTTTCAGAGGCAGAATTGGCAGGTCTAGGATTGTGTGTGTGTGTTTGTGGTGGGGGGAGATGCAGGTGTGGGGGTGGGAGGTGGCACTGAGGGAGGGGCCCCGGAGGAGAGCCAGGTTTGGGACCTGAATGGTTGTGGGCTGGTGGGAGTGAAGAAAAGAGCAGACTTAGGAGGGCAGGGGAGGAAGCAGAGATGGCGAGCGGGCCCCCAGGTGTGGCTGAGCTTTGGTTTCTTCCTGCGTAAACTGGGGGTTTGCAGTGATACCTGCGCCCCCAGGGTGAGTGTTTTGGCCCTGTTCCCCAGAACCACGTCTACAGCAGTCTCGTCTCTCCCTCGCAGGCGGGACGTGTTACTCTTGGGGCTGGAACGAGCACGGCATGTGCGGGGACGGCACCGAAGCCAACGTCTGGGCCCCAAAGCCCGTGCCAGCTCTGCGGTCATTGTCGGGACTCCGCGTGGGCTGCGGGGCCGGCCACTCCCTGGCCCTCTGCCAGTGGCCAGCCCTCCCTGCCCTGGGCCAGCACCCCAGGGTCACTGGTCCTTTCCCAGATGCCACCAAGGAAGCCGGATCTCAAGAAGCCATGGACCAAGAGAGAAACTGGAAAGACAGACATGCAGAAGCTTCTCCCCAAAGCCAATCTGACAGGTTCAGAAATGGGGGGCTTGTGACAGAGACCCTTTAATAAAGCAACTTTACCCACCCAAAGTGTCCCCAGAAAAATGCTTTGTCAGGTTGCGGTGTTGGCTTGCGAAGGATTCAGGAGGCACTCTGGGTGGGCTGACCAGACGGGAACAATAGGAGCCCAGTGTCTGGGCTCAAGGAATGGACATCCTTTCTGCCCAGCATGTGAGAATGAGGGTTCAGTCCTCACCCAAGGACATGGGAAGCAGAGGAAGGCTCCAGCCTGTCCCTAGCTGGTGAGGACAGAAAGCCCAGCTCTGTCCCCAGTGGTTGTTTTGCCCCAGCAGGCTTTGATTCAGCAAGACAAAGGTTCCTATAGGCTATGCTTAGGGCAGCCACAGGCCTCTCCTGGGGTTTCATTCTCAGCACCCAGAGCATGTAGTTTGCTGGTTCAAGTATATCGAGGAACCCTGATCAGGTGGCTGGTTACTTGGACAGGAAGGAGTTCTTGTCTTGGTGACTAGGACCAAGGAAGAAGGCTCTGGAGGGAGGGTGGGGGGTGGAGGAAGTATAGTTGAGTAAGTGGAGGAAGAGACAAAACTTCTGGAAAGACCGGGCAGAGGAGACCCCTGGGACAAACAAAGGAATCTAGAACCAATGAAACTCCCAAGATCAATGTCTTCATCTGAGCCAGGAAGGACTCTGGAGCTAGTCTGTGTGACTGTAATTGCCAAGCTGTAGTTTCGGGTGAGGGACAGACACAGCGTGGGAAGGGGCTTCTTCAGGGAAAGACCCTGACCCCTGACATCTGCCCCCAGGCCCTGGCCTCTGCAGGAGGAGGGCCCTCACGTGAAATGGGGAGCAGGCCAGACCCCAGGCCTCAGGCTTCCCCGGGTGGCAGCTATGGCTCTGGGGGACATAGCAGCTTGCTCTCTGCTGTGGCTGGCAGCAGGCCTTTGGCCAGAGGGCCTCAGAAAGTGGCTTTCCCCAGAGGACTGAGTGGCAGTGTCTCCAGCTAGCCAGCCAGGGTTGTGGCGTGTCCCACACCACCTCCCTCTGACTCAGGAGAGCGTTTGGATCTGGGAGCACTAGGCTCCAAG
Source organism: Monodon monoceros (assembly GCF_005190385.1). Taxonomy (NCBI): domain Eukaryota; kingdom Metazoa; phylum Chordata; class Mammalia; order Artiodactyla; family Monodontidae; genus Monodon; species Monodon monoceros. Next base: position 69,598,426 of record NW_021703784.1, on the reverse strand, counting down.
GGCTTGAGGATGTTATGAAACCCCAGGACTCCATGTACACATGGAGGACCTGTAATGACCTTCTAGCCTAGTGGCCGTCAAACTGCATTCTAGAACCCTAGCAGTCTCCTGAGACTGACAGCATTCTCCTGAGAACTCAGTGGCCACCTTGTGGGCTGTGGGGAAAAGAAGGCCAAGTAGACAGAGGTCTGGGTCCCCACCCTCCACCTTATTCACAGCAGCCTCATTTCAATTTACAGTGTATATCAGGCTTCACTTAAGATTTCACTTGACAAAGCGGTCCTTGAGAAAGTTTTAAAACCACTGATCTTATCCAACGTTTTCATTGTTCATGTGGGAAAACAGAGGCCTAAAAAGGGGAAGGGACCATGTCAAGGCCATACACCTCACTCCTGGCCCAGGGTCCTGATTGGGAGGTGACCCATCCAGGGCCTCGAGCCAGACAAGGGGGGAAGACAAGGGGTGGCCCTGGGACCAGTGGGGGTTCGACTCAGGAAACTGGGGATTAGGGCCATCCTGAGCTCCCCAGGCCTGCACCTAGAGACCACCCACGGCCACTGGCTGACCTTGAACACCAGTACGTGGAGTCCTGCTCCCAGTATTGTACCCTAGAAACATTGCTGCCCTGGCCAGCAAAGCCCTTTGTCCCCCCATCTCCCAGAACCAGCAGAGGCCAGTACAGCCTCTAAAGCACTTCCAGAATGGAAGGAAGGACATCTCTGTGCGCTCTGAGCTGGTCTTGCCAAGGTGACCAAGCCTTCAGAGATGGAGTAATTGGATGGCCCAGAGATGACCCAGACTGGAGCAAGTCCACCATTACTGGCCACCACCCACTGTCCTACAGACTGGGTGGTCTGCACTGGAAGGCCACCCCACGTGGGGAAGTCCTCAGGCCCATACCTCCCAGACAGGGTTTACACTCCCGAGGAGCGCACACTCTCACTGCATGGCCGTGCAGAGTTCCCCCTACCTCTTTCAGCACTTGCTGGAAGAAACCCAAATCCCAAGTCCTCTGCTGCTGAGCTCTAATGCCCCTCCCAAGGCTTCCCTGTGGGCGCAAGAAAGTGTCTCGGGGCTCCTTCCCAGCCTGAAACAGGGTGGTGAGGTGGTGCCTCAGCCCTAAATCTCAGAGCCTTGCTCGGAACCTGAGCCAGACCCTTCTTAGAAGCATGTGGAACCCAGCTAATCCATGCACGCAAGAGTGAATGGCTCTTGGCACCGGATGACTCCACAGACTGTCCAGTCCCCTCCAGTTCCTCCATTTCTCCCTCCCTAACAGTGGCGGACGGGCTTCTGTGCGTCAGTTCACTGGCCAGATTGATGAGTGCCTGAAAGCGCCAGTGGGGTGCGGGTCTGTTGACAGTGTCTCCCAGACTCTCTTCTGGACCCTTTGAACCCTACTGGTTATTCTCAGACTTGTAGATGTCCAAGCCCCTCATTTCCACTAGATTCTGAGCTCTTCAAGAGCAAGGGACCAGGTCTTGGCCAATTCTGGAATCCCTTCATTAAGGACAGGTCCTGGGACAGAGAAAGTACCCAATAAGCATGTTAGGGTCACCATAGGTGAGGAGGCTAAACGAGTGGGTTCTGCAATCCCCTCACCCCTACCCACCCTCTGCTTTCATTTCTTACAGATGTTTGATAACTATGCTGTGGATAGCACAACCATTTGACAGTGATTAGCTAATGAGAAAATGCCCACTCATTTCTAAGAATGACTTTTTTTCCCTATAGACTAAGTTGATTGGCCTTCATATCCCTCACCCCGCCCCCGCCACACCCCATGAGAACAAGGGAAGGGAAAAGGAGAGGGGAGTGAGACCCCATCGTGTGCTCATAGGTCTTGGGCCCGCAGCCCCTGCAGTGATTGTCGAAGGGCAGCCACGTACCAGGCGTGAGCAGGATGTTTACATTCTAACCTACCACACACAGTCTCCCATTGCAGGCACTCCGGCTTCCCTTGACGCCCTACCACCTTCAGTCCCAGTGGACCATCAGGCCAAAATTCGATGAGGCTGTGCTTGAGAATGGTGAATCCAGGCCTGGGGCTCAGAGAAAGCCCTCCATCACCATCCACCACTTCTGAGTGAAGTGACTTAGTGAGAAACTGAAGTTGGGAGGTAGACAGTGAGTCAGGAAATGGGATGGGGTTCCAGGTCCTAAGGGGCACACATATAACTGCGGCAGGGTTCGAATTTCCCAGCGGCCAGAGCACGGAGAGGTGAGAGTTGGGAGAGGAGAGCCGGGGGGCCTTGCTAGCCAATTTAAGGAGCTCTGACTTCATTCTTAGGGCAACAGGTGTTTATGCAGAAAATTGAGGTGGCCAGATGTGTGCGTGGAAGGCTCAGAGCAGTGTGTCAGTGGGCCTTCGGTCATACCCATGGCCTGAGGGCCCTGGGATTCAGGACCGGTGTTCCAATCAATTCCATCTCCAGCCCCAGCAAGGCCTCAATTAGCTTGAGACAGATTCACCTGAGCTCTGGAGTCAGACCACCTGGGTTAAAATCTTGGCTTCATCATTCATTAGCCGTGTGGCTTTGAGCTGTTTACTTCTCTGCGCCTGTTCTCTTGCCTCTAAGATGAGCATGTTGAATTACTGTGGGTCGTCATCAGACCACTTGTCTCAGATGCCCTGCACATGGCAGAAGCTCAATGTATGTTAATCCCTGTTCCCCGTTAGCTGCTGTGTCCCTGAAAATCCCTATTCCAAACAGCCACGTGTCAAGTCCCACTTGAGTCCACCAGAGGCACTTCTTCCAGGGCGAGAGGGAACTCTGCTCTCCCTGCAGCCGCTGAGGCTACTTGGCTTCTACATCCTGATGCTTATGAATGGCTGTTATATACATGGTGTGGATCTGGCAGCTCTTCGGCTGCATAACCCGTGGGCAGAGGCCTTGCCATGCTCACTGCTCCACTGATCCCCACCCCACATTGGTGAGGTAAATGCTTAGAGGGGTGAGAAACTATTGGGTGAGAATTCGACACCCACCTTCAGCCTCCCACCCACCCATATGATCGTTGTCTTGGCCATGCTGGGAGGCATCAGGGAACGGAAATCCAGGGGAAACTGACCCCCATTTGTTTGTGTCCCTGGTCAGATCACTCCCCTCTGGGCCTCAGTTCCTCATCTGTAAAATGCTCAGAGGTGGAGTGCCATGACCATTAGGGACTTTCCACCGGAGATTCTCGAATGGATAGGAAAAGAATTGGAACTCCAGTCCCCCACTCTACCCCCAGCCAAAGCCAAGTGAACAACCCAAGCAAATCAGCATCCCTAGGAGAGGGCTCCACCCCTTCCAAGATGCCTCAGGCTGAGGGAGGGGTATGTGATGAGGTGACCACCAGACTGGGCCCAGCAAGGGTTCAGCTGGATAGGGCACCCGGACCAGTCAGACCCCTGCCTCTGGCTCCATCAGATTCAAGAATGGCCCTAGGAGGGAGGTGACCATGGTCTGCATGAGGGGCAGTGGCGGGGGCGGGAGCTGGGAGCTCCAACAAAACCAGATTCAAGGAGTCATGAATATGGCATGGATCCACGGAGAAGTTTCCGTATTGGTGAACCCCCTAGAGGATGGGCTCGTCTTAGTGCCATTTTTGACTGATACCTTCTGAGAGCTGCCTCCCTCTCCCCACCCAACAGGATCTGCAGGTTGGGGGGCAGGTGGCGGTCCTGGCTTTCCCCCAGTGAGAGGAGAGCCAGCACCTTCGGTGGGTCCCTGAGATCAGAGGAGCCAGGGCTCAGGCTCACCCCAGCCCAGCCACAGAGGGCCTGACCAGGGGCCCAGAACTGAATCGCGACACTGCCAAAGGCAATAAAAACCCAAATCCATGCTTCATCTCCAATGTCAGCTGTTTATTATTGAGGGCCAGGGCCCAGGGACGGGAGGGTGTTGAACTAAAGCAGCATTGCTCTCTTTCCAGGAAATGTTGCGAGCTGCAGTGAGAGCTTGAGATGTTGCATTTTTTTTTTCATCTCAAGCATGTGTTTTTCAAAAATATCATCCTTCCCCACCCCTTACCCCACCACTAATTTTAGAATCAGACCAAAGCCAAGCTACTGTCCTCTGTTTCTGTTGGGGAAATACTATATTTATTCGAGATGCAGAAGCGTGTCTCTGCAAACCTCCGATTGCTTCAGGAAAACAAATCTGCTTTAGACTATACAGAAACCATGACACAAAATTTATTTCATGCTAGGATCGCTTTGCATAACATTGGGCATGCAGTTCTTTACTCTGAAGTACTAAATTGCATACAATGCCGGGTTGTGCCTTAATCAAGGTGGAGGAGGACCAGCCCTCCCGCGGTCCTGATCTTTTTGGTGCTCTGAAGGAACGCTTGGAAAATCCATAAGGTGTTGATTATCTACTATGAACAATTTGTTATGAAAGTTGGTCGCACTGAATCTACACACCGCTAAGATGATCGAATCAACCTAGACTAGCCGCTGTCAGGGGTCTTGGGGAGACGTCCGCTGGGTCGCAAGCATGCCAAACAGAGGGAAGAAGGCGGCAGTGTGTTTCCACAATTCTATTTGGAGCAAAGTTCTCAGTTTCCGCGTGAGAGATGAACTATGAAGGGGAGGTCAATATGACCGATGACTGACCAACTGCCCTTTTGGGAACCTTTACTCTCCATTTCAATCTTGTGTACAAAAAGGGAAGCAATCCGTTCCCCATCCCCACCCCTTCCCGCCCCCCCGCTCCATTCCCCCCCAAAACGTACAGGTTTCTACCAAATGCCATTTACAGTTTGGCTCCAACAACATGTATAAAAGGAAAGCGCTTTGAAAGAAAATAGAGGACTCTTGCTTGTTTCTCTTCGTTGTTGTCGTGGTTTAGGGTAATCATACAGTTGCAGGGGATTGGTGGGTTTGGATTGCTGGGTTTTTCTGTTGAACTTCATGCAAGTCATGCTAAGGAACCCTTCCATCCCACCCCTTCCCCGAATAAAATAAAATTTTTAAAAAATGAAAAGAAGGAAAACAAATCCTCTACAGTCAGTTACCATTTGGCCGTAGAAAAGCTACGTCCGTCCTAGTACAAGGCCTGGGCCACTCGGACTCGTCCGGCAAACCTGCATGGCGTGAATTTACTCTGTCCGAGGGTGAGGAGGGGCTGCAGGTCCACCCAGATGCTTAATAGCCACCAGTGTCCTGGGCCAAGCCGCCTGGTCAAGTCACTCTCACAGCCTCTGTCGGCATATACTTAGCAATGACAGGGCTTTCTTTGCAAAGATCTGTATGTAAAGAATACAATTAACACTTGAGCTTCTCTTCTTGGCTTTCCCATCCCGCTTGGTACTTAGTTTTTACGGAAGGAGGAGGACAGACAGAACAGCCGCATGCAGAGGCAGGCAGATTCTTCTCCAGCTGGCTTGGTTCTCCCATGCAGTGAGCCAGCCTAGCACGCCTCTTTCTCTCCCTCCTGGGGGAACGGGTTAAGCTCCTAACTCTTCTCTACCCTGCACATGGCTTACGGCCTGGAATCATCCTGAGAAAGGCAAGTCCTCGGCGGCTGTCATGACTCCATGAGAGCGGGGCCGGGTTGATGCTGGTGGGGGCACTTCACCCTTGGTACCTCTGTGGGACTGCGGAGTGGGTACCACCTGTGGACAGTGGTTGCCACTGGACTCCCTGGCCACTACAGGCTGCTTCTGTCCCACACAGCCTGGGCTTCTGGAAGCCCAGTAAAGAGTCTCTCCTGTCTGCTCTTTTAGGCCACACAGATTAATCCAACATTCAAGATGAAGGAGACAGGCAGCCCACGAGACCTTACCGGGCAGAGCACAGCCACTGGGAATGGTCTACCTGCCATCCCCTGAAACCCCCTGGGCTGCCCAGTTCCTGGCTTTCTAGAGCCTCCACTTGGGAAAAAGCCAGTTGTGAAGGGGAGCATCAGGCCTATCCATGGAAGGCCAAGGATGGGGCCCGCCCCCGGGGCCAGCAGCCCCCTTGCCATGCAGCACCATGCGGGGGGTGGTATGCCGCACTGGGGTCCAAGGCACCTCCAGGCCGGGCAAGGAAGCAGGGACCAGCCTGGATCGGGTGAGCACACTAAGCACCAGTGACCAGAAGGACTTCCCCCGTCTCCCTGTGGGCTGCCTCTCCTCTTCCGGGTTTGCCCTTTATTCTGAGTTCTATGCTTTCTCCTTGCATATTGTTGAACCATTTCAAATACTGGAGCAGTTGTGAATGGCCACCGGCTACACCAACTGTTGTTCTAAAAAACCAACTATCTGGCCCAGCCTGCTCACCCCGGTCAGCATGCACCCCGTGTGAGCCTGTGAGCTGCTTCCCGACATGCATGAGCCGCCCAGCCAGTCCGCTGTGCCGAGGATGGCTTCCTCTGCCTTCCAGGCCCTGGCCAGTGCCTGGAGCATGGAGCTAAGGTGCGCTGGGCCCCCACCCCAAGCCTCTCCGCAGCCCATGCTCAAGCGCTAGTGGAAGCCTTTTCCCCAGGGGGTCAGCCTAAGACAAGGGTCCGATCCAAGGAGACTTTGAGCAGAGACCGCCACGGGGCTCAGCCTTCACCAACCACAAGGGGGCGCTGACCACACCCAGGGCCATGGCTGACAGGCGCTGGGGACAGAAGGGGTTGCACAGAGTCCTCCGTAACCACCTTCTCTTGGCAAGTTCTCTGTCTGCCACTAGCAGTATTCTGACTGGCACATACCTTACCTCTGCAAGGACACTGGCCTCACCTCCAAGCCCTGAGCTACCTTTCTCTTCATGCCTCCCCTCCCACTGGTCTGTGGATTCTCTTTAAAGGATGCCACTTTCAGAACATGGATCTTGGTTGGCTAAGCCCACAGGGTCCTGGTCAGACCAGGCCCACCCCGTCGCCCTCCTCAACCAAGGGACAGGGGAGATCACTTTACTTTTGGGGTCTGACCTGCCATCTGCCAGAGCAGCCTGGGGGAGTTGAGGCTCCTCCCACATCCCCAGGTACCCCTCTGCCTTGGGGGCTGTAGTTGTCCAGCCTGTCTCCAAGTCCCTTCCTACCCCTCAGCTCAGTTCCAACCCACAGCTGCCTGGACCTCCGGTTCTCTCCGCCAGCCTGCCATCCCACTTACAACATTGGGACTCAGACCTCCGGGGGCCGACCCTGGGGCTCCTTGCCCCCCTCAGTGTGCCTGCCGGCCCCTCAGCGCCCCTTGCCCGCCGCCCCGCCCACCCATCTGCAGGGGTGCCAGGCAGCCTCCTCTACATACCCTTTCTCACTCCTCCACCAGGTGGGCACGCGTACTCCCCGGTTGATAAGAGGAAGCAGGGTCCGTATCTCTCGCGGGTGCCCGAGCGCGTAAAGGGCAGGCCCTCATCGGGAGTGAGGGCCTGGTCTATGTGGGGGCAGTCTTCGTTCGCCAGCGCGGCCTTCGCCACCTCCCCATTCAGTTTGGAATCTTCAAACATATAAGCAGAAGCTATTGAGACACTGAAAACTGTTTAGTGGGGGAGGGGGGGGGAACAGGCCAGAAGTAGGGCATCGGCAAAGGGCAGCCGGTAACTGAGGATGGAAAAGCGAGCAGGCCATGGAGGGAGGCACAAGGCTGGGGGTCCCCGGCTCATTCAGGCAGCCCTTGGGCTGCCCACAGTGCTGGGGAGGAGGGTTCCTGGGTTTGCTCAAAGTTTGCAAAAAGATGAGTTGGTGATGGGCCCAGCAAGCGCAGTGCTGGGGGCCGGGCCCCAGGTCCAAGGCGGGGCCGATGAGACGGGATGGTGTGGATGCAGTCATGGGTAGAGGGCCAGACACAGAGCTCAGGGAGAAGACAGACAGACACGCAGAAACACTCCTACTCAGAGAGGCAGCCTTTTCTGACCCCTCCGCTGCCAACCAGAGCCCTGCTGCCTCCCATCCACATCCAAGCTGGCTGCTCAGGCATCCCTGGCCCCATCCAGACCCCGTCGATCGGCTCTACACCAGGCCCCATTTGGATCCCCTCTGGTCACTCGCTTCACACTGTTCCCCTCCACACCCTATCTGATCACTCAATCCCCCCATATGGACCCAATCTGGTTACTCTGTATGCTCCATCCCCCATACAGACTAGGCCTGGTCACACAGTCTCCTGGTCCCCCATGCAGACCCAGTATGACCACTCAATCTGCTCCATCCCCACACAGACTTAAGCTGGTCACTCAGTCCACTCTGATCGCCACACAGACCAAGCCAGTGTCTTCCACCCCGCTCTGCCCCAAGCAGTCCTAGTCAGCTTGCACAGGCGCAACAGGAATGTAGGCATGAGGCAGTGACAGCGGCCAGGATTTGGGAGGGGCTCCCATTCCTCTGTCTCCTCTCGGCAGCAACCCCCGCAAAGCAGAGCAAATGGATGTGTAAAGACAACAGTGGCTGATGGACTCGGGTGGGAAAGACGAGTCTTGGCCTCTGCAGTAGCCTGAGAAGGAACCTGGGAGGAAGTTTGGGGCACATTTGGTGAGGGTGAAGCATGGCCAGAGCAGGGAGCTCTCCCTCTCCCAAGTCCAGGAGCAGCGCCGTGATAGCCTCTGGAGCTGGTAGAGGTAGCTCCGTCGGCCTCTGTCCCCGCCCATCACTCTCGGGGACTGAGCCTGCCCCACGCTCTCTGCTCTCTAAGCAGACTCTTCCTGGCCAAGGTGGCGCCGACTCGGTCTCCAGGGTGGGCACTGTGGTTTCCTCAAATACTCCCTCTAGGGTGACAGCCTCAAGGGAAGACAGACCCCACAGGGGCGTGACCACACGGGGAGGCCCTCTGAAAGACTAAAGAGGGGCAAAAAGCTGGAGACAGTCTCCACCCGATTTGACCCTCTTCCATGACCCTGTTCACATCATGTAACTACACGCAGAAGTGATCCTTCTCCGTGTGCACACACTCAGCGTGCCCGCGGGTGGGATCACGGCCCGTGTACATATCATGTCACTACAAAGAGGCAGGCAGTCAAAAGAGAAATGGACCAATCAGGTTTATTCGTAAAGCAAATCCAAAAAAAAAAAATCCCATCATAATTTTGGAACTTAAAAAAAAAGTCTGTCGTACAAGATGGCAAAGCATTTCACGTACAGTGCGTTTCTTGACAAATCCCAGGGGCTTCACTCCCCAATTTACTCTGAACCAGAAAGGCCAGTTACCAAGGTAACTCTGATACCACGTGACTCGGGCTGGGGCCTCTCTGGGGTCTGGGGGCTGCCTAGCACTTGGGGTGTGTCTGAGGGCACACACGTGTGCGCACAGACAAGCCCGGTTCTGCCTCCCAGTCTGGCTGTCCCGTCTTCCCTCCCAAGGGTCTCTGGGGAGAAGGCAGGGAAGTTTAAGGGAGGAGGTTGTAGATGAGGGGGCAGAAGTTGGGGCCCACAGTACCCTGCACACAGTTTCCTCAAGGGGAAAACAGCGAGTCCTACCAGGCAGCATCTCCGTCTGGGAGGGGAGCCGGGACTTGCTGTCTCTCTACTGGCCATCGTCTGTCAGTGGAGGTATCTATAGCCTGCAGGGTTTACCCAGGGGTGGGTCAGAGGTAGGTGGTGGAGCCTGAGACCCCTCATCTGACTCTGCCCCCCAGCACTGTGCCCCTGGAGCAGCCAGCTCCCACAGCATTTAGAGGACCCAAAGTTGAGGCTGGTTTCCTGTAGGGGTCCGGCCAGGGGGCAGCCATCAGGGATCCCTGGGTGGATGTGAACTGGACACCCTTCCCTCCCTGGAGCCTGCTTCTTCTCCCAACCATGGCCTTTGAGAAGGGGCTGTGCCTGAGGGCTGGTGGTGGGGGCAGTGTTTATGTCCCTCTCAGTGAAGGAGCAAGCCTCCCTGGGCTGCTGGCTAATCTGCAGTTTGGTGAGCTCTCAGAAACTGGGAACATTCTCCCTTCCCAACTCCAGAGGGGGGCTGGAAGAGAGACCACCCAAGGGGGGGCAGTTCTCCAAACCTGGGAAAGCCATGGAAAAGGCCAGAGGTGCCAGCCCACCCAAGACTCCCCACCCTCCTGCCCCCACCCCGTCCTTTAGATGAGATGGCCACCAGGCCCCTCGGCTCCCAGCTGCTCCCCAGGAGGCTGGAAGCCCTGCGTCCCCTGGCCCAGGGCCCCTTGGCCCCCACTAGACCCGAGGGCCTGTGATGATGAAATGGCAGCATGGGCAGCATCTCACGAAGATGGTTTCCAGGCTTTGAAATGGGCTGAGAGATGAGCGTCCGCGAGAGGGTCATTTTTTTTTTAAACTTTGGAGCAAGGAGAACCCGATGTCCGGCCCTGAGCCAGCACGCTGGCTCCTGTGCCCTGGTCTCCAGGCACCGCCGAGGTACTTACTGCTCACACCGGCAGTGGGCGCGCCAGGGGCGCACGCAGGGCTGGGGCGGGGTGGGAGGGGTGGCTGGGAATTTCCTCTGGTTTAGCCCCGAGGGGGCTGCCCAGCCTGGGGCTCAGGGAAAAAGTCCCAGGCTAACTGGGGACAGTCTGTGAGAGACACGAGCAGAGTACAATCACGAGAACCGGCACAGGTCATGCAACAAAACGAGGAGAGAGAGAGAGAAACATGATTAGTGGAGAGAGAGAAAGAGAGAGCATGTGAACAACACAGAAAAGAACACCCAGGCCTGGCCCTCAGAGCCCCTCATTTCTCCACTCCTTCCCCCTTCGCCTGCCTGGGGGCCACACCGACCCCACTCAGGGCTCCCGCTGCCCACCCTGGCCCTGCCTCTGAGCAGAAACTCGGTCAGCCCGCTTGGAGGGGCCCTGCCCACACCCTTCCTGGTCACTGTTGTCCCAATCCCCGCCACCTCCCCTTCCCTGGGGGCTACACCACTCCTGGCCCAGGAGGGGAGGGGTGGAGGGCTGGGGCCAGGGGCGCTTTGGACTCGGCAGGCAGCTCAGGGCAGAACCCAGAGGCTGCAGTGGTAGCTCCCAGGGGGCCCAGGCAGGGGCTTTTCGGGACCTCACTGCTGTTCTATGTGCTCATGGGCAGGAAGGGGGGCCTGGCCACCACCCATCCCCCGTGCCAGCCCCCTCGCTGCTCACCTATGGTGGGACCCTGCAGCCCCAGACGCAGCACCCCAGAGGACCAACCCACATCACAGAAGCAGGGATGGACGAGACACATGTGAATGCACATGGCAGGACAGAGGGAGCACTCCGAACTGCCCAGAGGAGGTGGTCTGGGCCCCCAACTGCAGATGGGGGAGGGACCCCCCCTTCTGGGAGAGGAGCAGCTCCTCCTGGGCTGTCAGTCCCAGGCAGTCCCTGACCATAGGGGCGCCCTCCTGGCATCCCCCCGTGAGGCCCTACAACCCCTGCCAAGACAAATCCCCTGAACACTGACGCCATGCCAGCCATGGTACAGAGGAGACTAGATCATCCCTCACAGACACACAGACCTGAGGTTTCAGGAGAGACCAAGAGGTGGAGGTGAGGGGAGGGTGCTGCTGACATGACTGGGATGGCTTGCCTGAGTCCCAAGGGTCTAGCCCTGGAGGTAGGGGGTGCCCTTAGAGCCCAGCACGTTGCACTTGGCCCCAACCCAGGTTCTAAAAGTGGAATTGGAGAAGCCCAGCCCTTGCTGAGGCCACTTGACTGCCCTTGGGTGTGGAATGAGACTGGAAGGGCCCGGGGGGGCTGCATCTCACCTCTCCATTCCTGTAGGGTCCGGTCTCCCCCGCATTTGCCTTCCTCACCTCTGGCCTCCCCCACACTCACTCACCGACTCACCCGAACCCCACGCCCACCTAGGACCATAGCTGCAAGCAGGAAAGGAGGCAAATGGGAAGGGACTCAGGGGTGCCGGGTTGAGGAGACACCCCCTAAGGACCACACACCCTCTTGGTGATAGATAACCTGGGTCTCACACACCAGCTTTCAGAGGGAGGAGTGTTCTGGTGAGGTATGAGGCTCAGAGGGGTCTGGGATCTCAAGAGAGCATCCTCAGGAGCGTGAGAACTTGGAAAGGGGGCGGGGCAGAGTTTGGGGATGGGAGGGAGAAAGGTAGGTGGAGTTGGGCATCTGGGCTCCAGAGGGCAGGCTCGGAAGGGCCCCAAGTACCTCCTCAGCCTTAGAGACCGTGCAAGCCAGGACACTCTGGATCCCTGAGACCTGGGGCTGCAGCGAGGAGGTTCCCAGGAGCAGGGCTGCCGTGGCTATGGGGCCCAGGGCCTCCAACAGGAGTGCACAGGCTTTACAGGCCTGCTGCGGCATGGCAAGAGGGCTTGTGTCCTGTGACTAGCTGGTGTACCTGCCAGCACGCACACATCTGCACTCCGCGTGTGTGTGCACGTGCATGCACGTGTAGGTGTGTGTGCATGTATGTATGTGTGTGCGTGCATGCACGCCCTCAGCACATGGAGAATACTGGCATTGTCTGGGAGTACTGAAGAATTTGCGCCTGACTGGAGTGAATGAGGGATCCTTGACAGGTGGGCCTGGGGCACCCATATTTGAGGCACCGATCCCAAAAGATTCAGCGTTGGGAGGATGTGAAAGAGGGCCAAGGAGCGCCATGGTGATGCCACTCAGGCTGAGCTCTTCCTGCTGGGGCCTGGAGTGAAGCTGGGGGGCTAGGCTCACCCAGACCCTCCCCTAGGGCCCCAGGAATTTTCCTTGCCATGATGGTGGCTCCTGAGGTCGAACAGAAGGGCTATAGCTAACCCAAAGCAGGAGGGGGGGCAGGGGCTTTCCTCGGCCCATGCCTGCCTTGCTAAGCAGGAGCCACACCTTGGCTGGGGAGTCCAGCCCGCCCCCGCCGCCAGGTCCCCCTGTTCCAGCCTCTGAGACCCCTGCCCAGTCCCTGGCCCAGCCCAGAACACTAGCCACGTTCCTCTCAGGTGCCTACAGCAATCCCAGGGAGTGGGGAGGGGTATGGGGCCAGGCGAAGGGGCTGGAAAGTTCCCACGGACAGAGAAGTGGGCCTTGGGGGTACTGCTCTGGGCAGCGTAGCTGTGGGATGAAGCCAGATCAGGAGTAGGATGGGGGTGGGGGCCATCGGGGGAGAGTCAATCACCCACTGGGGGAGGCCACCCAGGCCAGAGGGCACTTGCTCCTCTAGGCCTGAGCTAGCCTACAGCTCCCCTGCCTGCCCTGGGCACAGGGGTGTCTTCTGTAGACTAAACGCCACCTATCACTGACTCAGCCTTCCTCGCCCCGGCACTCCTTCTTAGCTCGGTGTTGTCATTCTTCTCTGGGTCGTTCATTGCCTTCAAATCCCTGTGTCCACAGAATAAGTCGATGGTATTCCATGGGTAGAGGTAGACTATGGGCTTTATATCTTCGGACCAGAGCCCCATGATCAACTTTATGTGCTATGTGCAGGTTCTCATAAAACTGAGATAGTCCCATAACGAACCACTAGCCATGGAATATTAGAATATATCCCACGGTGACTAGTATTGTTTCATGGCCCCCCTCCCCCCCTCCCTGACCCCCACTGAATTCACGGGAAAGTGGTCGTACACTGGTTGGGATGTCGTGTATTGCTGCTGCAGTCCCTACCGCCGGAAACGGGGAGAACTCTGGGTGGGAGGTTGTTTGCTGGTCTGTAGCGCTTTCATCTAAGCTGCCGGGTGGTGGCCCCCTCTAGTCCTTCGCTCACCAGCCGCTCCCATCAGAAGGCCACCGGAAACTCCCACTTGACCATCAACCCAAACAGACAACGTGAAAGCTAGAGTCACTCCAACAGGTTCCTAAAGATAAACGCTAAACTCTAGAGTGGTGGTGGAAGATGAGTTGGTTCCGCATGCTGTGGGGTAAGTAAGCTTGTTACGTACGGAGGGCAAGAGGCGTCTCCCAGGACGCGCCTGGAGCTAGGCAGCCGGCATCAGAGCAGGAATGCTACTCAGCTATGGAGACAGGCTCTGGTGGGGGTGAGAATCCTTGCTGCTGCCTTTGCAGGGACCCTCCTGCCAGATCCCATGCACCATCTGTGCCACACACACACGGCCTGAAGGGAGCCGTGTAAAGACCAAATCAGCAGCTGTCTGGCATTTCCGAATCACACCCGCCCCCGCCCTGCCCCGACACTGGGTCAGTGGCCTGAGTCAGCGACTCATGCTCCACTCCTGCCCACCAAGCAGCAGTGCCCCCGGGGCTCCTGCCAAGAGAGTCCTCAGCAACCTCGCGGGCCATGTCATCTCTTCAGAACCCCACGAGACCAGCATGTTAACCTCCTTACCGGGGGCCACCAGTGAGGTTCTAGCAGGCTCTTGCCTCGTGAATTCGGCTGCCCAGCATCTCCCTGGGCCCCCAGACTCCACACCTCGAGATTGAGCGCAGGGTCCAGGGTCACCCATGGAACTAAGGAAGCAGTCTGACTGAATCTGGAATCATCGCTACAGGGGGCGGAGGTGAAAGGTCAGATCGACATGCCTCTAAGAGGTTTCCTACCTGCTCTGTTAATTTCTAAAATTTCTTCCTGGGCCAGCGGGCATGTGTCACTCTGAGTACTGTGGTGTGGAGAGTTTACGACAGATTTACAATAATTGGGAGATCCCAGCTGCGGTGGCCGTGGAATATGCTTCTTTTTTTTCTTTGGTAGTTTCTGCTTAGCCATGGCTAAGGAGTAATACATCCCGAAATTGTTCACAATGACGGGCACGGGCATGGCGATGGTCAGCACACCCGCCAGCGCACACAGCGCTCCCACCAACATGCCGGACCACGTCTGCGGGTACATGTCTCCGTAGCCCAGCGTCGTCATGGTGACCACGGCCCACCAGAAGCCAATGGGGATGTTCTTAAAGTGGGTGTGCTCACTGGCACTGGGGTCATTGGGCTGCGCCCCTATCCTCTCAGCATAGTAGATCATGGTGGCGAAAATCAGGACGCCCAGAGCCAGGAAGATGATGAGCAGTAAGAACTCATTGGTACTGGCGCGGAGAGTGTGGCCCAGGACGCGCAGGCCCACGAAGTGGCGGGTCAGCTTGAAGATGCGCAGGATACGCACGAAGCGGACGACACGCAGGAAGCCCAGCACGTCCTTGGCCGCCTTAGAGGACAGGCCGCTCAGGCCCACCTCCAGGTAGAAGGGCAGGATGGCCACAAAGTCAATGATGTTGAGCGAGTTCTTGATGAACTCCACCTTGTTGGGGCAGAAGACCACACGCATGAGGAACTCGAAAGTGAACCAGACCACACAGACGCCCTCGATGTAGGTGAGGAAGGCCTCTGTCTCCGCTTCCCGGTAGTAGCGCACTTGCGTGCCGTTCCGAACGTTCTCGATCTCTGTCTTGTTCACGATGGGGTTGAAGCGCTCGTGGGTCTCCAGGCAGAAGGTGGTGATGGAGACCAGGATGAAGAAGAGGGAGGCAAAGGCCACATACTGTGGAGGAGAAACACACAGTGTCAGAGGGGAGGCCCTCTCCCCAGAGCAAAGAGACCCCGGGTGCCTCTGGGCTGGGTCCAGTCAGGGGCTGGGCTGTGGAAGATGCCTACAGGATGCCCCTCCTGACATAGGCCAGGCTGACAGGCCACCTTTCCCTCTTCAGAGCACGGAGCATGGGGTTAGGAGGCTCGGGGGTTAAGAGGTTGTGGCAGAGATTGCTCTGTTTTCACAAATGCCTCTCCTTTCCTCCTGGATGCACGGCTAGACCATATCTCCCAGCCTCCCTCGGGGCTGGGTGGGGTCACGTGACTGCGCTCAGGCCAGCGGACAGTGCGCTAAGGCTGGGCCTGGCTCACAAAACCTCCTGCTCAACCTTCCATGCCTTCTTTCTTCCCCCAACTTCCAGTCAAATGCTGAAGCCCTAGGAAGCCAGCAGGGCCACCAGAAGGAAGCAGCCTGGGTCCCTGAAAAGAAAGACAGCCACTACATGGGTGGGAAATAAACTTCTACTGTCTTAAGACACTGTGATCTGGAGGTGATTTATTAAAGCATTTACTCCCCCCCATGCCAACTAATAAAAGTGACCTAGGTGGCGGAGGCAGAGGTTGGCAAAGAAAGGAGAAGGAGGAGCTATGGTGGAGGCGGGCCCCTCAGAGGCCACATCTCCCATCCTTCTTTCGTCCCTACGCTAGTCTATTCACTCTCTTTTTCATGGATCTGTACCTCATTCATGCGGTCTCTTCATGTTCTATCCTATGTGGAATTGCAAAAGATATATCTGCCCCAGGGCCTTGCACACCTCTTTTACCCACTTCTCTCTATCATCCCAGGAACTCACACCACCATCCTGGAAGTGAGTTCCCCATCTTGGAGATATTGAAATAGAGGCTAAGTGGTCATTTGTCAGAGATAGTGTGTTGCAGTTCAGGCATCAGGAGAATTGGACCAGGGGTCCTCAAAGGCACCATAAACCATAGGGTCTGCTTCTCTCCTACTGCTGCCTGCCAGCCCCAGGGTAGGGATGTGGGTGGGAGGGAAGAAGAAGCTGCTGGGGCGCTAGCCTTTCCAAACATATGTGGGCGCTTGCTCCTTTCAGACCCCCTCCCTGGTGAGAAGGAAATGGCCAGGATAACCCAGCCTGTCCAGAACCACCTGCTCTGGCCCTGAGCCCCTTGAGAAAGGTTCAGAAGACTCTTTGGTTTGGTTTGGTGGCCCCAGCTGATGACCCCCTGGGCTTCTCTGGCCCCCAGCAGACATGGGTACCCAAGGAAAGAGAGTCAAGCAGCTATCTGAGTTTCAAACCCTCCTACTCAGACTGAATTCCAGGCAAGGGCGCTTCTTACAGCCTCCAGTCGAGGTCCCTGGAACACTAACTCCTGGCCAGGGGTTCTCCTCCAGGGGCCCAGCTGGTCATGTTCCCACTGCTCCCCTCTCCTCTGGACCCCCCTTCGCCCAGACTGTCAAGACAGACCATGGTCAGTGCAAGGCCCTCTCCCTGGAGGCAGCTCTGGGCTATAGTCTAGAATGGGTGGCAAGTTCATTCTCCAGAGCTGCCTTCATAGAAAACTTCAAGGAGTGCCAAGGCCCCACCCTGTATCTGCCACAAGAGGCAGCCATGCTGCTTCTAGCAATTTCTTTAGTTTGTACTGATGCACCTCCCCACCTGGTGGTGGCCCTGTCTGGGCTGACCATGGCCATGGGACCTGGCACCCAACCTGGCACAGATCCAGAAAACAAGAACTACGTAGACCTTCCAAGACACATTTCAGGTTGGGGGAAGGGGAGAGAAAAGGGGAAGAGACAAAGTCAGCATCAGCATTTTAGAATGTCAGAGTAAGAGCAGCCTTTAGAGATTATCTGGTCCAAGACACTTACATGCTACAGATGGGAAGTCTGGGGCCCAGAAACAGGAAGTGATCTGCCCAAGCCACTCATTATGGCATGCTAATACTCCTGCTGGTTTAGAGCATCGTGCAGTTTTCAGAACCTTTGTCCTAGATAGACTACTATCAAGTGTGACCCCTATGCATCCTTCCATCCATCCATCCTTCTTCCCTTTCCTCCTTCCTTCCTTTCTCCCTCCCTTCCCCCCACTCATCTTTCCTTCCTTCTATCCTCTCTCCCTCCTTTTTATCCACACATCCATTCATCCTTCTTTCCTCCCTCCCTCTATTCCTTCCTTTCTTTGTTCCTCCCTCCCTCCTCTCCCTCTCTTCCATCCATCATGCATTCATTCATTCATCCCTTCCTCCTTCTCTTCTTTCTTCTTTCCTTCCTTCCTTCCTTCCTTCTTTCCACCTACCCATCCATCCATCCATCCATCCATCCTTTCTTCCTTCCATTCCTCACCAGGCACCAGGTTATGCCCAGCACAGAGTGGAATAAGACCCCAGCCCAACCCCCAGGGAGGCCCCTGCACAGCTGAAGGTAAAGGACACACACAGAGACAAGTACAATGCAGTGGACTGAAAAGGTGAGCCCCCTCAGCCCTGTGATGCAGGTGGGCTTTGGACAAGGTGAGGCAGGGACTTAAGCCAGGTCTTCTGACTCCAGAAACAGCTCTTTAAGGATCCAGATAGTGCTGACCTGGGACACCACAGAGGTAGACCAGGAAAGCAAAGTGGAAGCAACTGGAAGAGGTCACCAGCTCTGATCCAGGTTTATCCAGCTCCAGCGCTCTTTCCATCACCAGTTGTCAAAGCTCTTGGAGCTAAGAACACATCCCCAAATGCTGGGTATTTGGCCCTAGATTCCCTCTGGAGGGCCCCGTCTTAGAGCTTGGAATTCACAGCCCAGGTTCCCAAGGGGTGGGTCACATTGCTCCCCTGGCCTTTTTGAGAGAGGGGAGGAAGAGACACACTGTGAGTGTCTAAGGGATGCCAAGAGGTAGGGTCCGCTGTGCCCCTGGGCTCCTGATCCTGGCCAGTGGTGTAAGGCAGGAGGCACTGCCCCTCCCCCTGCCCCATCAGCCATGGCATCCGCTTCCCCAACCATCCCACAGCTATCCTCCTCTGTCCCCTCGACTCACGTGGGACTCTCTCTCAATGGGGCCACTGCCATCAAAGCCAGCATGCTGTAGGCTTCAATCTCGGCCACGCCCAGTACAGTACAGCCTCCACCCAGCTACCAGAGGGGGCAACCGTTGGAATCCCAGCTCTCTGTCTGCCACCTGGCCATGCTGCCCACAGAGAAAAGCCCTGACTCCTCAGCCTGGCACATGAGGCTCCCTGTGCCCTGGCCTCATCGACTTCCCAGGGTCCCCTCCCTGCTGCACACAACATTCTTGCCACATTCAGCTGTCTGCTATATCTGACCGCCCCCCACCCCATCTCCATGTCTTTGCACTGCTGTTCCTGCCTCCAGGGTGTTCCTGCCGATCTCCGTATGGAAAAACCCATCCGTCCATCGGTGCCCCACTAAGTAGTCCTTCTCCCGGGACACCTTTCCCGGTGAGACTTCCGTCTTGGCAGCTGGGGCCCTTAGGAGGCAGCAAATGCAGGGACCACCCCTCCCCAACAAGGAATGTCTAAATCCCCCTCCAGTGAGGCAGTGAACCTGTCTCCGACTCATACTTGTTAGTGCTTGCGGAGTCTCACGGGAACAGCTCAGAGAGGGCACTGATGTCCCCGGAGCCTTCTCCCTCCCTCCCAGGTGCCCCCAAAGGCCCTCAGAGCTCTCGTCCCATTTGCTCCTCTCACAGGACAGGTTCTGATGGGAAAACTGAGGCCCAGAAAGAGGTCAGGTCTTCTAAAATTAGGGTAGACAAAATCCTTGGTTCTCAGCCAGCAATGGCCATCCCGTCTAGATTCTTTCCTCTCTGGGCCCCAGTGACCGAGGAGTGGGGCTGGGGGGTGGGCAGCAGCAGCCAGGCCTAGAGCCAGACACCAGGACTTCTTCCCCAGGGGAGCCGGGGAGGTGGTAGCCAGGCCTCCTACCCGGCCTGGGCCTCCTGGGTGCCTTCCTGGACTCTGCAGCCCGTGCACCTGGTCCTTTGTCACAGGCAGGGCCCCAGCAACATCTGGGTCCCAGTGGGCCCTTAGGGGGGCTGTGAAGGAAGGTGCCCCTGGCTTGCTCAGACTGCCACAGTCTCCTAAGCCCAGTGACTAGCAGGTCAGCCCCAGCGCATCAAAGCCAAAGCAAGAGCCCGCAGCCAGGTGAGTCCCCAGCGCCCTCCTGTCCATCCTCAGGGAAGCTGAGCCAGGAAGGAGAAAGGAGAAGCTGTCAAGGCTGAGGACCTACTGTGCGCCTTTAATCCTCCCACAGACCTGGTGAGACAGGTGGTCGTACCCCATTGCGCCAAAAAGGAAACCCAAGTACAGAGAGGTTCAGGGACTAAACCAAGGTTTAAGGCTGGTGATGAAACTGAGGCTTGAATGCAAGTGGATCTGGCTCCATAATCTAAGCTCTGTCCACCACCAGAGGTACCAAAGCTCTCAGGGGCTAACAACACAGCTCTGCGCAATGGGGAGCCAGCCCTAATTATACATGGATGGCTCCATCTTGGAGGTTGGCACCCACAGCTTGGACTCCCTGAGGGCAGGTTATGTCTGTCCCCAGTGACGGAGAGAGCCAGGGTACTTGGATCCACAGGCTGGATCCCAGGCACACCTGAAATGGTCTTGGGCCTCATTGCCCAGGGCTTGCTAGCACCTGGGGCAACGGCAGCCCCAGGGCCGGGGAGGCTGCCCCGTTCTGCTCAGGGAGGCAATGCCGACAGCAGCCCTGGATGGCTCAGCCTGCATGCCTACCTGGCCCACCTCTTGGCAAGACCCAGAGAGGGCAGGCTGAGAGATGACCACAACCAGTTCGGGGAGATCAGCCAGAGGGAGGGGGTGGGTGCATAGGCACGGGAATGGGGAGTTCCCGGGATCAGCTCATGCTGACAGGGAGGGAACCTCTGCCTGGCGGGCCCAGGTAGCAAGCCTTGGAAGCCGTTTCTGCAGTCACCCTGGGCTGTCACTCTCAGGACTGTAGGGGCTGCAGTCAAGGGCTGGGGGCTGCACCCCATGTGAGCTGTCTGCCTTCCAATCCCCAGTCACCCAGAGGACAGTCACCCACAGACATGCACAGCTACCCGGAGCACGCACCTCACCTGTTATACCTAAGTACCCACCCTGTGGTGCATGACCGCACATACACAGAAGACACAGGGACGCATGGATCGTACTGAAACATATCACTGCCCACCAAGCGTGAGCACCCAGGCGCTGTACCACGAGGCGCGCAGCCCCATACCTCCCCTCGCAGCCTGTGCGTGTGCACTCGGAGCACAAGGACGGTCACCACACCGTGCACCTCCTACAAACACCCCAGACCCCAGGCATTGCCACACAGCTGTCCCCTCCCCTGCCCACCTCGCCCCCGCTGGGTGGGACTGACTCGGTGTCTGTCTCTCCCGCAGGACGGCAGCCCCAGCTCGTCTCGCCTCAGCCTCCTCAGCCTTCCCTGATGCCCTCACCCGTCTCCCTGCCCAGACAGTGCCAGCTCCTGGATCTCCCATCTCTACACCTGCCTGTCACCCACCGGCTTCCTGATTTGCTGCCACCTGCCGGACCCCGTCCCCTTCCCTCAGCCCACCACAGCAGCAGCGCCCCACACCCAGGGCCCAGGCCAGCTGGGAGGCCAGCCCTCCTGGGCTTCTAGTCTAATGGGGGCACAAAGGGAGCTTTGCCCAGCAGCCCAGGGCCAACTGTCACCCAGCCTGGCCGCACCTCAGAGGCCACCCTGTGAAATTGCAAGACAACGCAGGCAAGATAGCCTGACGGCGCAGCATAAACCCAAACTGGTAGTGCTGGCTTTTCTTTCTTTCTTTCTTTCTTTTTTTTCTTTCCTCCAGAATCACAAACTGTGAGAGACCCACCAATTGTGTTCTAGAAAGAGGTAGCCATGGCAACAGAGCGAAGCATCCCATTTCTATGGTAACCGGGGTGGTGAGACTGTTGGCTGTAAAGTCAGACAAACCTACTAACGATCTGTTGACTTAAGAAGATATTTTATAAATCACCAAGTTATTTTTATCATAACCCCACCCCTGAAACCATAAATCAGAAAGGCAATTTACTATCTATTAAAATGACCAATATGTGCTATGACTTTCATTATAAATTATTTATGCCACAGTCATCTTTAGAAAATTGTGCTTGTCTTTTGGAACTGTTCAGGGGTTCACCGTGGGGATCTGTGTTCTTGCAGTTTGGCGTTCCAGGAGCAAGGCGATGGCTGTAATGTGGTGCAGGGACCAACATTCTGGTCTGGCGGCTCACTCGCTGCGTGACCTTGGCAGGCCACCTCCCCTCTCTGGGCCTCAGTTTCATCATTGGTACACTGAGGGCTGGACTTGGTCCCTTCTGAGGATTCTGAGGCCGGCTGAGGCTGTAGGCAATGGGGCTAATCAGGGGAGCCCTGGCTCATGTCCAGGTCCCAAGCCCCTAGAGGCTTCAGGTCAGTTTTTCTGCCTAATTAAGTCTGCCCAGCGGGGGTGTACAGCGTTTGAGTTAATCCATGCAGAGTCAGTGATGCAGAGCAGGAGGGATGGCCAATTGGCCTAAATAAATTGTCAGTCGAGTTGAGTTTGGAAACTGAATTAGACTCGTGTGGACTTCCTTGGGCTGGGCATGCTGAGCACATCATAGCTTATGGGGGGGCAGGAGGGGTCTTTGGAGTCCAGTCCCATTTTGGTCTGTTGCTAAATGCCTCCGCATGAACCCCCAGAGGCCTGGCTGTGTCCTGAGCAATCTGTCCAGCATCCAGGTCTCCACCCCATTCCTTCGCACTAATCGTCCCCTTTTGGCACGCAGCTCAGGGAGCAGCAGGTGGGAGGTGCTTCCCATGGTGTGGAGGGTGTGAGCGGGAGTGTGTGAAAGTGTGTGCAGAGAACATGCCGTGTAGAAGGTCTGTGTGCTGGGAGGGGAGTGTGGGGGAGGGGAGAGGTGGTGTGTAAATGTGGAGTAGCTGTGTACATGGTGAAGGTGTGTCACCTGACTCTAGGCATGTGCCAGAGGCTCATGTAAGTGGTCACTGTGTGTGATGTATGTGGTTCATATAGGTGGTAGAAGTGTGTTTGTGTGTGCACAAGGACATGCATGGGGTGTGATGTGTGTATAAGGACATGCATGGGGTGTGATGTGTGTGTGTATAAGGACATGCGTGGTGTGATGTGTGTGTATAAGGACATGTATGGGGTGTGATGTGTGTGTATAAGGACATGCATGGGGTGTGATGTGTGTGTGCATAAGGACATGCGTGGGGTGTGATGTGCATAAGGACATGCATGGGGTGTGATGTGTGTGTATAAGGACATGTATGGGGCATGATGGTGTGTGTGTATAGGGACATGCCTGGGTGTAATGTGTGTGTGTGTGTATAGGGACATGTATAGGGTGGGGTGTGTGTGTGTGTGTGTGTGTGTGTATGTGCATCTCCTAGGAGAATCAGGGTCTGACTGGGCACTCTGGACATGTGTTCTCTGAGTTAAGACCATGACCCTTGTCCATGCCAGAGATGGTCCCTCACACACTAGCCGAGGGGGGTGGTGCCCCTTCCCTGGGACTGTCTCTGACTGAGAGAAAAAGGGTAGACAGGGTGGAGGTGGGCTAAAGGCCACTGCACCAGCCCAGGGAAGGCCACAGGGAGGCAGGGCTGTGCCCAGATGGGAATCCCCTCATCCCACTGCACTAGCCCCCTCAGTCCTGGGTGCTGTAGCCTGGGTAGTGGGGGAACCAAGGGCAGGAAAGGCCATGCCCAGGCCTCAGGGAGCCCAGACTTTTCCAGTGGGACAACAACCCCCTTCACTGAATTCATTCTCTGGATTCCAGACCCAGGTCATATCCAAAAAGGGCTGCGTCAACAGCTAGGCTGGCAACTTTTGAGGTGGCAGAGGTTCTGTGTTGCTTTCATTCCAAGATGCACATTTTGGAAATGAAAATGTCATAAAATATACACAGCCTTAAAATAGTATATCTTCTCATATCCCCAACATGCTGTTATTTAGCTCATGGCATAGTTGAATCGATGGTACTTTGGACTTAGAGAAACAGTCATTAGAAACCCAGAGCAGCAAGACAGAGGGGCCCTCAGAGGTTCTTTATCCAAAAGCCGCCCCTTGTGGCCGGAATGGGGAAATGGAGGCAGAGCCTCCCACCCAAGGTCCTGGAGCTTGCAGGGTGGAGCAGGGGTGAGAGTCAGGTTCTCCTGAAACGTCAGTTCTGGGCTTTCATCATGGTGGCCTCTGAGCCTTTGCTCATTTAACACGCGCTCCCAGGCCTCTCTGTTCTCCAGGTCCCGCCTGCCTTCTAGATCCTGGGTCAAAAGCAGCACGAGTCCGTCTGTCAAAGGAGGCAGCAGCTGGAGCAGAAATGGCCGGCCCTTGAGGTCAGACCAGCCTGGGTTTGGGGCCCAGCTCGGCTGGTGACCTTGGACATCGCCCCTTTCTGAGCCTTCATTCCTGGACAGGGAAGGGGTGAATAACATTCCCTGCCTCCCGGCTGGTTGTGATGACGGGATGAAACAACACAGAGAAAGTAAGAAGGAGGTGCTTGTACGCGTTGTTGCTTCCGTCCCTACAAACTGGCCACCTCTCGCCTCAGTGGGCCCTCCCACCCGGCCCTCTCCCATCACAATAGCACCTTCCGCATCAGAGCACCTCAGATGTAAACAAGCCAAGAATCTTATAGTCACGGAACCGCTGAGCTGGAGGCACCCGGGAGACTGAGGCGGACACGCCCCTGCGTCACAAAAGAACACGACTGTCCTTCACAGAGCAACCCCATGCCCGCGCTCAGCCATGTGGCACGAGTGAGGCCGAGCCCACGCTTCTGTGCAGGCCTGGCCGAGCAGCACGGTGACCAGTCTGCCCCTCCGAGGGCCAGTCCTGGTCCCTGAGGACAAGGGGAAGGGTGTTTCCTGAGGGATGGCCCCTGAGGGACCCAGTGGGATGGGGTCAGAGGAGAAGTCTCTGGATTTAACAACAAGGAGAACATGGCCGGGGGCCTAATCCAATGCCCTGGAAGGGTGGAAGGGAAAGCAGGGAGTAAGAGGCCCTCCCTGGGGGAGTTTGGTGGGGCACGAAGGAGGCGGGAGCAGGCAGAGGCCAGTGTGCTGGGGGAGCACCGCGGAGTGGGCATGCAGATGCAGAGCCCTTGGCCACACCCAGAGCTGTGGGTGGGACCAGACATTTACCTTTAATTTGTGTCCTCAGGCGTTCTGATGCCGCCAGCCCCATCCTGGCACGTGGGATCCATGAAGCCAGATAAGACCCAACTGCCTGGCAGCTCTGATACATAACGGACCTTGTCAGCCTGAGACCACATTTAGGGCCTGGGAAACAGGTGGCAAAGGCAGAAGGAGAAGAGTCCTGGGCTTGATTTCAGAGACCTGAGTTCAAATCCCAGCTCTGCCACTGGCGGTGTGACTGCAGGCAAGTCACTTTTTGGAGACTCAATCCCATCATTCTTAAAATGTGGACAATAATAAGAATAATAACACAGTCCAGGAAGTAAGGCACTATTGAAGGGCCTGGGGGAAAAAGCCAGGTGTCTAGGGCTTCCCCAGATCCAGGGTGGAATTCTAGGGCAGGAAGAAACCCCAAGACTGCCAGTTCCTTTGCTCACTGGTATTCCAGGAGCTGGGCCAAGGCTTCCCTCCACAAAAATCCAAACACCGCATTTTGGGTTTTTTTCCACCCAAATCGTTGGGGGTAGGAGAGTGACTGCAAGGGGCAGCAGCAACAGCTAAAGGGAGAAATGTGTCTAACCTCAGGGTTTTTTCCCCTAATTTTTTCTGCTCCTGTTGTGACCACTTGCCTGCAAACAGCAAACCAGGAGCAAATGACAGCTTCGTGACAGCCAACAGCACAGCCCGCGGAGCCTGTTTCCTGGGGCCGCGCACCCAGGGGTCCCAGACCCCGCACTGCAGCCTCTAGCTGGCGAGGGCCATGCTGCCCAGGGCGAGGGTGACGTAACATGCCCACTTCCATGGGGTCTTCCACGTGACCCCCGGCCTTCGTGCTGGGAGGAAATGAGGCTTGACGGGAAAGGACACCCAAGGTCACGCGATGAGCTCCGGGCTTTCCGGCCTTACTCCAGTGACAAGAGGGAGGCTGATAACAGCAGCTGCCTGGTCTCGAGCAGCCCTGCTTCCTGGGCTCTCTGTGCATCGTCTCATTTACACTTCACACCAGCCCAGGGCGGTAAGTTCTGCTGTTACCACTGCTTTTCAGACAAGTCTGAGGTTTAGAGAAGAGAAGATTCTTGCCCAAGGTCTCAGAGGTTCTCAGTGGCAGGATCGGTCCTACTTCAAAGCCCTGCATTTCAGGCCTCCCCCAGGTCCCTTAGGCAGCCAGGCAGGATGTCCACAGTGCAAGTCGGCTTGGCTGTGCCCCGTGAGATGGACATGCCTGCTCCAGCTTCGTTTCGACTTTAGCCAGCCACAAGGCTGGGTGCCTTAGGAGAGTGGGGCTGCGCTGTCCCAGCGCACCCCTGTGGTCCCACAGGCCAGGAAGGCTGGGTGTGAGGGTCCCAGGAGGGGCCATCAGGAACCAACTTCCCACCCACTCCTGTGACCTGAGACTCCCTTCTGGAAAATAGATAGTGAACACCCTCTCCCATTAGCATCTGAAACTTGGAGAAATACCAGTATTCCACACAGGAAATTCCTCTTCTAGTTTAGGACTTCGAACTGTGTCAACTGTTTCCTGACATGCCTGTCTACTTTTCTATGGTAAACGATGACTTATGGAACCCTTCATATTTCCTCTTTCGCTCTGACTGCTAGGGAGCTCAGTTAAATTTAATGCTCAGTTCCAGACCAATCTTTTACCTGGGTTTGGGGTATCACTATTTCTTCTCTTCATTATACAAGTCTTATTTTTTCTTTTATCTTCTTCTTTATTTCTAAGGATTCTGTTGTATGTGTATCTCATGGGCCTCAAACATCTTTGTGCCACAGATTGGAATAAGAAATACGCGACTGAGACTCCCAGATGAGGAAGTGAGTAGGAAGGCGGGGGCAGTTCAATAATCCCCTCTGGAGTAACCCTGAGCAGACGTCTCTTCAGGTGACCGCCAGCGATGGGGAGCTCCCGAAGCCACATTCTGTCTTTGGACAGCACTCCAGACATGCATTTCTTTCATGTTTAAGACAACCTCCCTGCCTCTTTCTCCCAGTGATCCCAGTTCTGCCCTCTGGGGTCACCAGGACACACCTGCTCCCCTTTCTCCCTCTGACGGCCCTGCCCACACCTGCAGATGGGCCTCGGGACCCACCCTGAGCCATCCCTCCTGTGCACCAGGCTTCCGCCAGCTTCCGTCCACACTCCTTTTCTTGGGCCAGCTCCCCGGGCTGTTTCAGAGCCTGGTTTTGTTAAGCACTCACTGTGCGTGGCCACATGGATGGCACACTTTGCCCTTTTCAATGCTCACAACCACCTCAGTAGCGGGAATATTTGTCTCTGTTGAGCCTCACTGACCTCTGCTATAAAGTAATAATGACGACTGTTGCAAACATGATCTCATTTATCTTTAAAAGCCTCCCCAAGGGAAGTGTCATTAACTCCACTTTGCAGATGAGAAAACTGAGGTTCAGAGTGGTTAAGACGTGTGCAAAAAAACCCCAAACCCCACACAGTTCGGAAGTGATGAGCAGAATTTGAAACCAGGTCTCTGTGACTCTAAAACCAGCACACTGCAGGGCTTCCACTTACAAATCTCTTTCATGTACACACACACACACACACACACACACACACACACACACCAGCTGAGCCATCAGCCAGACAGCTTTGATTGCCCCCATTTGGCAGATGAGAAAACTGAGGCTCCAAGCTCCATGAAGTGTCCACTAGGAATCCACTGGGAAATTTCCCCCCAGTGCCCACTTATGTTTTAGCATCGAGTCAAGGGTCCCGACTCCCCACAGGGTGTGCATGTGTGTGTATATATATATATATATATATATATATATATATATATATATGTGTGTGTGTGTGTGTGTGCGTGTGTGTGTGTGTGCGTGTGTGTGTGTGTGTGTGTTGGGGGGAGAGGAATAAAAAGATGACCCCAAGAGGAAGAGATCAGGGAGGGCAGTGGACACAACCCAGGTGGGACCACAGCTAACTGCCCACCTGTGCTCCCTCCAACAAAGATTTATGCCTTATCCCAGGCCTGCGCTGGGCACTGGGTACAGAATGAGCAAAAACAGCCACAGCTCCTAGCAGGGGAGACTGACATTTATCAGATAACCAGACAAGCAAATACATACCTGTATGAGGGACGAGGGCTTTGAGGGGAATGCACACGGCATTCGATGGGCCTTTAACAAGTATTGGGGTTGGAGTGGCTCCCACGAGGAAGTGACAAGTGTACAGAGGTTGGAAAGATGGGTAAAAGTCACTAGGGAAATGCAGGGTGCAAGGAAGAGCATTCTAGGCAGAAAGAATGGGAAAAATTCCCGGTCCTCACGTTCCTTGACCATCAGCAGCATCTGAGACAGCTGATCACTCCCTCCTTTTTGTTACACTTTCTAGGGCCCTGCAGTCTCTTGATTTTCCTCCCACCTCACTGGCTGTTCCTTCTTGATGTCCTGTGCCATCTTGTCCCCAGCCTCTAACTCTTGGGGTGCCCCAGAGTGCAGTCCTTGGGCCTCGTCTCCATCTATACTCATTCCCTTATCGATTTACCCAGTCTGAAGGCTTAAATACTATCACCTATTCAAACACCATTGACTGCACACTCCCAAATATTTATCTGCAGTCCAGCACTTCTCCTGAACTCAGGACTCCATCATCCAGCTCCCTGGAGGTCTACTAACCGCCTCTCCAGCTCAGCACGTCAACTGAGCGCCTGTACCACCTCCACTGCTGGCAGCTCTCTCCATCACATGAGATGGCAACCCTATCCTCCCAGACATTCTTGCCAAAAACTCTGGAGTCATCCTTGACACTGCTCTTTCTGTCACACCTCACAGTTAATTATAAGGAAATCCTCTTGGCTCAGATTGAAATAAATCCAGAATCTGACCACTTCCCAGCACCACTATTACCACCCCGTCCCAGGCACCATCAGCTCCCCCTAGATTATGCTAAGAGCATCTTTTTTTTTTTTTTTTTTTTTTTTTGCTAAGAGCATCTTAACTGGTCTCTCGGCTTTCAATATTCCTGGTGCTCTAGGACTGTTTTCAACACAGCAGCCAGGTGATCCTTTCAAAATGTAAATCTGATCGTGCCATTTCTCTCCTCAAAACCCTGCACTGGGTCCCCATTTCTCTCGGAGGAAAAGCCAAGGTCCTCGCAACGCCCTGCAGGTCCCCACGTGATCAGGTCCTCCATTCCCCTCCGAGCTCCTCTCCTATCACTGTCCCCCTTCACATGTTCCAGCCACACCGCCTCCTCAAACATGATCCTTAAACACATCAGACACATGCCCGCCTTAGGGCCCTCACACCGCCTGTTCCCTCTGCCCGGAGCCCCCTTCCCCGCATCCTCATGGCTCATTCCCTCGCCGTCTCACGAGGCCCACTCTGACCCTTCTAGAATCTCAGCCAGCGCCCCGCACTAACTGGATTTTCCTTCCTCTGCTTTCCCCCATTAGGCACGTACCATCTGTGAACACTAACTTTTCCACAGCTTTATGGAGGTATAACTTATATAAAATATACATATACCTTTTATATACAACCTATACAGTAACATTTACCCATTCTAAGTATCCAGTTAGACGACGCTGGCACGTCACACCCTCCAATTTTCTTATTTTCATCTCTGTTGTTTGTCTCTCTCTACCCTTAGCGTGTAAGGTCCATGAGGTGGCTGGATCTGAGGACCAGGACCGGCCCCGCCTTCTCGCTCAGCCATACCGCGCCCCCCGCCACTAGTCGGGGAAGAGGGGCCCCTTCCCCGGGAACCAGGAGCACAGCTAAGCAAGAACACAGCTGCCCATCCTGTGTGTCTGCTTGTCTCAACCCATCCACCTACATGATGGGTACCACAAAGTTTACTCCCGCAGCCTCCTTAGGAAGCGACCCCTCCTCCGATGTCTACTTTCCCTCGCCTGCACGGGCAGTGCACACAAGCAGTGCACACTGGCTCACCGATACCACATCTGCCTCTACCCTGCGACGCGCACAATTGTTGATTTCAGACCCATGTTTACACCAGCACTGGCCACACTTACAGCAGAGGTGTGGCCACCCTGGGAAAAGGATAATCTCTATCCATGCATCTATGACTAACCTGGCCACAGATGCAGTCGCTAATCATTCAGCTGTGCTCTCATGGGCTCCTTCCTCACAGAGGTTGTGTGTTACACTGGCAATGGGCAGTGACTGAGCGCAGATCCAGGTCTACACTGGCAGCAGGCACAATCACGTTCATCTCTTGTCAGCGGGCACAAAGACATCCCCACCGGCCGTGAACGTGGATGAGGAGAGTGGGCACAAGGGCACGAAGTTCCTTTTCAGAGAGGGCCAGACATGGCCTCCCCTCCCAGCAGGCTGCCAGCTAAAGGCTCTCGTTGTGGAATTCAACAGCCCGAGTCCTGCCTAGGGGAGAGAACTGGCGTGGGAATGTGGAATTCAAACCCCGCACGCGGGGCCCTGGAGTGCAGAATCTGGAATCTGGGGCACATGGCGAGGAGATGAGGCCATGTCTATTCCCAGCGCCTTGCGATCACTCAAGGTGAGGAGAGACTTGGGCTGTGTGACTCCCAGCGCTGCCCGCCCCCTCCCCACCCCACTCCCGGGCCTGGCCCAGCCAGCCCAGGCTTAAAAAAGCACCAGGAAATGTCACTTTCCTTTTGAGGCGGTGCGATGGGAGGAGAGGGCCCAGGCAGGTTAGCTGCCGGCCTATTCAAAGGCAGGGAACAGTGACAGAGCCTTCAAGTCCTGAAGCCCATTTCCTACCCAGGCTGGATGGAATTCCAGCCCCTTCTCGTGGGCGGACGGAGCCCTGTCTAGTGCCAGCCCAGAGGCCCCAGCCTGCCCGACAGCCCAGCCAGGGTTCTGACTGGGGCTGCGTGACTCCTGTGTCTGCCCAAGCCAGGACGGGGCCTGTGGCCTGAGCAGGCTCAGGGACTCAGGGGCTGTGGCTGGACCAGGTACCGTTCACTGTGCTGGGCCGCTGTGCTAGGCTGGCTCAGGGTGGCAGCTCTGGGCCCTGGCCACTGACTGCCGAATGTTTGGCCTGGATGATGCCTGCTGCCTGCTCCCACTGTGCTACCATTTCCCCATCTGCAAAGCGAGAGGTGGCTCAGACACCCTCCAGCTCCTCTTCCAGGGTCCCTGTGTTACCCTCAAGAACATCTCGATCCTACCAGAGACATAGCCTGGATGAGAGATCAGTGAGGGTGGATTCCTCCTGAGGGAAGGAAGCTCCAACGCCATCCGGCCAGCCTTGGACGCAGCTTTCACTCATTCGTTCATGCATTCAATCATCGAACATTCACTGCATGCCTATTGTACACCAGGCTCCGCTTTTCACAACCACCTCTGCAAATCACAGCTTTCAATAAAGTTCCCAGCACAGAGCTAGGCACATAGTAGGAATTCAGTAGTGAGGGTAAAGACACCTACTGTGTGCTGCGTCCTGAACTGGGCTCATACCTAGCCCTCTCACACGCCCCGTCTCACTGACTCCTGCACCGCCTCTGGGGTCCTCACTGCGGCCGCCGTCCAAATGCCACAAAGGAGGAAGCTGCGGCTCGCGGAGGTTTAGGAAGTTGCCCGTGCTCACGCATCTGGGAGGTGATGGAGTTAGAAATCGAAACCCAGCTCTGTGTGACTCCAGAACACATGCTCTTAACCACTCTCCTGGCCCCTCAACAAACGCTGATGAGTGAATGAATGAAACTTTGTGTTGGTGCAATTTTGGGTTCATGAGTGTCCGAGGCCATCAGTGTGCACCCGTGTGGGGAGCACGCGTGTGCAGATGTTTGTGTGTTTGCATGCAGAGCTGTTTCACGGATGGACCCGCCCTCCACTGTTGTCGTGGTCTCGTGTGCACTGGAGCGGTACCCAGCTGCAGCTGTGACTGTAAGGAGCCCTTCAGCGCACCGGGCACTCTCGCCAGGACCTGGTTTCCCAGGGAGATCGCCGGGGGCCAGTGTGTGTGTGCGCGCGCGCGCGTGCATGGTGGATGGGGGTGGGGTGCAGCCCGGTGCTGGGGAACACTAGAGCCAGGCTTGGGGAGGGGGCCTGGAGTGCTCAGCACTGTGCCTTGTGCAAAGGGAGAGCCTTAGCTCCGGCTGGAAGAGTCTGCTCCCAGCTAGCTCCCAGCTAAGCCACTAGGCCCTGCCAAGCTCAACTCTTGGCCCCCTGTGTCTGTGGGCCCTTGACTGGCCCTTGCTAGGCAATCAGAACAAAAGTCTTGGAGCTCACGTCTAGAGTTTGGGAATTGATGCAAAAAAGCAGCTGGGTGATCGTGGACCTCAGTATACCTGAGCAAGGGCCATCCAGGGCCTCAGGAGGGGCCCCTCCTCAGCCAAGGGGCTGAGCACGTCCTGCCAGAGCCATCAGGGGGGGCTTGCTCGCCAAGGCTGGGGACCTGAGGAGGAACAGTGGCCTCCCCACCCCAGAACAGACTGAAATCCCAGCTATGCTCAGTGCGGCCTGGGGTTCAGAGGCCAATCCCCCACTCACTGCCTGCCCTCCAGTGGCCGCAGGTAGTCTGGAAAACTCCGGGCCCTGAGGTCCTCCCTGTCACATGGCTCTGCCTGTAACTTCTTTCCAGCCTGTCCTGGGTCTGCTCCATCAGAGCCTCTCACCTTTGAGATTGAGCCAGTCCCTCAGGTCAGTCCCTGCCCCCAGCTCTCAGCTCCCTCACTCCACAAACCATCCTCACATCCAGCAAACCCACACATGGGCTGGGTGGCTCCATCCTGCCTTCCACCCTGAAGTCCTCAGCTTCCAAACCCCATCCTCTAGGATGTTTTCATTTAGTGAGAGGTAGGACTTCCCCTCCTGCCTTGAAGCCAAGAGACTAGAAATTTATCCATCTACCCTCACATCCATCCATTTGTTCACTCATTCGCCAAGCTACCCCCCCAGCTGGGTATCCCTTCATACATCCTTCCTCCCATCCATTCATCCGTATCCACCCACGCACCCATCATTTTATCCATTCTTTCATCCACTTGTCCATCACCCATCTGTCCATCCAACTACCTCATTCTTGACCATGGAACCTAAACATAAGAGCACAGGAAGGAACACGAGCACTGCTCTAGCTTACCTTCTTACTTTCCCCAAGAAGACCTGGCCATGTTTCCCTTCCTCAATAAAACAGGGATAATATCTAATCCTTCTACCTCACAGGGCTGTTGTGAGGTACATTGTTTTAGCAAAGATTTATTGATTCCATATTATATAACAGGCACTATCATTTCTTAAGGTGGTCCTTGTCCTCTAGGAAGCTGCAGCTGGGTTGGGGAGACATGCCACCCTAATAGGGTAGCGGGGTCAAGGGCAGGAAAAGTTCTCTGGGAGAGCAGACTGTTCAGGAGGGGAATCAGGAAAGGCTCCAGAGGGGAAGCCTGTTCCAAGCCGGCCTTGAAGGATGGATCCATCTTAGCTCTGCAGAGGTGGAAGAAAGGGCATTCTTGGTGGAGTGAACAGAATAAGCCAAGGCAGGAGGCAGGGGAACTAGGGCATATCCTGGGGGAATGGCTGGTGTGCCTGGAGGCCAAGGGTGGGCAGTCTGCAAAGACACGATGGATGGGATTTCCTAGGCTAGCACAACAGGGTCTGCGAAGAGCCATGAAAGCGGAAAGACACGTCAAGTCAGTACAAACCACAGTGATTTCTTACTCCGAGGCGTTTACTCAGATCCCCAGACTGCCAGTCAGGGAAAAAATATCTTCTTGGTGACCCCCAGGCCTCGGGAGACACGATTCCTGCCGCCTAGAAGGGAAGCCAGCAGCTGGCATTTCTGATCTTTGTGTCACTAAATATATCATTGGTGACAGCGGCTCGTGGCCCCGATGTTATGGGGCTACCAGACGAGGCTTCCACGGCCTGCCTCCCTGTCTCTGTGGCTCAGCCAGGGCCTCCTTATACCAGCTCCCCTGGGGAATCTGAACCCAGGACCAGGTTTGATGTGCCCCAGGCAGCCAGCTCCAACACCTGCTAAGTGCCTCCCATGTGCTAGGCTCTGTGCTGGGGGCTCTGCCCCTCTGGGACTCTTCCCCACTTCACAGGAGGAAATGGCTCAGCCAGATGCCACCTGCCCGAGCCCACCCTAAGGCAGGGGACACCAAAACCCTGGCCTGGCCATGGCAAAAGCCTGTGCTCTCGCCTCTACCCTGTCCCCTCCTCACGTTCCCCCTGCCCTTGGGATCTGGTCTCCTCCCACATACAGCCTTGTTCTGAACCATATTTTCTCTCTCACAAACTACCCTTCTGCCTCTGGTCTGAGTGGATTCTCCCAGCATCCCTGAGAAGCAGGTGATGCCCTTATGTACGCATTGTAGATGAGGGTGCTAAGACCCAGAAGGACAAGGGCCATGCTCCAGGGGTGTGGGCTGGTCAGGGGCCAAGTTAGGAGCATCCATGGCAACACGAAGAGAAACACACTGCCCCGGGGCTGGTCCTTAGCAGATGACAGCCACATGCGCTTCCAAGAGCCCTGCCCTCAGCCCAGGGCGCTGGCTGCCTCCAGGTGACCCAGCGGGTGACTGTGTTCCTCTCAGCTGCTCAGAGAGCCCCTGAGGTTGAACATAAAACATTAAGCGCTAAGATGGTGGCCCTGGCGGGAGGCTTGGTCTGACATACGTTCAGTCCTGCCCTGGTGACAAGGCCCAAGGGAGTCCCACTTCCCCGCTCTACCACCTGCATGGGCAGAGAAGGGCCCCGGGGAACCACCGAAGCCTCCACCCACCGTTATGGCAACTGTCTTCGGAGCCGTCAGGTCCCTGTTCTCAGAACCCCCCGGGCGGGTGAGGCCAGCGTCTGCAGAGCACGCTTTACAGCCGAGGTGGCCGAGGCCTACGAGGTCACAGGGCTCACGGCCGGCGGAGCCAGGTTTGGACCCTGGCGGTCGGAGCCCCGCAGTCTGGCTCCGGTCTGGCCCGTCACCACCACACTAACCATGTCTATCGGCGCACCCGGAGCGAGGGCTCTGCCACCGGAAACTGCTGACAGGACCTTTGCCTGGAAGGGCCCCTCACCACTGGCTCCCTCACCAGTCTCCCTCCAGCCCCACACCCCCTCAGAGAGCAGCTCACCCCAGCCTGGTGGCAGCCCTGTGTGGCCCCAGCGTCTCCCCCTGGGCACAGCTGGCCTTTAGGGAGAGGAGGACGGAGGCCCTGGATTGTGGTGAGGCAGGAGCCCTTCCCTGAGGCCAGGCTCCCTGGAGGTCCAGACTGTGCAGCCCCTGTGGCCATGAGAGGGGAGGGGACGGCAGTGCAGGTGTGAGCGTGGCTGAGAGCTGGGAGGGTACACACAGGCGGTACCCGCTGTCGGGGGCCCAAGCGGGCTGTGGGGAGCTCTGCTCTTTCTGACCTCCCGCTGTCGCCTGGCTCTCTGAGCCCAGCCCAGGACACTGGCCTCCCTCTGTGCTTGAGCCCCAGGCACACACCCGCTCAGGACTTTTGCATGTCCTGTTCGCCCTGTTCCCCAGATGTCACATGTCTCCTTCCCTCTCCGCCTGCAAGTCTTTGCTGAAATGTCACCTGCTCAGGGAGGCTTTCCCTGCCACATGAGTTAAGTTGCCACCTCCGGCACTTCCTGTGTCTTCCCTCCACTTTATATCTCCAAAGCTGTCCTCACCATCTGACACAGGGTATAGTCCATGTATCCATTTGTTTCTTTTTATTCTCCCTGCGTGAGAATGTAAGTTTCTTGAGGACAGGGATTTTTGACTGTTTCATTCTTTGCTCTACTCCCAGCTTCTAGAGCAGTGCCAGCAACCTAGTAAGTAGGTGCTCAATACATATTTGTGGAATGAATGAATGAGTGCTAACAGCAGCCCCTGACAGGGGAACTACATAGACTGTCTTTATGTGTATAGTAGGGGTATAGGGAGAGCAGTCCCTTCCTGCACTGTGGATGGGGAAGGAAGGAAGTGGTGGGCGGGCGCATCACAGGCAGTGGGCCAGGGGCTCACAGGCAGGAGCCAAAGTAGAGCAGGAATAGGGTTGCCAGGCTGGCAGGGGAAGGGTCTGGGTTGAGCAAGGGCGGAAGGGGCATCCGAGGCCCTGCACAGGCTTGAGTGAGCTTCCTCTGGCTGCTGTGGCCCGGTCCGAAGCAGCATCAGAGCCTGGGCCCAGTGAGGCTAGCTCCTGAGGCCCCCTGAGCTCAGCTGTGTGGGGCTGCCCCAGCTACTATTAGCTTATCCCCACCCAGCCTGGCGTTGGCCTGGCGGGGCAGCCCAGCCTCAGAACGGGTACTGTCCAGTGGCGCCAACAGGAGCCCCAGGCCTTAGCCCCCAGGCTCCTGGGGTCTGCCTGGCCCCCGCTGCCACTGCTCCCTCTGCCTGAGCATCCCCTGTAAAGAGGAGACATTTCAACGCCCTGAGCTGTGATGCATGGCTCTTGCCCACCAGCCCCACCACACGGGCACACTTGTCAGCATCTCAGGTCCCCGGGCTTGGCTCCCGATCAGAGCCTGATGTCAATGGCCCTCCCTCCTCCTCCCCCCGCAGGTGGAAGTTCCATCATCCATCTCTCTCATTCCCCTGACACCTGGGGAGGGAGGCAGAGTGGCCCAAGACAACAGATGGGGTGACTGAGCCCTCTGAAGAGGGCTATGACCCGCCCATGACACACAGCAGACTCATGGCAGGACCAAGAGAGAATCCAGGCCTGCCTTCCAGGATGACCACTGAAATCTGGTCCCTGGGAGACAGATTCTGGAAGAAGTGGCCCCTGGGGCCAAGTAGGTGAGGTGATCCCTAGAGAGGTATTTGAAGGGAGAGTCAGTTGCTGAAAAAAGGAAGCAGGTGGTGAACAGGTGAGGGCTTGGCTCTTCTAAAGCCAAGCGCTGTTAAAAAGACAATAATGGAACCCACGATAATTAAGCACTTATGTTTCGGGTTCTGGGCTAAGTGCTTAACACATTCAATCCTCCCAACTTCCCTGTGAGTCAGGTGCTATTAATATCCCTCTCTTGAGGCACAGACAGGTTAGGGAACTTGTCCAAGGTCACACAGCTGGGAAGTGGAAGTGGGGCCGGGATTCCAGTGCAGGCCTCCTGGCTCGAGAGGCCATACTCTTAGGAGATAATGGGGCTCCAGGGCATGTTGCCAACATCAGGTAGCCGGGAAGTGGGGACCGGCCCTGAAGCTCATGCACTTTCTACTGAGCACGTGACTGAGGCTTTAAGCAGGGGGATTTGGGACAAAAAGCATCCTAGGCCTTCGAGGGGAAGAGTCTGTATTGAAAACCACTAACTAATGCCTAGAACTTCCCACAAACACAGCTGACAGAGGAAAGGGAGTAATGATAGGGGAAAGGGGAGGGAAGGGGGTGGACGGAGAAGGAGTTGGGGAGGGAGAGGGAGAGGGAGGAAAAGAACCTAGCTGGCCTTCAGGAGAAACAGAGTCCCAAGGGAAGTCAGACGTGGGCATTAGGCTGGACCAAGTGTACCTGGGAACTCGGTGTCCCTGCAACGTCACCATCCTAAGAGCTGTGCGTCCCGGTTTTCGGAAATAGTTTCTCAGCCTCTGAGCTCTGGTTGTGGGTAGTGGTTGGGTCGATGCAGAGTGAAGCAGGAGTTTGGAGAGATGGAAGGGCCAGGATGTGAAGAGCCTCATCTGGCCCTGGGTGGTGACAGCGGCAAGTGGGACACTGCCCTGACTGCGGTTTGCCCCCCACGTCCTGATGAGAGCGCTACAGCTCTCCTATCACTGCCTCAGCCTCTGCTTCTCCATCACTGCTCCAGGCTTGGGGGGATGGAGGAATTGTGTTCCCAGGTGAGGCAAAGAAGGGTAGGACAGCCAGTAACAGGCTCAAAGGCGTCATGCCGATGTCTGACCTAGGTCTTGAACTCTGGCCTCCTTATCCATTCTCTCAGTGATTACGTGTTTAGCATCCACTATGTGCCAGGCCCTGTTCTACGTGCCAAGCAGCGAACGGCAGGTAAAAGAGACAAAAGTCCCTGCCCTCTTGGAGCTTATATTCTAGTGAGGGAAAGAGACAATAAGGTAAATGAGTAGAATATGGTTCGATGGTGTTAAATGCCAAGGAGAAAACGGGAAAGCACAAAATGGGGGAAGGGAATGCAAGGGTGCAATCCGAGAGGATGACATCAGAGTCCAGGCCTGAAGGAGGCGAGGGAGTAAATAGTGAGGGGAAAGGCTCCAGGTGGAAAGCAGGGCAAGAGGACAGGTCCTGAGGCAGAAGCAGAAGCACGGTGCCGGCGGAAAACCAAGGAGGCCAGAATGAGCTGAGTAGCAGAGCGGCAGGAGAGCAGAGGGGGAGGTGGGGTGCGGGCAGCTCGTGCGGAGCCTTATAACCCTCGCAGGGACCGGGGCTCCTCCCCCGTGAGACCAGAAGTCAGAATGAGCAGAGCCCAGCGGTGACCAGATCTGACGAGTGTTTTACCAGGAGGGCCCTGGCTACCCTGTGCAGAAGGCGTGGGCAAGGGCAGAAGCAGGGGGGACGGTTCACAGTGATCCAGGGGAGAGAAGATGGCGGCTTCAGCCAGGAAGGTAGCAGTGGAGGTGATGTGGGTCCGAGAGACGACAGGATTTGCTGACGCGTGAGAAAAAGAGCGGAGTCAAGGATGGTGTCGAGGTTTTTGGTCTGAGCACCCAGATGGATGCGGCTGTCATTTACTGAGCTGGGGCATCACCCCCCAGGCACATCGCCCTGATGTCAATGTCTTGGGCGTGAGGAAAGATCAATGTCTTGACCCGTGAAGCTCCGTCAGCCCGCACGCGCCCATCCAGGCCTCTCTGTGTCCTGATACTTCCCCTCCACTGGGAACCGTTTCCTGCCTCAGCACTTCTCAGAATCTGATGTGCGTATGATTCATCTGGGGATCTTGTTAAAATGCAGATTCTGAATCAGTAGATCTGGGGGGGGGGCTGGGGCCTGAAACTCTTCATTTCTAACAAGTGCCCAGGTGACGTGGATGCTGTTGGTCAGAGGACCACACTGAGTAGCAAGAGCCCCCACGTCCCAGACCCCGCAGCAGGGCCTCCCTCTGAGTATCAGCTTCTCCGGGGAGTGGAGTAAGTATCCTGACCGCCTCCTCCCAGATCTAAGAGTCAAATTCTCCATGGACAGAGCCCAGGAGCCTGGCCTTTTGAAGCATCCGAGGTAAACTGAGAGTCACCCATGGGTGGGAGTCCTCCAGCAAACACCCCTGCAGCCCCCATAGCAACGATTACAAACACCCCTACCCCAGCCCCGGCCCATCCGGCACAGCAGCAGCTCACTGCCCCCCTCTCTGCAGCGCCCCTACACCAGTGGAGCTGGACCCCGTACTCTGCTCCAGCCCCTACCGCCTGGCATAGCCTCTCGTCTCTGAGTGCACCTTTCTGCAACTCCTGGAGGGCAGCCAGCCAAAAGAAGGGCCTGGAGAAGAGGGTGGCAGGTGCCACCCCCTGGGCCTGAGCAAGCACACTGTAAAGAGGTGGTACCCCCGGGGCTGTGCCACGAGAGGGCTGGATGAGTCTACATGCCTGATGGCTCACAGGGGCCCCGCGTCCGTGGCGACCCCTGGCAGGATGGGATTACTATGTCTTAAATGAAGGAATGAGAGCAGGCTGAGGGAGCCTGAACGAATGTCGGAGGAAGCTTCTGAGACCCCCATCCCTGGGCTCCTGCCCGCTTGGTACCGGGAGAGCTCGCATGTGCCCTGGAGAGGATGTGGAAGGAGAAATAGGGAAGGCCTAACCTGGCTCCCACAGCGCCTCCGGGAAACTGAAGCCTGGAATTCTTAAACTCCTGGAGTGTCAGACTGGAGAAGGGACTTGGTGGTCATTTAGAAGGTCCTCTGTCTTTCACAGGGAGAGAAACTGCAGCCTGAAGGGGCGATGGAAGTTGCCTACGGAAGCCTGGTTGGCTTCATGGCCTGGGTACAGATCTTGCTCTGGTGTAGTTGCCTGATACCTACGACTGGGGTCTTGTCTGTGGCCTCATCTCTCCATGTCCCTGGGTGGGTGCTAAGCCTGAGGGCCTGCCTGTCCCCAGCCACAGGCCCCCAGAGCTGACCCACTGACCTCCAGCTGGAATCATGCAAGCCTGGGGACTTCCTGTCCAACCCAGACCCCTCACTCCCAGAGGAGGTCAGTGAGGGCAGGAGCAGCCAGGCTAAGCCTTAGGGACCTCGGGGGATGGGCTTCCATGTTCGGCAAAACTAGAAAGGACCCTGAGAGAGGGAATGGATGAGCAAAAAGCTAGAGGCTGGGATGAGGGCTAAAGATGAGGCCAGCGGGGAGCCTGGCAGAAGGGAGCAGCGGGACGCACGGCCAGCTTCCAGAGCAGAAGGCCTTGAACGCCGAGCTGAGGAGCCAGCATGCTCACCATGCGTCACCTCTTGCATGTTAACTTCTGATCCTCCCAAGCCCCCTGCTGTTTGCCTGCACGGCTGGTGGGGGCAGTAGAGGCCCCTTCCGAAAACCCTCTTCTTGGGGGCTCCCAGAGCACCCTCTTACCCCACCAGGCTGGACCCTCACCTGCCATGGTTCAGGGGCTAGAACTCTCTGAGCAGGATTCCCAGACAGGTTTTTGGGAAAGAGTGTTTGGTGAGGGAGGACGGGACCCAGAAGGAAAGCCGAGTCCGAGCCACAGTAAGCCACACACCCCAGCATCCCTGCAACAGTGACAGGAGGCAGTACTGACTAGTGGTTATGGACAGAGCTCCGGGGTCAGGCAGACCCACAGTTGAATGCCGCTCCACCACTCGTGAGCTAAGTGACCTTGGAAACGTTACTTAACCTCTCTGAGCCCCAGCAGCCTCATCTGTGGCATTGGTGTGATAATAATGATACAGTTCCATGGGAGTTTGTATGAGAATTAAGTGAGAACATGTACATCAAACCCTTAAGGCTGTCTGACACATAGTAAGTGCTTTAGTAAACAGCGGCCATTAGTACTGTGACTCAAGAAAGGAAGGGGCTTCCGGAAAATCCTGCTTGGGGGATGATAACAGGATTTGGACCAAGTCTGGGTTGAATGGCTGAGGGAGGTCTTGACCAGCTGTACTGGGCCCTGGGAGGGGAGTGGGGAAGGGAGGTGGGAGGGCAGGTAACTGCAGATTCTCCCTCACTCAAGGGAGGAAATCAGAGGTGTAAGTAAGGAGAACAGTGTGCCCAGGTAGGATTTGATATTCTGTTAAAACTGAGAGCCCAAAGAAATGCAAACGGCCAGGCCCTGGGCCAAGAGGCTTGGGGTGTGAGTTCAAGCATCGCTGATGGGCTATGTGGTCTTAGGCAAGTGTCTTCCCCGCTCTGAGCCTCTTCCTCCTCCACCGGATGAGGGCAGTGGCTAGAGGTGGCCTGGGAGTACCCAACAGTCCTGTGCATGTGAAAGGTGGTCCCTCCCACACAAGTGGTTCCCCTGAACTAGGACCAGGCATCTAACTGTCCATGGAGCCTCTCAGGCCCTCCTTTCCCTGGAGCCTGCACCCAGGGATGGGACGCTCAGGCCAGGGGTGTGGCCAGGCTGGCCCGAGGGCTGATGGGAGACAGCGGCTTGACCTTTTGGTCCAGAGCAAATACACTGGTCATGAGACTGCTCAGAATAGCCATATAACTATATTCAGCTGCCTTGGGAGGCCCCGAGATCCCTGGTCCAGGCAGCGGGCCCTGGAAAGAGCCCCCACCAGCCCCCCTCCCCCACCTCTGAGGAAACACGCCTCCCTCTCTGGGAGGCTCAAGCCAATCTCCTCCAAAGCTCTGGCAGATGTCAGAACGCCCAGAGTTAGGGAGCACAGACTCCTGCCCCCACAGAGCCAGACTCCAGGCGCTCTCTGAGGTGTCATTAGGTGGATGGGGTTCCCAGCCACGGAGCCAGGAGTTAGAGACATGGGTTTCTGAACCAGTCCCCAAGCAACGTGTTCACATGTGACCTTGGATAAAGCACTCCTCATCCTGTTGAGGTGGATGGGCCTCAACTTCCTCATGTGTCATAATAATACCTCCTATTATACTGAGTATGTAAGAAGCTTAGACTCTGGAGTGGGAGACAAACTGGAATCAAGCAAGGCTGCTAATGAACATTTTATTACAAACTAGATCACTTCTCTGAAGGGAAGGACTCTGGTTCTGGACCCAGCCTGTGGGGTCCAGGAAGGCATTGCCAGGGAACTGATGTTTGAGGCGGGATGTCAAGGATAAAGAGGGGCAAACCAGGAGGAAAGAGTGCTCCAGAGGGCACAGCATATGCAAAGGCCCTGAGGCTGGGAGACCCGGCATGTGCAAGAAACTGAAATGAGGCCAGGATGACTGGAGCTCAGTGAGTGATGGAGAGAGCCAGGCCAGAGGAGCCTAGAGAGGCAGGCAGGGCCTGAGGGCTACATTATGGGCCGGGGAAGCACCAAAGGGTTTTTAAGCAGGCAAGGAGGTGAGCTGACAGATCTGTGAGTTGAAGAGCCCTCTGTGGTTGCCAAGTGGAGGATGAAATGGAAGGGCCAGGGGCTGGAGCTGGGAGAGCAGTCAGGAAGCTGCAGGAGAGGTGGGCCTGAGGGACACAGTGGTGGCTGGAACCAGGACAGTGGACATGGAGACAGAGGGCAAAGGATGGAGTCTAGAGAGAGTCATGAAGTAAAAGGATGATCCAACCAAAAGGAGTAATAACAGCAGCCAACGTTTATTGACCTCTTACTGCATGCCAGGCCCTGCGGCTTGGGGCGCTCCGCCAAGATGCAGATAACTCAGTTACTCTTGCCATCAACCCTCTGGAACACATTCTATCATTATGCCCATTTTAGAGGCGAAGAGGCTGAAAGATTCTGACTAGAAGACACTTGGTTTGTGATTTTCATTACTGGGAGGGGAGCTGGTGGGGGGCTGGAGTACCATTCAAAGACACGAGGACACCTGTAAAAGCATCGTGGGAAGGAGAAAAACACTGAATGGGGGACACACTGTGGTGGGGAGCACTTGGGGTGGCAGGAGGGGAACACACCCAGCCCTTCTCCACTGCTCATGGGTCTCCTTCACATGTTACCATGACTCAAAGTGGGGCCCTGACCTGGGGGAGTGGGCTCTGAGGTGGGGGACAAGATGCTTAGGAAGTCCCTGATAGCATCTCTGTCCCCATTCCCTTTGTACGCCAAGCCAAGCCAAGAGCCCAGTGTCAGATGGGACCCAAGGGACAACCAGAAGCCTCTGGCTGGGCTCTGCATCCCAGCTTCCGGGTGAGATTGCTTCCCAGGGATTTGAGGAGGGAGAGGACTACATCAGGTCCCAAAAAGGTGCGGACAAGGCAGAGAGACGGAGACCTGGCATCAGAGGAGAGCTGAGCAATGGGGTAGTGGGGGAGGGGCTTCCCAGGCGTGCGGCCATTGCCTCTTCTTTGTCATTAGAAAGTCAAGGGACTTTGGGGGACAGATATCAACACACACACACACACACACACACACACACACACACACACACACAAGGTACTCTCTGGCCTGCAGCGCAGGGACTGCCATTGGTGGTGTGTGACCTGACACAACAATGTTCCTGATGACAACATGAAAATCATAGATAAAAGCCAAGAGCCTCAGACCCGTGCTGGTCCCCGGGGAAGACAGGAGGGCAGGTTTCAAGCCAGGGCTGCCCCAGCACAGCCCTGCCTGCTCCCACATCTCCACAGCTTTGCGTGCTAGCACTGCCGTCCCCTGCCACCGCCTGGCTAATTCCTACTTGCCCCTCAAAGCTTGTCCCAGTGTGACCTCCCCTGGGGATAGTTCTCCCTCACATAGTCCCAGGAAGCCCCTTCAAGCCCTTACCGCAAAGTGTCATAATCACCCTTTGCTCTGTGTCTGGGACAGCACCCCTCACCCCAGAAGACAAGCTGGGCTATCCTGTCCCGGCTCACCTCCTCACCCCTTACCCCCTCGGGCTGGGGGCCCAGGAAACCCGAGGAGAGAGGGGCCAGGGAACCCGCGGCTCCAGCTAGTACCGTCACTCCCGAAGCGCTCAGATGGGACCTTCCACCCCAGCCAAGTAGCCCCTATCTCCCAGGGCCACCGCTAAGGCCTGCAGAGGGGTGGCCTCACTGCCTGGCCTGTGCACCAACAACTGGCCTGAGCGAGAGCAGTATTTCCACTGAGGATGGGGAACGGGGGGCAAAACCGCTCACTAAGGCAGCTCAGGAGTCCCAGGAGATGGAGGCAGCAGGCAGGAGGCTGGTCTGGAGTTTCATCTTCCTCAAGGCACACACACCCAGGCGATGCAGGTCCTTCTCACATACGAGCACACACAGCCACACTGACACCAGGTTCTCACACACAGCTTCCGTCTCACACACCCCTCACTACACACGGTCTCTGTCACACAACGGGCCCTCACCCCACACAGCCTCACACACAGATGGGCTCGTGCACACAGCCTCACATGCAAGGCCTCACAGTGTCATGCCTGCCACACACAGAAATACACTCACCTCAAGTCCCTTGCACACCCCAAGAATCTCTCTCTCTCCCTCTCACACAAACACACACACAGCATCTCTCTTACACATACAGTCTCTCTCTCTCATATACGCACTCTCCCACGCAGTCTCATTCTCACACACGAAGTCCATCTCTCAAAACACACAGAATCTGTCTCCCTCACATTCACACAGAATTTCTCTGATACAGAGACTCACAGAATCTCTCTCACATAGTCTCAACACACACACACAGACACACACACACACTCCCAGAGTCTCACTCATATGGTCTTTCTCACACGCATGAAGAACCTCTCACACCCACACAGAATCTATCTTACAGATTCTCACACATACAGCTTTTCTTTCATGCACATCTA
This sequence comes from Monodon monoceros, assembly GCF_005190385.1. Taxonomy (NCBI): domain Eukaryota; kingdom Metazoa; phylum Chordata; class Mammalia; order Artiodactyla; family Monodontidae; genus Monodon; species Monodon monoceros. The sequence continues at coordinate 69,554,263 of NW_021703784.1, read as the reverse complement.
CAGTGTCACACACAGGATTCTGGTCTCGAATCCAGAATAAACATTAAAATCCCCACCCACAAATCTGAGGCGGCTTGGGGCCCGCGTGGGGAGGGGTAAACAAAGGTGACAGCAGTGGCGGAGCAGAGATGGAGGGGGCAGGGCGGGCGGGCAGCCGGCTGGGCTCTGCGCAGATGCGCTGCAGAGAGGCAGCGCAATGCAGCTAGGCCAGCCGGGCGTGCAGCGGGAAGCCTGGGTTCTAATCCAGGCTCTGCCCTCAGTTCCTGCGTGCCCTTGGGCAGGCCCCAGTGTCCTCATCTGTCACCCAAGGGAGCTAGAACAGCCCTGTGTGCCTACGGGGGAAGGAAGGTGGCACAGATAGGCTGTGGGACGATACTTTCCAACCCACCTCCACCCCCCAACCTACTGCCCAGCTTCTCCCTCAGAATCTGCTCTTCAGTGGACACTGGAGAGAGCCAGGACTTTTCCGTAAGGTTTTGTACACCAACAAGGCCCCATTTATCCAACCCATTTATCTGCATGGGGTGACGGCCACCCCAAAGCAGAGGAACGGCCAGTGGGAGGAGATGGACAGGGCAGAGGGCTGGAACGTGCCCCACGTGACCCCTGCCTATCCTGAAGCTCAGGGGCACAGGCCAGAGCCCTAAAGCTGAGCCCAAGGAGAGGGGTGGGGGTACCCAGCCTCTTGCTGGGGAGCCCGAAAGCTGAGAGGACCCTATGGAAGTTGGGCCTACTCTGCTTCTGGGGCCAAAGGGGTGGTGGTCGTGGTGAGATGCTGTCCGAGGTCAAATGCAGGCTGAATGGGCAGCTGCTCTAACCCGGGCCTCTGCCCCGCATGCCCCCCCGCCCCACATGTGCCAGTTCAACCTCCCAGTCCCCTTCCTCCTGCCCCTCCCCACAGCTCAGCCATAGCCTCCAGTTACATAATCCCCTGGCTCTGGTGGCCTCTGTCAGGAGAGGGGAGGGGAGGGGAGACCTCCGAGCGTCTCAGTCCACTCTGGAGATGGCAGGGAGCTGGAGGCCAGCTCGGTGGAGGATGGGGTCCCAGGAGATTAGGGTTCCAATCCTGCTTGGCCTCTAACTCCCCAGATGACCTTGGGCAGGGTCCTCAAAACAAGGGGTTTAACTCCCTCCCTATTACTGTGCTCCCCCAAACACACACACACACGCACATCTGAGCTAAGATTTAATATATAAGACCTGCTGCCCCCTCCCTCAGAGGCTAAAACATTGAGTGTTTTATCTCAGTAACACATCCACCAGGCCTGTGCCTACACACAGCCTTTCTCTGCCATGGACACTTCAGTGCCCACCCTCCAGTCCCCTTTCCCCACTGGAGTCAGCTGGGCAGACACTCCTGCCCCCTCCCCTGCCCGAACCTCCATCCCTGGGCTCCAGAGGGCAGGAGGCATGGGATGTGGAGCAGTGGAGGAGAGCGGGGCAGCAGAGGCAGTGTTTGGACTGGTAGGGGGGTTAGTGGGTAGCTCACACATGGGGGAGAGGCTCTGCTTTAAATTCCCAACTCTGACCCCTCCCCTCATGCCACAGGCTTGGTTCAGGCCTCTGAGAACAGAGCCCAGCAAAAGCAAGACGTGTCTTCCAGCGTAGATGGCTGCTACTGGTGTCTCCCTTTGGGGCTCAATTAAAGCAGCAAGGACCCTTAGAATTTACCAGACCCCCTCTCCCATTTTATAGTTGAGCAAAGTGGTCAGAGAGGCCATCTGAGGGGCCAAGGTCGGCAGCAGGGCGCCCTTCCTCCCTGGCAACAAGTTGCTGTCACTAAAGGGGAGTGGCTGATGAAGACACACCCACCTCTCACAAACCTTGTCCTCGCAGATCCCCCCGGAGACCCCTCCTCTGCCCCGGCAGGTCCGAGAGGAAGCATAGGCAGAAGCCCAGTGGCCCCCTCAAGCACCCTCTCCTTTTGACAAGGCAGAAGGACAGGCTCTGTTCCCAGGAGCAGGTCTCAGAGGGATCACATCCCCCTCCCCAACTACCTACCAATTAATTAGCCATAAACGTTCCCCCTTGGCCATCTCCCCATGGCCTGAAGCTGCTGCCTGGGGAGGGGTGGTCTCTCTCAGGCAGCAGACCAGGTCTCAAGTCCTCTTCTGTGGGCCGTGGCTGGTTCCAGGTGGCCCTTAGCTGGGAGAGAGGAAGGGCTCCAGCTTCCCTCCCCACACCAAAATCTAAAGGACAGTTCACACTTTCACCCTGTACACCTGCAGAGATGCAAATATGCACACACAGGCACTCCTGCACACTCAAACATACACACATGCTCACTCATTCCCACTACACACCATACCCACCCAAATATACACTACCACACTTACATAAATATACACACACAATCTACTCATACACACAAACACACCCATTCATACTCACCCATACACAGTAAATTTGTAATACAGACACAGACTTTACATATGTACAAAGCTAGTCACCCTTCAGGAGAGTCACTCTGTCGCTTACACGCGCGCACAAACACCCCCCTTTCATTTCTGACTCCCTAGGCACCAGTTTTCGAATCCACCCCTGCCCTCGGGAGGCAGAGGACCTTGACTTCCCCGCCCCGCTCTTCAGATGGGTAAGTTGTCACTTACCCGCGCGTAGCGGGATGAGTAGGGGTCCTCGAAGAGCGCCCAGATGCGCGGCTGCCAGCGGCGCCAGAAGCCGCCGGGCCGGCCGTCCGGGGAGTCGCTGAGTGCCAGGCGCTTGGTCATCTCCAACTCGTCCTCGCCGTCGCCTGAGTCGCCGGGGCCGTCGGCGTCCGCGTCGTCGGCGCTGTTGTCCAGGGGCGCGCCGCCGAAGCTGTCCAGCGCCTCCTCGGCGTCGCGGTGCTGGCGGTACGTCATCCAGCAGCAGGGCTCCACGTCGGTCTCGTCGATGCCCCAGAAGGCCAGCTCCTCCTCGTAGAGTGGCCCGCACACGTCGGCAGGGCAGTGCAGTTTGCCAGTGCGGTAGTAGTTCAGGATGTGCGCGAAGACGCCCGGGTGGCGGTCGAAAAAGAACTCGTCGGCGCGCGGGTCATAATCGAAGTGGCTGTGGGCGTCGGGCTCTGCCAGCCAGGCGAGCCGCGTGCCGGGCAGCGTGCGCAGCGTCGAGCGGTACGTCTGGTGGCGCGTGCCGCCCACGTTGATCACGATGCGCTCGCTTTCGTCCCCTTGGCCCATCGCGGCGCCTCCTTAGGCATGGCGCGGCCCAGCGACACCCATGGGAGCGGCCGCCAGGGGGAGTTGGCGCCGGGGAGGGGGGCGCGCGACCTCCTCCCCCCTCCCCCCAGCCGTCGGGGGGACAGAGGACCTCGGCTCTGGCTACCCCCAGAGCGACTCAAGCCCCTCAGGGCGCTTTCTGTCGGGTGCTGGTCCAAGGGCGTGTGCGCGGGATTCCCAGGGTCTCTAGGCGCCAGATGTGGGAGGGAGCTGGTCCGGCTGCGGAGGAGGCAGAGGAGGAAAGAAGGGAGGGAGAGAGGGAGGAGGAAGGGAGGAAGGGGGCGGCGACGCTCAGCGGCGAGCCCCAGGAGGAGGGAAAAGAGGGTGGGGGGGCCGGGCTCCCGTCCCCATCTCAGCGGGAAAATGGAGAAATCGACACAAAGCTTTTGGGGGGAAGGTCAGCTGCTTCCAGGGCCGGTCAAAGACCAGCCCCTGGAAGGGGGAGGGGAGGGGAGGAGAAGGAATCTGGAAATTCGCGCTCTGCTGTGAGGTGGTCGCCGCAGCGCGCTCTCGGCGTGGGGGAGATGGATGCCCGCTGCCTTCCTCCCTGCGTGGACCGGCTGCGCAGGGCGGACTCCGGCCCCCTCCCTCTCCTTGCCTGGCTGCCTGCTCCCCGCCGGCGGCGGGCGCGCCCGCCCGCCCGCCCTCCTCGCTCCTTCTCCCCGCCTCTCGGAGGAGATGGCGGGCCCCCTGGGCAGGGGCACCAGGGTTGCTGCTCCGTGCTGCTGCTGCGGAGCGCTGCGCTCGGTGCGCTCCGGCTGGACCTGGGGCTCTCCGCTGGGCTGCGCTCCGACTCGACTCCGGCGGCGGTGCTGAAGGGACAGCTCCGGGACTGTTGCGGAGCTCCGCGGAGCCGGGAAAGGGTTCTCCGGGCTGGGCTCCGTCTGCGGGGCCGGCGGGCACTGACTCCGGTGCCTCTGCGCCCTGCTTGTGGCAGGCTGTTGGCTGTGCCGGCCGAGGCGAGGGGGCCGCGGCGGTCGGACCGGGGAGGCGGGGGTGGCGGGGCCGGGCGCGGCGAGGCAAGGCTGGTGAGGCCGGGGAGGCGAGGCGCGGAGCGGCCGCCGCCGCCGCGACGCCGCTGCTGCCGGGGCTGCTGCTCGGCTAGCTGGCTCGCTTGCTCGCTCGCGCGGTCCGCGTCCAGCCCGCCGCTCTCCGGACACTGGCACACGGCGCGCGCAGCCGCACTCGCCCCCGGAGGGAGGTGCCGCGCTGGGTCCTAAAAAGCCCTGATTCCGCGCCCCCCTCCCAGCCCCGCGCGGAGCCCGGCCTCCCTCAACCCCGGCGCTGGGGGCGCCAGCCCGGCACCGATCCTGCGCCTCCGGGGGACCCGCCGACGCTCCGCCCCCGGGGAGCGCCACTCAGTGGGCGGGGGCTCCGGGAGACGTCTCAACCCGCGCCCCAGGGTCAGACTGAGGTGAGAAGGGCGTCGGTACCCGCCCCTGTCTTTCCAAACTAGGGACTGTCTGATTCCCTAGTGAAACAAGACGCCCCTGACCGCTCTCAGAGAAACCTCGACCCGCACCAGTACTGACCGCTCCAAGCAGCTGTTCAATACCGACCCTTGCAGGGAACCTGGAGCCCCCATGACGCTTCCATAGGTACCCTCTTGCATGGATTCCAAAATAACACACCCCGCGCTCCCCTATACACAGTACACACCTGTACTAGGTTGTGTTGTCCTCTAAGCCCTCTACTAAAAACCCAATAATCTTGGACCCCTATTAACCCCTTTCGACCCTTTTCTGACCCTGGGCCCTTCTTAACTCCAGGCTGACTCTAGTCTCCCATGAGTGTCACACGCTCTGCCATCCTGATCCCAGCTCACTGATCCTCCCACACTAGCCCAGGATCCTTAGGTGAGGATCCCTTGTGAAAAGGGCATTCTGTCCTTAGAGGTCAGAAGAAGAAGCTGCCTCTAGTGGTCGTGAACCTTGACAGCCCCCCTTTCTCCGCAGGGCTTCAGCTGCCCTGGATGGGAAGCTGATGCTGTGTCTGGGGGCTGGATAGGAGCAGACCCCCGCTGTGATTCCTGGCTTCGCAGTTGATCCTGGGGTGGGAGTTGCAGTTTGGGCCTCCGAGGCTTCCTGGACCACGTTTGCTGGCGGTGCCTCAGTTTACTCAATCGAGCAATCACTCCTTCACCCCTTACTTGTTCCAGGCTCTGTCCCAGGCACAGGGGCACAAGAGACCCTGACCTCCAGGGGCTCCGGGCAGTCAGGGAAGTGGGCAGGTGGGTCTGGGCAAGGCTGGGGAGGTCAGACCCAGCTCCAGGGGTGGCCGCACTTGGAAAGAGACTTATTGATCCAGCCCAGCCCAATCGAACACAAGGCTGCCTGGGCAAAGGGCTATTTAATTAAGAAGACATGAGGCTCTTATTTACCTGTCGGCACTTGCTAATTGCGCAGACAGCTGTCCCTCGACACTGACCCACAGACCTGGTTGTGGGCCTGGGGATGAAGCTGTGCAGCAGACATCTCTCTCCTCACTTGGCCCAGTGAAATCTGTGTGTGCTGGGGCAAAGGTTTGGAGGAATGGAGAGGTTTGGAGAGGGGCAAGGGGCAGAGCAAGAGATGAGGGGTGGGAGAAGGACAAGGGGAAAGGCAGAGAGGCAGAGTTATGGCAGAAACAGGGGCAGAGATGGGCAGAGGCAAAGAGAGAGCTGAAGTCTGGGGCCAGGATGGCACCTCCTCACTCCAGAGATTGATCTGTGTTCTTCTTATAAATGGGGGCTTCTTCCCCTTCAATACAATTATTTCAGAGTAATACAGGGATGAGAGTGTGTTTCAGTGTCCCTCTCACCCTGACCATTGTGAGCCCTGTCCCCTACCCATGAGGAAGCCAGACCCAGTGCAGCTCAGCTTGGCTCAAATTCAGATTCCCAGGACACAGTTCTCTCAGAAAGTTCTGCCCCAATCCAAGGAGGTGATAAAACAGAGAAATGGAGTCCCCTCACACACACACACACACACACACACACACCTGGGAGAAATCAAGATGGGGAGAGACAAGACAGAGGCCTCGCCAAACCTTCCCTTCCTTCCAGCCAGTTGTCTAGTCCCTCTTCTCCCCAGGAAGCCCTCTGCGATTCTGCCAACCATAGGGGCCCAGGGTTCCACCTCTTCCCTCTCCTGCAGGACCACATGGATCAGAGTACAGCTCCCTAACCTTCACTATAGCTTATTTCATTTCCCAGTAAAAAAGGACTATCAGCTCCTCCAAGCCTCCTTCTTGCTTGCTTCCTCCACAGGGCCCAGTGTACACCAGCTCCTCATTAAGGGCTGGATGATTTGAGAAAGGCCAGGGGAGAGGCTAGGATCCTAGCCTCCTAGTGTCAGAGGCCATAGGAGTCTGGAGCCCTTAACCCAGGCTGAGTCAAAGGGAGACTTACCCAGGGTTTCTCGGGGAGTCAGTGCAGGGCCCACTCAGGCCACTACCCCATGGTGAGCCATAATGGGGAACTGAAGCATGCCCCAGATGGTGGGGAGAAGCAGAGGGAGAGGCAGAGAGAGGCCAAGGGCTCCTAGAAGGGGTAAAGTTGGGTTATTAGGAGCCCTGGTCAGGCCTGGCCCTGAAGGGCTAGTAAAAGAGGCAGGCCAGGGTTGGAGGGAGGGGGAGTGTGAAAGTGTATCTATCGCACCTAAAATCCCCTACAAGGCAAGCAGAGAAGGCTCAGAGAGAGGAGCCTTCCAGGTGGGAGAGGGTAGCTGCCCGTGAGGTGCTCCACGCTGTCCCACTTTAGGATTCTCACCTTCATCCTTGATGACACCCCAGGCCTCAAAGGATCTCCCCCTTCTCTATCCTAAACAGGGACACAAAAGTCCCTTCTCTCACTTCCCCTTCACACTGTAAGAAGGCTGGCATTTGCAGAAAGCCTAGAAAAATCAAGAGGGCAACATAGAAAAAAAAAGGGAAAAAGCCCCAAAGAAATGGGGTAGGGAGGGAGAATCGCTGAACTGAGCCTTAGCTTCTTACCAGCAACCACTAACCACAGACCCTCAGCCCAGCTGAGGACCTCACCCCTTTCCACTTGTGAGCAATCCCCCTTATTCACAGCCATTTGCCCCCTCCCTTGCAGAGGAAAGCTGTGGTCCCGTGCCAGAGGCTCTTTGGGATCACTGGCTGTTGAGGGGCGGGGAGCAGTGAACTACCAGTGGGGTGGTGTTATTCAGTGGTCAAGAGCAAAACCTCTGGAACCCAGGTACCTGTATTCAAATCCTAGCTCCACCATTGACAAACTATGACCTTGGGCAAGTTATTCAATTTCTCTATACGTCAGTTTCTTTACTGATGGATATGAAAAATAATAAGCCCTATATCATAACACCTCAGCTCTGTAATCTCTCTTGTTCAGGCTGGAGGAGGGGTCTGATGAGAGGGGCTGGAGGACGAGCCGGGGCTGGGTATAGACAAGAAAAAGGTGAAGGGAGTCCTGAAGCCAAGTTTGGCCTATGTTCTCACACCTGGCATTTGCAGGCCTTAGATCTGGTCCTGCTAGGCTCTGGAACTGGCTTAAGTCCGACCCCCAGGCCTTGGTCCAGGTTGGCCCATGCCATATGCTCTCTCCCAGGCCCAGAGCCTTCACATTCCTGGTGGGTTGGGGTGCCATCTTGTGGCCACATCTGGAAACTAACCTAACCGGGGCACAGAGCCGGCTTTGGAGTGATGATAAACAGCGCAACCAGCAGGCTATCTTTTCCACAGATCAGAACTCCTCTCTCCAACGGACAAGGGAGGGTGAAATTAGAAGTGCCATAGTGGGAAACTGGTGACTGTGGCTGTCAGATCTGTAGCTTGAGCACTGACCCTGGTACCTAAGCTGGGAATGGGGTGTACAGTTGTTCCTTTTGTTCCTTCCTGTGACCCCTGGGCAAGTGGATCCCGGATCTCTTAGGCCAGGGGAAGTCTAGAAAGGGGCCAAGGTAAAGAATACTCCGGGGAAGTGCAGAGTTTGTCAATCTCTGCACATTTTGGACCAGATAATCCTTTGCTGTGGGCCTGTCCTGTGCACTGTAGGATGTTTAGCAGCATCCCTGGCCTCTGCCCACTAGATGTCAGTAGCACCCCTTCCCCATTCGTGACAATCAAAAAGGTCTATGGACACTGCCAAAGGTCCCTTGGGGAGTAAAATGTCCTCCGGTTGAGAGATTTGGGTACAAATCTCATTTTGCTGTTTACTAGCTGTGTAAACTCGTCACTTTCCCTCTGTAAGCTTCTGTTCCCTCATCTACATAAAGGGAACAATATTTTGTGAGGATTCAATGAGATAGTGTCTCTCATTTAACTTCCTCTCCTTCCCTCTTCCCCCCTCCCTCGGACTGCCCACCGCCCCCAAACCCTCTGTGACCAGCCTTTACCCCATGTCTCCCTCATGGGCTCCTGCCATTCCCAGCAGCGTTGGTCCCTCAGAGTGGCAGTATGGCCCCAGGGGCAGAGCGTCAGCCCTCCCTGGGCTTGACTTTGGGGAAAATGGGCCTCATCACCTGGCCTCTCACTGCTGGCTGTAGGAGCTGGGTGGGGAGCAGGGAACGATGATGGTTGTGGTGAGGGATGCAGAAGGATGGTCAGGCGTGCATGTGTGTAAGAAGGACAGGTGGGCGTGGGCACTACTGCGAGTGTCCCTGGCAGGACCAGGTAGGGGCGGCTGAGTTCTCCCGGAAGCAGCTGGAGATGTGTGGCTGCCCCAAGCGTCTTCCTCCCTCTGCAACTCCTTTATAGGAGCCTTGTGCCGTCTCCTGTGTGTGCTCCTGGTGGGCCCTCGTGCCTGAGTCAGCCTGTAGGTGAGCCTGGTTGGCAGTGTGCAGGGCTGGGTCCAGGTTCTATGAGGCCTGAAGTTTAGACATTTGGGGGAGGGGTCACATTAAAAAAAAAAAAAAGAACAGAAAGTTGGGTACAAAAGTGAATATTTATTTAGGCTTTGAAATCAGGACCAAATGTAAATTTTAGAAAGCTGACAAATACTAAAAATGTTTAAAAATCCAGAAAAAATAGCTTAATATTGTTATTAACTGCTTGACACACCTACATAATACTTTTAAATAAGTTATATTTATTTGGAAGCACTCATAATGCCGACAAAAACAGTTGCAACTTTTTTTTGCAATTACAGAATGATGTTCAGTTAACAAAACAACATTCATTTTATTAAAGCTGTATCGAATATGACTGAAGATGAAACACTCATCACCTTCCCCTATGGCTGTTTTTTCTGCGTACCAACATGAACCTGCGCTAAATTTCCATGCCACTTTACAGCTCCCATATTATATCAGGCAAGGTTTGTGGCTACTGAAAATACCACCGGGGCAGGGCCACTTAAAGGTACATTCATGAAAGGCACAGGACCCAGAGTAGCCAAAACAATCTTGAAGAAGAACAAAGCTGGAGGACTCACACTTCCCCATTCGAAACTTACTACAAATCTACAGTAAACAGACTGTGTGCTACTGGCATAAGGGTAGACACACAGATCAATGGAATAGAATTGAGAGTCCAGAAATAAACCCATACTTTTAATGTCAATTAGTTTTTGCCAAGGGTGCCAAGACAATTCAACGAGGGAAAGAACAGTCTTTTCAACAGATAGTGCTGGGACAACTGGATATCCACATGCAAAAGAATGAAGTTGGATCCCTTTTTCACACCATATAGAAAAATCAACTAAAACTGGGTCAAATACCCAAATGTAGGCACTAAAACTATAAAATGCTTCCTTGGATTAGGTCATGGTTTCTTAGATATGATGCCAAAAACACAAGCAGCAAAAGAAAAATATAGATGAATTGGACTCCAGCAACCACAAAAGACTTCTGTGCTTTAAAGGACAATATCAAGAAAGTAAAAAGACAACCCATAGGATGAGAGAAAATATTTGCAAACCATATATCTGATAAGGGTCAAGTATCTAGAATATATAAAGAACTCTCATAACTCAACAATAAAAAGACAAATAACCTCATTTTAAAGTGGACATAGGATTTGAATAGAAATTTCTCCAAAGAAGATGTACAAATGGCCAATAAGCACATGAAAAAATGCTAACATCATTAGTCTTTAGGGAAATGCAAATTAAAACCACAATGAGATACACTTCACACCCACTAGGATTGCTAGATTTAAAAGACAAACAATAACAGTGCTGTTGAGGATGCAAAGAAATTGGAACCCTCATACACTGCTGATGGGAATGTAAAATGGTGCAGCTGCTTTGGGGAAGACTTTGGCAGTTCCTCAAAAATTTAAACATAGAGTTATGATATACCCAACAATTTCCCTTTTAGGTATATACTCAAGAGGATTAAAACCATATATTTACATGAAAAGTTGTACATGAATGTTCATAGCAGCATTATTCATAATAGCTAAAAAAATGGAGACAAGCCAAATATCTATCACATGATGAATGGATAAACAAAATATAATGTATCCATGCAGTAGAATATTATCCAGCTATAATAAGGAATGAAGTACTGATACATGCTACAACATGGATGAACCTTGAAAACATGCTAAGTGAAGGAGGCCATACACCGAAGGCCACATAGCGTGTGATTCCATTCATATGAAATGTCCAGAACAGGCAAATCCGTAGGGACAGAAAATAGCTGAGTTGTTGCCTTGGGCTGGGGGAAGAAAGGAGAGTGGGGAGTGACTGCTAAGGGGTTCGGATTTCTTTTGGGAGTAACGTTCTGGAATTTGATAGTGGTGATGGTTGCACAAAGCTGTGAATATAATACAAACCACCGAATTGGACACTTCAAAAGTGTGAGTTTTATGATATGTAAATTATATCTCAATTTTTTTTAATTGGGAAAAGTTAAAGAAGGATCAGTAAACCAGAGGGCTATAAATAATTTGCTTATGCTAAGAAAAATCTGTCATGGTTCCAGCTCCCTTATCTGTAAAAGACCTATTTTGTTATCTTTTTCTTTGAAATGCTTTGAGTTACTAAAGAATTTCAGAACTGGGACATACCTTTTTTTTGTTTGTTTGTTTGTTGTTGGGTTTTTTTGTTTAACATCTTTATTGGGGTATAATTGCTTTACAATGGTGTGTTAGTTTCTGCTTTATAACAAAGTGAATCAGCTATACATATACATATTTTCCCATATCTCTTCCCTCTTGTGTCTCCCTCCCTCCCACCCTCCCTATCCCACCCCTCCAGGCGGTCACAAAGTACGGAGCTGATCTCCCTGTGCTATCTCCCTGTGCTATGTGGCTGCTTCCCACTAGCTATCTACCTTACGTTTGGTAGTGTACATATGTCCATGCCTCTCTCTCGCTTTGTCACAGCTCACCCTTCCCCCTCCCCGTATCCTCAAGTCCGTTCTCTAGTATGTCTGTGGCTTTATTCCTGTACGCGGGCCTCTCACTGCTGTGGCCTCTCCCGTTGCGGAGCACAGGCTTTGGACATGCAGGCTCAGCGGCCATGGCTCACGGGCCCAGCCGCTCCGCAGCATGTGGGATCCTCCCGGACCGGGGCAAGAACCCGCGTTCCCTGCATCGGCAGGCGGACTCTCAACCACTGCGCCACCAGGGAAGCCCCCGGGACATACCTTTTAAATTCACTAATTCATTACACAGAGAGAGAGCCCAAGTCCAAAAGGGTTAAATCACATTCCCAAGGTCTCAGAGTTGGTTAGGGGCACAGCCAGGCCTAGATCCCAGGAATTATGTGGCCATTGACATCATCTGGGACTTACTGCCCCCTGTTACTGGGAAAGTTCTATATGAATTAAAACTCACTGTTAAATGTTGTCTAAAAAAAATTTAAAAGTTAACTATACAAAAATGACCCTGTTCTGTATAAAAATGACTATTAGACAGCCTCCCATTTTTTCCCCCTTAGTACTAGTGGGTTGTGTGCAGAGGATTTAAGTGTTTTATAGATGAGAAAAAACTGAGCTAGAACCAAATTGTTTTTCCCATCATTAGCACCATCACCATTTTTGTCTTTATCTTCCTCCTCATACTTTCTGCCTTGATAGTATGCATTATTGCAGCTTGCTCTTTTTTCTTGCCTTTTTCAGTCTTGCCCACTCCTTTCCACTTGCATCACGCTGTATATTCTTTAAGTGCCTCTTCAATGTGATTCTATAATATCATTCTCTGTACAGAGAATTGAGAGCTAATTCAGATAGTTCGGTCTCTCCTTCCAACACGGTTGATCAAAACTTGTTTAATATCACTGATAATTTAGGGGATTTTCTTTCAGGCTCACCACTCTATTGGAAATGTCTATTGGAAATTGTGCCTAAAATGTACACTTTTAGGATTGTCACATTTGGCAGAAACTCCATCAAGTTTCTTTCATCTGTGGACTGTAAGAGTTCAAGGTATATTGAGTTTTCCTGTGCGGTGACTAAATTTAAATGCTTTTAAATTGGCAGGGTTCATTTAAAAAGTTTGTTGATGCTAAGGTCTCATTATAGTGGCATATTATGAATTTTATTCTGTCTTTGTTGATGTCAGTATTTTGTGTTAGACCAGCAAAAAATTTAAATCGCTTTCCAATATGTTCATATAATTCACTCTTCTTTGTTCATTAGATTATCGAACAATGCAAGAGGCTTTTCAATAATTCCTTTAAAAAGTTATCACTTTCTTTTAATAAACTGCTTTTTGGCATGATCTAAATAGATGTTGGGGGTACAATTGTCTTCTCAATGTCAGAATCATTGTAATTTATTTCACCGTTCATTGTCATTATTTCTGTTTTATATTTCATTGATTTAAAATATATTCCACTAAACCCAAACAAGATGAATACCTTTCGAGGGGACCCCAACATGCCCATAAATGCCACCCAACACAGGGGAGAGGTCAGAATAGAGACAATGGTCATAACCAGTTGGCTAAAATATTTTACTTTAGAAAATTTGAAAAGAAACTAGACCGTGTGAACATATTTCTAGGGCTTTTCCCAGTGCCTTAGAAGAAGCTCATGGAAGGGACAAGGACTTGAAGCTTAAACTTCCTTGGCATCAAGGTACACCAGCCTCTGGTGGTATGCTCTGGGGACATGTGTGCTCTTGTATGAGCACGTGTGTGTACAGACATGCATATGTCTCTATGGAGAGCATGGCCCGGTGTCTCCTCAGATCCAGCCCAGGTGAAAATGGCCCCAAGGGCAAGGATGTTTCATCTACACTGCAAATGGGGTTCAGCTAGATGTCCTCCCCCCTTCCCAGGCCAGGAGGGGACCTCAAATCCCATCATCCATGGGGTAATCCAAGCTCTAGCTGCCCCCTCCCTCCCTCCCCTCCTCCCTCTGCAGAAGCTACGGGGCCGGGCAGCTGAGAGTGGTCTCTGGAGCCTCACTGCCTGAGTTCAAATCCTGCCTCATGATCTAAGCTGGTCCAGGTAGAGCTCTTCCCTGGAAATTTTCTAAATGGAGTTAAGCAGTGAGATCTAGGTAATCCCCTGAGTTGCTGGAAAAAACCAATATGCACTAGGAGGGAGGGAAGGCAAGCAGAGGCAAGAAGGGGGATGTGTCGAACAGCAAGAGGGGCTCCAATCCCGGCTCTCGAGGCCCACGGGTGCTGTGGTGCTTGCAGCGCTGCTCCCTTATGCGAACTGCCCTGCGTCCTTCCAACATACCCCCTGTGGGGTTTAACCTTTTTAAATTGGGTTTCTGCCCTGCACTGAGTCTGTCCCCACGACCTCTTCTTCTCCAGAGGTCTCCATCTTTATAACAGCACCATCGTCCACTGTGAAGCAAACCAGAGCCTGAAGTCACCCTTGGCCCCTCCTTTTCTCTCCCTTCCTTAGGGCCTCCATGCACAAGACCCTGTGAACAGTTCTGTAGGTTGTTCACTGAAAAAGCACACCTGGCCAAGGAGGTGGGTGGAGGCTGAAGTCCAGCCTGCTCTCTGTTTGCCTAGCCATGAACCCTGGTGCAGAGCAGTGTCCTTGGGAAAGAAGGGACACCTTTTTCTAATGCACACTAGCTCCCTATAGGCTATAGTAACCCTATAGGCTGCTGGGGCCTTCTCCTTATACGTGGTTGGTTCCCTCAGCACAGAAGCTCTGCTTCCTCCTCCCTTTGCCTGATTACCGTCTCATACCTCATTATCATCTCTCACTGCGCCCTTTACTTTTCCTTATGGAGTTTCTCATCATGTATAACATCTACAAATGTATTTATTCATTTGATTCTTTGTCTAATGGCTATTTCCCCAGTGGATTTTAAGCTGTATGAGGGTAGGGACTGTGCCCTCAAGGTTCTCCATTGAACTGTCAACACCTACACTTTATCTGGCACAACTGTCTCTACTCCTGTGCTTTCTCTCCCATCCCCAGTCACAACCCCAGTTCAGGCCATGTCATGTCTCCTCTGAGCAGCCCTGGTGGCCTCCTGACAAGTCTTCCTGTCTCAAGTCTTGTTCCCTCCTATCCATTCTGCCAGTCCAGACTGGCCTTTCTAAAATACAGATATGTTTGTATCCTTTCCTCGGTTAGATTCCTCTATGGCTCCCTATTGCCTTTGGGATAAAGCCCAAATAAGGTCCAATGTGGCCCTTTGCCCCATCTCACCTCTGGCCCCTCCCTGTGAGCACTGCTGGCCCCATGAAGGCACAGTTTGCTTTCTGTCACCTCTGGGTCTTTGCCCTTTTGCTATTTCCTCAGCTTGCAGCATCCTTATTTGGCGCCTCTTTCCTTACCTATTCCTTCAAGACTCTTATTAGGGGCTGCTTGCTGTCTATACCTTCTGTTCCCACTGCGTTCCTCTGCCACATAGACCCCCATTATAGCACTTAATTCATCGTGATGTAACAAGCTGCTAAAAGGTCCAGTCTCCCCAAATGTCTGGGTGCTTCCCAAGGTCAGGAACTCTGTCCACCGGTCTCTGTTTTCACCCAGCATGGGACCTGGCATCTGTTGAATGAATGAATTCATGAATGAGCCCCAAACGGTCTCAAGGGAGTGTAAAGAACCCCAAGGCACATCTGGGGAAGCAGCCAGATGAAAAGCAGAGGATCATTAGTAACAGAGCAGCCCTGGGTGGCTCCCCAGGGGCCCTGCACTGGGGAGAGCAAAGGCTCTCCCAGAGCAGAGAGCAGATCCTCTGCTCTGCCTTCTGCCATTATGTCTTGCTTGCATTCCCCAGGCCCTCTCCACACCCGCCCCTCCTTGGTAAGAAAAGCCCTTGAAAGTGGGCCTGTAGGGTTTTCAGGAAAAAAAGGATCTGTAGGAGTGGGATGTAAGAGGAATTGAGGTCCTGGTGACAAGTGTATGTGAATTAGGGGGTGGGGTTGGGCAGAACTTTTGCCAGGCCGTCCATCCAGGGGTACCCTCGCAGAGGTACCTCTGTGTGTGTGTGTGTGTGTGTGTGTGTGTGTTGGGGGGATCTATGGGCATTGTGGATGTGTTGTCTTCTTTTGTTTCTCAAGACACAGTTCAAATGGCACCTCTTCCAGGAAGTCTTCCCCAGCCCCCTGGCTAAATCAACGGCCCCTCCTCTCCCCTCAGAGTGTTTATCGCTTGAGAAGAGCACTGATGCCATCTGTGATGATGCAGGTTTGCACGTGCCCCTCTCCTTGCAGGCTCTGGGCTCCTGTCTTCTTATGAGATCTGACAATGCCCGGATGCTCTAAGTGCTGGGTTTCTTAGAGTGGTCGCGTCTGTGCCTGTCTGGCCTTCTGTGCATCCCCTTGTGATTACACCTATCACTGAGCGCCTGGAAGTACCCTACAGCTTGCAGTGCTGCTTCACACTCATTCAGCTTTTCCTCATAATGTTGTGAGCACCTTATCACATCCTCTACCCATGAGGATTCCGAGTCGCATCTGGGGGACATGACTTTCCAGTGATCCTTCTGGACACCATACCTGGCTTCACTGTGTGTATGGAGGGGCATGATGCTCAACCGTGCACGCACTTCAGAATCACCTGGGGAACTTTTGAAAAATACTAATTCCTGGCCGGGGATATCTGCGGCAGATACTTTAAATCAGAACCTGTGGGTGGTGGGACAGGCATGGATCTTTTATTAACTACTCAGATCGTTCTAACATCCATCCTGACAACGAGATGACCTGTGTGTGGTGATGTACGTCATGGTCAGAAGAACCTCCTCACATAACGGAAACATACGCACCCCTCCCTCCCCTAACTTCCTCCTTGCAATCCGTCTGCGGCCTACAGGGGTCGCTGCGGTACAGGTGGCCCAGTTTGCGGATTTCGCCCCCCTTCAAAATCCTGCCCCCTTCAAAATCCTGCCCCCAGCCCTAGCGAAAGCTGGAGCCACCGCGGTATAAATTAGCGTCTTTATTTCGAACACCTGAGTGAGCGCCCGCGGCTCGCCCGCCTGCCGTATAAACATACAAAGTCCCTGTCGCACCGCACACCATGCCTCAGAGATAAATACAGCCCTAGGGGCTCCTGCTCTGGCAAAGCAACTCTTATTTACAGGAATAGATTACAAAAGTATTACAAAAAGTGGTCCTGAACCGGGGGAGGGGGTGGGAGCGGTTACCTTTACAGCTGTTACACTTGGCAAGGGAGCGGCGGGAAAGAGCCGACGTCCCGAGGGCTCCCGAAAAGAGAGGCTACGCTCCTTTAAGCATCCGGGTGTCCGGGGGCGGGGCTTAGGTCTGCGTGGGTCCCACCCCCCATGGGGGAGGGGGCGAGGAAGAGGAAGGACCTGGGCCCTCAAGGGTCAGCTCTGGCCCACTGAGTAACATCAAACGGCCATCGCAGCGGGTCTCAGGGAAGGGTGCTGCGTGGCAAAAAAGGACCATGTCCTTGCCCTGGAGTGCGGAAACACACATCAGTTCCCCCGCCTCTCATACCTCCGGAGGGGTCGCTTCTAAAGCACTGTTGGGAGGGGAGTTGGCATTTAAGCTCAATCCTTTGGGCGCGAGGGACCCTAAGGGCACCATCCCTCGGGCCAGAGGGCAGCGGCACCCCCCCGAAGTGGCCGCCCAACCCCTCAGAGCACCTGGTAGATCGGGTTGGGGTTCGCACCCGCTGGGCACTGAGGGGCGGTGTCGGGGGAAGGGGTGGGGCTGCCGCGCTCGACCTCGCTCCCGGCGGCCGCCTCTTGCGGGCCTGGAGACGACGCCGGCGGCGCGTCGGCCAGCAGAAGAGCGGGCGCGGCGGGGCTCTCGGTGGAGATGCGCTCCACGATGCTGGACAGGCAGTCGAGGCTCGACACCGCAGCACTCTTCCCGGGCCGGGGTTCTGCGCGGGGAGGGGTAGATTAGTATGCAAAGGTGGAGCCGCAGACAGGTCTCCCACCTCTGGGCTCAGTGCTTTGGGGCAGACAGGAAACTGAGGACGGGCCAGATTCGGGAGGATCCCGCGAAATTTCAGGGTGAAAAAGGAGGGAAGTACATGCTTAGTATTTCATTCCCTGTACCATCTCCCAGGATGGAGGCGAGGAGGTCCTAGGTAAAGAGAAGCCAGGGCAGCTCAAAAGGGAATGTGGGAAGGAGGCGCGAATACGCACCGTTGGGCGCCTCGCTGTAGTAGGTGCCTTCGTAGCAGTTCCGCCGCCGGGCACCGCTCGGGGGGCCGCTGTAGTCCATCTGCAAACGGCAAGGGCTACCGAGTCAGGCCCGGGAACCGCGCGGGGCTGGAGCATCGCTCCCTGCAGCCGTCCCCCTCTCCAACTCCCTAAGTCTCAGCCACGAGAGTTCTGGGCCCGGATGTGGCCGGGTTGGGGAGTAAGGGTGGGCAGGAGCTGTCTGCAGCATGCCGGACCAAATAGAGGGCAGACAGTCACCTAGGAGCACACATCTGCATGGGATAAGCGGAGAAAACGACACGATCTTCGTGTCGGCCCAGCAGTGTTCTAATAGCGCCCCCAATCAGGTGGATCGCATTCGTCCCGTGCCCCCCCCAAAGCACTACGCCACCCCAGTGACAGCTGCCTGGGGCACCGGGGGTCCACTCCCGGGAAGGTTCCCCGCCCAACCCTCACACCAGAGGGTCCGCTACCCGCCCTCGGAAACACATTCCTGATATACCAAGAGCTGCGCTCACTTCTCTAGCCCAGCGTCCTGGCCTTACCATGCCGTCGGAGCAATTGGAGCGCGGACTGGACGCGTCCGAGTCGCCGCTGTAGTGCTCGCCGCCGCGGCCTGGGGGCAAAGGGCCAGGCGCGTAAAAGGCAGCTGCAGCACCAGGGGGCGCGGCGTCCTGGTCGCGAAGCAGCGCCTGCAGACCTTCGATGTAGCGGATGGCGTTGCGCAGGATCTCCACCTTGGGCAGCCGCTGGTTTGGGTTGCTAGACGTGCAGCGCTTGAGCGTCTCGAAGGCCTCGTTGACTTTGCTCAGGCGGCGCCGCTCGCGCATGGTAGCGGCCTTGCGGCGGTCCGCGTTAGTGGTCTTACGTTTGCACGCCTTGCAGGCCCACAGTAGACAGCGGCCCGCCTGGTGGTGCCCGCTGGGCGCGCGCACATGCTCATCCTCGCGCGCGCCCGGCACCGGGTGCGCGGCCGCAGGGAAGTGCGAGTGTTCCTCGGGCTTCAGGAGCGCGCCCACGTGCACGAGGCGCGGATCCAGGTCCTCGAAGAAGCGCAGGTCTGGGGAGTCGAAACACGGGTCATCATAGAAGTCGTCCGCTGTTGCAAAGTTGCACAGAGAGCCGTCGGGGCTCGTCAAGTCTACGTCGCGGATCGGCGGCGAAAGCAGCTCCATATCCCGGCGGGGGGCGGCGCAGTCCTGGCTTTGCCCAATCCCGGCGGCAGGGGTTGCCAGAAACTTTCTGCGGCTCCGGAACACCGGCAGTGCGATAGCAAAGTACTGAGGGTCTGAATGTACACCCAGCTGTCCCCCACCCTGCCCTGTCCTGTCCCGCCTGACCGACGGACGGCGAGGAGAGCGGCGGCAGCGCCCTGGGACTTCCCCACCCCTACCTTCAAGCCAGGCTCCCGGGGCTATTTATCCCGTAGTAGCCTAAGGGCCCCTGAGCCCCAGCCGGCGGCTAGGGGCGGGGGCGCCCGAGGCCAATAGGAATAGAGCGGGGAGGAGCTTGGGATCCCCTGGGTGGCAGTAGGGGCCAGAGACTGGCCAGCCCCCTACCCCTTGACGCTTCCGCGCGCGCACTCCGGCCCCTCCCCAGGCAGAGAGACAGGCAGAGGCTGGCAGCCCAACGCAGCAGCACTTGACTCCGGGGCACACTCTCCAAATGTCTCCAACACCGGCCTCCTCGTGTGTCCGCGGGAAACACTGGCCGCGCGCTCACCTTTGAGCTGACTTTGGGGTCCCCTCAGTCCGCTGATTTGTGGGGGACCAAGGAGCAGGATAGGGGTAGAAATCAGATCGGAAGAGATTTGCGAAGAGACACATGGCAGTAAGGCAGAGACACACTCAAAGCTGAGATAGATGGTAAGCGGTAAACCCAAGAGGCTGAGACATTCAGAGAGCAGAACGCTAGAGTCAGAGGCAGAGAAGCGAGGAACAAGACTGAGAGTCCAAGTGGGGAAACCTGAGACTGAACGTGGCGGTCGTGTCACTTGGCCAGTTCCTGCCCCCGGAGTCAGTCAGAGGGTCGCGGGCCCAGCCCATCTCTGGTAGCTTGGAAACCCAGCTGCATCTCTATAGGAGTCGATGATTGCTGCTAAAGCTTCGTGCCAATCTCTCCAAACTCAGGTCCTGTCCCAGCCTGAAGGGAGGGAAGCCAACTCTTGCGCAATTCAACCTGCGCGCTTCCTCAGCGGGGTGTCCAGTGCGGGTCTAGGCCGAGATGTCTCTTCAGCTGGGAAGAAAAGTCCGTCTGCTTGGGGCTTGCCTCCACCTTGCGCACAGTGCTGCGCCGGGGAAGTCCACTGCGCAAAGGCCTCCAACGCCTAGAAGGCCTGAGAACCCCACTTCAGGGTGGAGTCTTTGAGAGTGGAGTTTGCAGACCGATGACTTTAACCCCACAGTTTCCCGTGTGTTTTTGTGGAAGTCACATCTCCTTCTGAACCTCAGTTTCCCCACTTTGTAAATTTGAGGATGTTCATAGCGATCTCTTACAGAAGAGGTCCCCCAACATTTTTGGCACCAGGGACCGGTTTCGTGGAAGACAATTTTTCCAAGGAGCGGCGGGGTGGGCGGGGTCAGGCGGTAATTCGAGCGATGGGGAGCGGCAGATGAAGCTTGGCTGCCTAGCCCGCAGCTCACCTCCTGCTGTGCGGCCGAGGCCCTAGCAGGCCACCAACCGGTGCCGTCCGCGGCCCGGGGTTGGGGGGTTGGGGGGTGGGTTAGGGATCCCTGTGAGTGATTGCGGTGGTGGTGAGAATCTAAACAGACCAAAGATGCGGAAGCCCTCAGTCCAAGGTGCACGGTTATTCCAACAAGAGGGCTGTTAGCTGGGGCACTAAGCCCTGACAGGAGCCCATGTAGTCTTAGGGCTGGGCTCCTGTGAAGGCCACGGCTGCATTTCTCCCCAGCAGACCCACTGGAGAGACTGGGAATTGGAGGAGGCAGCCACCCATGGGACTCTGGCTCCCCCACAAGCCCTGGGGTGGGCCCCCTCCCCACTCCCATAGGGTGGCTCAGCCTCTTCCTGAAACTGCAGTCCACACCTTCCTCTCAGCATTCAGGCTAGAGATTTCCCTTGGACCAGACAACCCTACTGGGGCCTCTCCTCCTGGAACCCACAGGTATAAGCAAGAACGATCTTTGTCCTTTTCCCACTGACTTCTGAAAGCTATCCTAACTGGCCCTCTGGGCCCTGTGGAGTCACTCCTTCCCTTCTCTTTTGGAGCCCTGTCATCTTCACTTCTCTGCCACTTGTGGTAGTGCTGAAGGTCTCCCTTTAGGAAGTGCTCACCCCTCCATAACACCATCCTCATTTATTCATCAGCACACATCATGGAGTGTCCACTATGTGATAGATATGGGTCTAGGTGTTGGGGATACAGCAGTGAACAGCACCAAGACCCTGCTCTCATGGTGCTTACTTTGTAGGGGAGGGTGACAGATAATAAACAAATAAGCAAGAAAGTATATGATGTCAGGAGCTTATAAGTTCTATGAAGAAAACGAAAGCAAGGCAAGGAAGCAAAGTGACAAAGATTATTCCATTATGTGGAGTGGTCAGGGAAGACCTCTCTAGCCTGATTCCATTTGAACAGAGACCAGAATGAAGGGAGGGCAGAAGCAGATATCTGGAGTCAGATAGAGGAAAGAGCACATGCAAAGGTCCTGGGGCAGGACTGTTTGTCAGCTTTAAAGTGCAGCAAGGAGGCTGGTATGTCTGGAGCAGAGTGATTAAGTGGGAGAGTGGTAAGAGATGAGGTCAGAAAGGGAGCAAAGGATTTGTATTCTGAGATGGAAAGCCACCAGGGGGCTTGAACAGAAGAGAGGAATGTCACCATCTGACTTACATTTTCACAGGCGCATGCTGGTTACGGAGAGCAAGGCTACAACGGGGAGACCAATTAGGAGGCTATTGAAATAATCCAAGTGAGTGGTGATGGTGGCTTAGATCTGGGTGGCAGCAGTGGACATGGTGAAAAGTAGCTGGATTCCAGGTATGTTTTGAAAATGGAACCCACAAGATTTATTTGTGATTGGATGTAGGCAAGAGACAAAAGGGGAATTAAGGATGACTTCTGGAAGAATGGAGTCGGGGAAGAGCGGGTTTGTGGATGGCAGACCCAGAGTCCATGTTGGCACAAAATTTGAAATGCATTTTCAACATCCAGGTGGAGAGGTCAAGTAGGCAGGGGATTTATGAGGCTGGAGTTCCAAAGGGGAGGTCTGGGCACGTGGAAGGCCTGACCACTCAACCTCTTAAGATATCTCTCGAGTCTCTCCATCCCCACTGTCACCATCCTGGACTACACTGCCGCATTGCTGGCCTGGAAGCCCACCATAGCCTCCTAGTTCCTCTCCTCACTTTCACTCTTGTCCCAGTAGAATCCATTCACTACACAGCAGCGTCCATCTCTACAACTGCATCTGGAACCAAGATCCCCTTTGGTCATTCCATGCTAGGCTGGTTTCCCTTCCTGTCTTCTGACACTCTGAGTATAATCCTGCCTCGGTGCCTTTTACTTGCTGCTTTTCTGCCGGGCTCTTCCCAAGAGTGGCTGCTTTTCATATATCAGGTCTCAGCTCAAACTTGCCTCCTTGAGATGACTCTGACCATCCTCTCTATAGTAGCTGGGTCACATCACCCTGCTCATTTCCTTCTTAGCACAATCACTCTTTAATTATCTTCTTTATTAGTTTGTACATTGATTGACGTAGCCCCAAGAAGTCAGGGATGCTTTGTTCACCATGGCATTTCCAAAAACCATCACAGCGGCTGTCACATAGTAGGATCTTGATAAATGTCAAAGGAATGAATGGGTGGCCTCATGGCCTTTGAATCTCTCTGCATATATTTGAACTTCTTGAAAAGTGTCATTAATGAGGATGGTTGTATTTTTTCTAAACTGGATAGTCGCATACATGATTAGACATACATACTGGTTCACATTTGCTCTTCCCAGGCAAGACTCAGGCCCATCTGCTGGAGCATGATCTTTTATGTTGATCAAATACACATGGCCTGCTGCAATATTGTCATAGCATACTATAGCATGTGTCATAGCATACTATAGAAAGATTTGGTGCTTATTATAACCTTGAGTCTTTTCCTTTGACTTCTACACTCACAATGAGGAATGTGAATCGTTGTTATATTACTAATTTAATTTGACACAAATATTTCTTCCCCCTTGTTCAAGTCTCAGCAGAATGCCTGGCACATAGTAGGCACTCAATAAATATTTTTTGGATGAATGAATCAATCAAACTCTTTAATTGAAGAGTACCCTGAGATTTCCAGGTGAGCTCTTCAAGCCGCTTATCCATGCAAATCTGGATTCTTCTCAAACTCAAGCAAGCAAAGAAAACACAGAAATATATTGGATTCTGAGACTTAAATGGTTCAACTTTGCTTTGTGTGTTTTGCATTCATAAAAACCACCTCAGGGCTGTCATCAAGGTGCCTTTACAATAAGTAAATGTTGTATGTTCGAACTTACCAAACACATTTAATATTTTATCACTTGTGGCTTAGAGGTCTAAACTGCTTTGACAGTTTTTAACTTGATTTGTAGCTTTATCTTCTTTGGTAATTAGGAAGCATGATTTTAAAATGCATACACACTCTGATCATACGAGGCCACTTTTATATTATCCTTCCAAGTGGGATTTTGTTTGCTGCAAGGCTTCTGCTGCTTGAAGAGTTTGGGAAGCACTGAACTCGGGGACCTTTACAGACTTCGCCAGGGCCCCATGCTTGCCTGGGGTCACTCTCTTGGTTGTGCCACCACTTCTTTTGGGAAAGATTGGCCAACACCAGCATCCCATCCCTGTTGCCAAAAGATCAGAGAGAAGTGTGTCCACCCCCTGACCTGGGACCATTTAGTCCTAGTGCTGGCTTGGGGGCAGGGAGGGAAAAGGACGTCAATTTTGGAAGCAGAAAGAGTCCAATCTCTTATATTGTGGAGTGTAGTCGAGAATGCCCCTCGGAGCCACAGGTGCTGGACTTGTCTTGGGAGAGGCCAATGGCAATGGACTGAACGACCTACGGTGGGGCGTCCCCCAGCACCTCTCCTTCCATCTGAAAGCTGAGAAGAGGGGCGGGCTGGATGATCTGGGGCAGGGCACACCTCACCCCGGGCTTTGGTTCTCCTCTTCACAATGAGGGGCTCCTTTGGCAGCAGGGAGGGAGGGAGGGCTCCCATCTCTCTCCACCCTTTCCAGTCCTCCTTCCTCGGTTCCCTTGGCGTGCCTGCCTGGGGCTATAAATGGAGAGCTGGTCTCTGGGCAGGAATGCAGACCTGCCTGGGCCCCACAGAGTTGCACCCTCAGGGAGCGGCTTGCCCCAGGGCTCCCGGCAGCCTTTATATATATATGTATATATATATATATATATATATATATATATATATATATATATATATATATGTGTATATATATATATATATATATATA
>NW_021703784.1:69498264-69530023 GCF_005190385.1 Monodon monoceros | reverse complement strand
ATATATATATATATATATGTGTGTATATATATATATATATATATATAGCCTCTGGAAACCCAATCCAGCCTGCACCTGCCCCGGTCTTCAAGCACCCTGCCCTTGCCCAGGCTGGACCTGTGGTCTCCTCCCTCATGGTTGGCACAGGCTACATATCTAGCTGGGGGATGGGCCAGAGGGTGAAAATAGGAGCGGGCCAGGTGGGGCAGGGCCAACCCTGGGTCCCCTCTCTGTCTCCAGACTTTCCCTTCCTGCCCCTGGATCCACCTCAAACACCCGCTTCTGTCTCTACCAACCTTGCTCCTTGGGAAACTCCCTGCCAGCTGGATATGGGTCCTGCCCTGGGGCCAGCCTGGGTTGGTCAGGAGGATAATCGACGCGGTCCTAGATTCAGGGTCAGGGTCCCAGAGATTCTCCACAGTGGCCATACTTCCCACTTTGGGGTACTCCCCAGCCTCCCACGTACAAGCAGGGCTTGGGAGTCTAGTGGACGAACTGGGAGCTGGAGAAAAGGGGTCTACGTGGGGGAGGAAGGGGACAGGGAGACCACAAATGGCACACGTACCCCCGTGCCTGTGGGCTGCATGGGGCGATGTGTGCACTGTGGGGACGAGTGCCCAGTCCTATGATTCGTTCACTCATTCAGCAAATATTTATGCAGCTCACGTTCTGCGCCAGGTGCCGGAAATATAGCAGAAAACAAAACAGTCAACGTTCCCTGCCCTTATGGAGTTGACATTCTAACAGGTAAGACTGACAGTAAACAATAAACATACGAACAAGTAAATTATGGAGTACGTTAGGAGGCAGAGTGATATTAAAGGCAGAGCGGGGTGAGTGGAATTGGGGCCCCAGGGCAGAATTAAATAGAGTGGTCAGGTTGACACAGTGACATTTGAGCAAAGAGGTAAAAGAGGCCTGGGAGCCAGCCACGTGCCTATCTGGGGAAGAACGGTCCCCGTAGAGAGAACAGATCATCATTGAGCACCTTGCCTGGGACAACTGCCTCCACCAGGACCAGAGGATTCAAAGGGGGATGAGATGGGCGTGGCTCCTGCTGTCCTAGGAGCCCTTGGCTGAATGTCCACCGCTGCGTGGGCTAGCTGAGGGCATGGGGGTGGCGTGAGACAGGGCTGGAGGATGGCTTGGATGGGTGACCTGTGAGCACAGGGTGAGGTAAGGATGCAATGCTTCGTGCACACGTAAACATGTGTACAGTACATTGTGTGCCCAGGGGGCGGGCAGGGAGCATCGGAGGTGCCGGTGGGAGCTCGGCATCACAGGAAGGGAAACACTCACAGGCTGCACAGCTTTTCCCCCTGCCCGGCCCCTCACTCAGGTGCCATGTGCAACTCACTGCACACACATCTCGGCCTCTAGGCAAACCTCCCACCTCCAGGTTCCTCTCCAGGTCCTGAGAGGCCAGGCGAGGGAAATTAGCAGGAGCCCAAACTGTTTGGCCGAGGCCCACTTTAAGGACCAGTGATGCCTGGCTTCTGGAAAGACCTGAGGACTTCATTCATCCAGTCTCTCCCCTTCAAGCTTATCCTCTATGCAATTAAAGCCTTTCTCTGCCTCAGAGGTCTCTGTGGATCCAGATTCCGAGAGTCTGAAGAACAAACTCGCTCCGGTTTACTAAACTGCACGAAGTGCCGATAGCTTAATGACTAGAAGCGCTAAGGAAGGCAGGGTTCGGGAAGGTGCCAATTATTCCCCCAGCCCAAGGGCATTAGGCTGCTGGGGGGAGGAGAGCTTCATGAAAGAAGAGTTCACCACCTCCACTGAACAAACTCTAAAAAAATATTTAAAAAAAACACGCAAGTTTAACTTGCAGCATGAGGGATTTAAGTCAGACACAAGAAATAATATTACCAAAGTGTGGCGTCTCCTCCAAGAGCATGTTGTCCTTGAGCTAAGATGGCATGGAGACAGCAGAAGGAGGAGGAGAGGGCCTCTCCAAGTCGCCCTCCGCTCTATGCACGTAAGGATTTGTGAAACTCCAGATGTCCTCTGTCTCCTCTGCCTATGACAGCCCGCAGGTGCTTGTACCGATGGTCCAGTGTGCGGGGCCGAAAAGGCACATCTCCTTGGAAGGAGCGTTTGCCCTCACTCCCATCCCTCCATGCTCCTGTGGGCACGCCTCACACTGCTCACCTCACACACCGAGGACGTCTGTCACACTGCGTGTCCTTCACACCCCATGGACCTCTCACACTCCGTGGACACCTCACATATCCGCATACCTCATACACAGGACCTATCTTCCACACTGTGCACGCTTCTCACAACACGTCCTCCTCACACCCATTACACATCATATACGATGTACATGTACCTCGTATATGGATACTTCGCACTGCTCCATGTATACCTTGCACACGTGTTTACCTTACACACCGTGCACACCAACCTTACAGGACACTCCTGTGTGCCACACTGCTCATATTCTGGGTCAGGTACATCTATACCTTCATCCCAGTGTGAACACTCGCCTCCACGTATGTGCCTGGACGTCCCCTGCTCCACCCAGAAAAAAGATACTAAGGGGGCATATTGGCTATGGCGCCCATCTTTTTCTTGCAGCTTCTAGTTTGAAAGCTGAATCTTCCTGCCTAGAGGTCAGGCCTCCCTGTAAGGGCTGAAGGAGAAGCAGCTCTGGGCTGAGGGAGAGCTAGAGATAGGGGCCTGGTGATGGGTACGGCGCATGTGGCAGGATCCAGTGGGCAGCTGTGGGGCCTGGGGAGGGGCCTCAGCTCCCCACCCCTCTCCTGTTGCCTCCTTTCTGCCTAACCAGCCCACCTGCCAGCCTGGGGGGCTCCAAGGAACTGGGATTAAGACACACACAGCCGTTGGGCTCCAGGGACAGACACCAGCTGCTCCCCCCGGCAGCTGCCCCATCCACACGCCTCTGAAGGGGGGTTGGATGCTTTGGGGAGGCCTGATGCTCTCCCCAAAACCTGCCCACCCCTGGCCAGTGGCACCCAGGACAGGGGTTGTCTGGCAGAGAGACAGAAGGCAGAGAGCCTCATGACTGGTAGCCAGGCTGCTCAGTACATCTGTCATCTGCTTCTGTCCTACCTCCTGTTCTGCCACTTCCATGAAGCCCTCCTAGATTGCTGCTTCCCCTTTGGTTTGGGAAAGTGATTTATGGCCCATGTGCCCCAACAGGCCTACCGTCCCTCCATTCCTCAAATGTTCCATAGCATCCATTCTGGTTGCAGGCTCCAAGCTAGGCACTGCAAAAGGATCTAAGGCAGATTCAGACAGGGACTCTGGCCTCTGGGAGTTCCGTCTAGTG
The DNA here is from genome assembly GCF_005190385.1 of Monodon monoceros. NCBI lineage: Eukaryota > Metazoa > Chordata > Mammalia > Artiodactyla > Monodontidae > Monodon > Monodon monoceros. Next base: position 69,526,725 of record NW_021703784.1, on the reverse strand, counting down.
GGGAGAGGAAAACCCACGAATGAATCATGAAAACACCCAGAGGGAACAGCAAACTCTCCTGTGGATACCTGTGAAGACTTCCGCAAGGAGGATGCGTTGGGATCCTTCTTCTTGGGGTGTTGGAGGATGAGCAGAAGTGCCCAGTGGGAGAACTGGAGGGAAAGGCATTCCAGGCTTAGAGAACAGCCTGAGCAAAGGCCTGGAAGCATGACAACATGCCAGAGGATGTCCCCGTGCAGCTGATACTATCTGGGGTTCCTCTGGTCATTTGGGATCTGTGGCCTCAGACCCCCTCAGAGGGGTAAATGGGCCCTGAGGTCTGAGGTAAAGCCCGCTAGTTTCCCAGGCAAGACATCGGGTTAAGTCAAAGGTAGAAGGTGGTATGAGAAGGGAGTGCAGGGGGAGGACAGCAACCTTGTACAGCAGACAGAGGCTGGACTGGAGCCCAAAGACCAGGGTGTTCACTGCGCTGGCTGTCCACTGCTGTGCGGCCCCCCCCTAATCCTTCCACGCCCCTTCCTGGGGTTCACTTTCTAGGCACAAGGACAGAGGCATTGTACTCCTGGCTCTATTTCCATTCAGGAAGGGGTCTTGCTGGGGGTCCCTGGCCTCCCCGCCTCCCTCTTGGTCCCCCCTTCTTGGCATGGAGGGCAGAGACCTGTCCTTTGACCTGTCCACCTGGTCCAGCACAGGGCCGGGGTGAGTGAAACAGAAACCTGAGTTAGGCTGGGGCTCAGCATGGTTGCAGAAGCCTGTTCCTCAGGCTGGAAATGCAGTTAACTTGGAGGTCCCGACTCCAGGGAACGCTGGGGAGCCATGAATGTCACAGTCTCTGGCTTCTCCTGCAGATGCGGTACAACCTCTGTCAGGCCTGGTCTGAACTTGGCCTTGGGGAATATGGCGTTGCTCTTGTCTGACACAGAGACCGGGTCACCGGTGCCCAGGGCTGTGTTCCCAGTGTCTCCACTGGACTTGGGGGTCAGCTTGACCAGGACTCAAATGCTGGCTCTGCCCCTCACTTCCCTTGGGTAAGTCACTTCCGCTCTCTGGGTCTCACCCACCCCAGCTGTAAAATGTGACTAGTCCTAGCGCCAATCGCAAAGGATTGTAAGGGATCAATATGCCAAGGCATGTGGTGTCCTTGAGTGGCGCCTGTCTCATGGTGCTTGGTAGGGGCTTCGGAATTATTCCTGCCTGCTGTGCTCTCCTTTTGGATGGAAACTATGAGTAAGCAGTGGGTGGGATGAGGATGGGGCAGTGCGGGGCCTGGCCTGGTTATTCTGAGCTCTGAACCTTCTGGAGCTGGGGGCCACGCGGGTGCAGGGATGCTGGAAGTGTGGGTAACTGTGTAGCCCATGAAGCCCTGTCTGCAGCAGTGGGCGTCGCCGCCTCCCCTGCGCACACGGGCAGCCTGCCAGTCGCCCCCAAACAAAGCCTCGTCCAGGGGGAGCAGAGCAGACTGATGACAGATGCAGAGAGGCTGGTGCGGGCCGGGTGGGGGTGTGGGAGAGGCCCGAGGAGGCAGCTCTGAGGAAGGCATATCCCCAGAGAAGGCTGCGGCCCAGCAGAGCTTCCATCTCAGTGGCCAGTGTCCTGCCCCACCCCACCTCTGGTGACCACACTCATCCCTGCCATAGAGTGTAGAAATCTGAGGCCCAGGGTTCTAAGCACCTTGTCCAGGGCTCACATATGCTTAGCTGTGGAGGCTCTGGGATGGGAACTCTGGTCTCTTAGCTCTGCATATCTGGCCAGCTCCTGGAAGCTCTTGGAATGGATTTGATGGCTTCTTGTGGCCCATTTATATGCAGAATTCTCTGAATGGATAAGGATGAATTTGTCCCCGGTTCACGCGCTCGAAGCAGGGACACCTCCACGTGGTGGACACAGGCACTCGGGGTCACCAGAGGCTGGTGCTGATTTAGTTTCTCTGTGGTCAAGAGGTGGCCACCTTTGCCCTGACATCTGACCTCTGACCCACTGGGTTCGGGAGTCTTGGGTCTCACTGTTCCTCCTTAGCTATTTGGGGATGGGGTCTCAGAGTGGCTTGTCCCAGAACTAGGGAGAGACAGGGGAGGTGAGGAGAACATGGAGAGAAAGAGACATCTGGTCTCGGGGTCTTGCTGGGCCCATCAAATATGCTCCCTGTCCATTCGGCGCCTCCCCTGCCTCTTCTCCCCTTTCCAGCCAAACCTTTTTTTTCAATTTTTTTGAAATTATGAATAACTTCAAACAGAGAAATAGACACAGTAACATAATGAGCCTTGTTACCAGCTCCAACAACTATTAACCTATGTCCAAACCTGACCTGTTCACACACTGTCCCTTTCCTCCCCTTCTGTTATCTTGAAACAAATTTCAGATATTATATCATTTCATTTGTATATATTTGATTACATATTTCTAACAGATCAGAACTTTTGTTGCCATAAGCACAATACCAACAGTCCACTAAAAAAAATTGATAGTAATTCCTTTCTACCATCAAATATCCAACAGTAATCAAACTTCCAATGATCTCAGATATGCTTTTATTTGTTTGTTTGTTTGAATCATGATCCAGATTGGGCCTACACATTGTGATTGGTTAATCTTTTAAGCCCCTGTAAGTCTAAATATTTCTCCTCCGTATCTTTTTTCCTTTGCAATTTATTTATTAAAAAACAAAAACTGGATTGTTGGGCTTCCCTGGTGGTGCAGAGGTTGAGAGTCCGCCTGCCGATGCGGGGGACACGGGTTCGTGCCCTGGTCCGGGAAGATCCCACGTGCCGCGGAGCGGCTGGGCCCGTGAGCCATGGCCGCTGAGCCTGCGCGTCCAGAGCCTGTGCTCTGCAACAGGAGAGGCTACAACAGTGAGAGGCCCGTGTACGGCAAAAAACAAAAACAAAAACAAAAAAAACTGGATTGTTTAGGGAATTCCCTGGCGGTCCAGTGGTTAGGACTTGGCACTTTTCACTGCCATGGCCTGGGTTTAATCCCTGGTCCAGGGGCTAAGATCCCACAAGCCATGCAGCGCACCCACAAAAACCAAACCAAACCAAAACAAAATAACACAAAAAAACAAAGTAAAATGACCAAACAACAAAACAAACTGGGTTGCTTGTCCTGCAGAGTTTTCTACGGTCTGGAGTTTTCTGATTGCATCCCTATGGTGTGTTTTGTTTGTTTTGTTGTCATTGTTGTTTTGTACACTAATATAATTTTTAGCCTGAAACATGACCAAGTAGCAGAAGACATTTTCTAGATTCCCTCGCAGCTATCTGTGTCCATGTGAATAAGTTCTGGCCCATGGGGTATGAATGGAAGTAATCTGCAAGCAACTTCTTGTTTATGAAAAGTCTTCTCCTTTCCTCCTCCCCATTGGTTGGAATATGGGTGAACAGCAGGAACTGGAGTAGTCATCTGTGTTACACGGAATAAACGGCAGCCAAAGATGTCCATGTTCTAATCCCCAGAACCTGTGGGTTACATGGCAAAAAGGACTTTGAAGATGTGATTAATTTAAAGATCTTGATGGGGAGATTATCCTGGATTACCTAGGTGAGCCCAATGTAATTACAAGAGTCCATAAAGGAAAAGAGGGAGGCATCAGAGTCAAAGTCAGAGTCAGAGAAGAAAATTGTGATTACAGAAGCAGAGGTCAGAGTGATGTGGCCATGAGCCAAGGAATACAGGTAGCTTCTAGAATCTGGAAAAGCAAGGAAAGAATTCTCCTCTAGAGCCTTCAGAAAGAATGCCGCTCTGCCAACATCTTGATCTTAGCCCTGTAAGACTCAGGGCTCTTGTAAGATAATGAGTACATGTTGTTTTAAACCACAAAGTTTGTGGTAACTTATTTCAGTAGCAATAGGAAACTAATATAACCATTTTAGTTCATGTGATGGAAGTTGTTTATTAAAGATCACAGAGCAACAAGATACAAAGAACCTGGGTCCCTCCTATTGTTAAGTTGCCATACAAGTCTTTGGCCACCTCCCTGGAATTTTATGTAAGAAAGAAATAAACTGCCTTTTTAGGTGTCTTTATTGTTACCGCAGCTTAACCTACGTCCTAATTAATATGCATATCTACTATACGTATCTGGCAATGACATGGGTTGTGAAAAATAAAATGTATAACGCACATGGTAAGTGTGGTGGCTGAGATACGCCCAGGAAATTATGTGGACATAAAGAAGATAAGAAATATTTGTTGAACTAAGCTATCTGCTGCTAGGTAAGCAAGGATAGTTTTCTTCATTCTGCAGTGGTGGCCAAGAGGTTGGTGGCTCTCCCCCAGGCTAACAGATGGTGTGCCCCTGAGAGGGAAGCGGAGATTCTGGGGTAACCTTTAAGGAAGATGAAAAGTAAGAGCCACAGGAAGGGAAGCAGTGAAAGTGATATGGTTAAACCTGTATGCTCTGGGAGTCAAGTTACCTAGGTTGTACTCTTGACTCTGCCACTGCCTGTGTGACTTTGGCAAGTTCCTTCGTCTCTCTGAGCCTCACTCTCCACATATGAAAAGTGGAGATGTTAATTTACATTTGTCAAAGTGCTGGTGTGGATATTAAGAGCCCGCATGAAAAGTGGATTCAAAACTGGGAACACAGTAAGGGCTCAATAAACAGTGCTGTGTTTAAGGTCTCACCTGTCCACAACTCAGTGGTGGGGCCCATCTATTGAATGTTAGAGAGATCCAACACCGCTCAGTCTCTGTATTTAAGCTGGGGTCTGTCACACACAGACTTCTAGAAGAGTTATAGCTGCCATTTAATAGCCATGCCCAAGTAAGAGAGGAAGAAGTGAAGGGGGTCTGCCCTGCCTGCCCCCTCTTCTGTCACCTTCTTTTTTGTCCTACATGAGGATGGAGACTTAATAGCCTAATAGGGAGGGACTATCAGCAAATGCGTAGGATCCAGTTGGAATTCTGTTAAAAATGTTTCCCAAGGGCAGCTCTCTGATGACACTAACCGCTAATGGCTCTCGGGAAGAGGGACAGTTTTATCACTTGTTGCAGATGGTTGCTGTGTACTTAGCTCACTCATACATTCTCTCAACAAGCCATGCATTTTTACGTAGTGCCCAGCTCTGGAAGATGTAAAATTGAACAAGTCTTGGTCTTTTCCTTTAAATCTCTTAATGTTCGAGGGAGGAAGGCCGATGGGGAAATATTTCCTGATCCCCAAGGGCAGAATGAAATTAGTGCCAGCTGGAGGGGACAATGACAATCCTCGCGCTGAACAAGAATGATGGGTGGCAGGTCATCAGGAAACAACTTTTTTTGTGGGAGAAGGGTCTTCCATAATCCCTTTATACCTGCGCTCTGACGTGATAGCTCTTTTCCTGATCCTGGATGAAAACCGGAGCAGTCTCGTGACTTCTCTGGTCTGTTTAAGGTAGTAAAAAGTCCTACTGTCATTTTAGATTGCGGTGCTGTGGAAGAATCTAAGATGTCCCCCAAGACTCCCCCTGTTCCCTCTGCCACGAACACATCCTTACTAATCTGTGAATCTGGTTATTTTACCCTCATGAATAGGTTATGTGACATGGCACAGTTGACCTTAGGATTGGGAGATTGTTTGGGTAGCCTTGACCTAATCACACGAGCCCTTTAAATGCACAGAGGTTTCTCCAGCTTTTGGCAAAAGAAGAAGTCAGGGATTCAAAGCATGAGGAGGACTTGACACACCATTGTTGGCTGGAAGATGGAGTTGGTCATGTAGAAAGGACCTAAGAGAGAATTTTAGGAGCTGAGAATGACCCCCTTCCACCCCCCCAGCCAACAACTAGCAAGCACACAGAGACCCGAGTCATAAAACCATAAGAAACTGGATTCTGCCAACAACTTGAGTGAGTTTGGATGTGGATTTTTCCCCAGAGCCTCCAGATGAGAACTCAGCCTGCTGACACTTTAACTTCATCCTCATGAGACCCTGAACAGAGAACCCAGCCATGCCACGCCAGACCCCTGACTGTAGAACTCTGAGCTAATGACACCAAGACACCAAGAGTGGACTCTAACATAAACTATGGCCTTTGGGTAATTATGATGTGTCAATGTAGGCTCACTGATGTAGTAAATGGACCACTCCCTGCAGGATGTTGTGTGGCATTGTGTTAAGCTGCTAAGTGTGTGGTAATTATGTCAGGCAGCAATAGAAAACTAACACAAATACAATCTCAACTCAGAGATTACAATGTCCAGTCTCATGCAATGATCAAAGCTCTGAAAACTGACATAAGTGGAGGTTTTCTCCCCTGGCCTCCTGCTTGGGTCTCCTGTGGGTGGGAAATCCTCAGTCAATGAGACCAGCTACTGGAGGAAGAGGAGACAAGAGGGGCAGGGACATTGATTTTTTTTTTTTTTTGGCCGCATCACGTGGCTTGTGGGATCTTAGGTCCCTGACCAGCAATGGAACCCGGGCCCACAGCAGTGGAAGTGTGGAGTCCTAACCGCTGGACGGCCAGGGAATTCCCAGGGCTATTCTTTCACTGGTACTATTACAGTATTCCGGTAGAAGTGCTCTCCAGGCTTAAAAGATGTTTTAAAACTCCCTCTTTCCATCTTGGATGCTTTCACGAGTCCTTTGGAGACCCTTCCTACCCTCGCTGCTGGGAACCTCTCACCCGCATCTCTGTTCCACTGATCTCTCGCTCCTCTAGGATCTCAGTGGTCTACCTCCAGTTTTCTTCTGCTGAGGCCCCACTGCTCTCCAGGTGGCCTCTAGGGCAAGTTCTAAGGCACCCCATAACGGTTCTTTCTTATGTGGCCCACATATAGTCCACAGGAATCCTTGCCCAGACACTTCTGGGAAGGCAGCCTTCGACTCTGCAACTCCAGGCCATTTGAACCATCTTATCACTCTTTAGGTTTTGTACGCACGACTCAGATGTCAGCCTCCTATGTCCCCCAACTGCAGGGGAGACGTGTTAAGATCCCCATGTGGTCTCCTTAAAGCCCCTCTTTCTTGACTTGAGGTAAAAAGGAAAGCATACCCCCATTCTACCCCATGGGGGAATCTTCATGGTCCCAAAAGCTCTCCCCAAAGGAAATCCTCCCTCAAACCCTCAGTGCCCTAAGACGACTGGTTCTCAGCCTCCTAGTTAGAAATGCTTGCATCTTAGTTTAGGATCTCACTCTGGAATGTGCCCCAGTGAGAACTTCCATAACATCTTCATTGCAAACAACCCAAAGTGGAGACCTAGAGAAGAACTAATGAATACTTCGGCTGGATTGGGGAGGAGGGGTGTGAGGAAGGTCTCAGAGAGATGGACTCTGAGTTAAACATAGTTGAACAGAGAGGGAAGGAAGAGCATTCTAAGCTGAAGGACCAGAATAGGCAAAGGCAGAGAGCTCTAAAAGGGCAAGGTTCTTAAGGGACACTCCGACAGAACAGTAGAAAATTTATGATTTCTGGAATAAAACCTAAATTTGAATCCCAGACCTGCCACTTATGACTGTGTGTTTTTGGACAGACTACTTAACCACTTTGTGCTTCAGTTTCCTCACCTAAAAAACGGTGTACCCAAACTAGAAAGCAACCAAGGTGTCTTTCAGCAGGTGTATGGATAAACTGTGGTACATCCAGACAATGAAGTATTATTCAGCGCTAAGAAGAAATGAGCTGCCAAGCCATGAAAAGACATGGAGGAAACTTAAGTGCATATTGCTAAGGGAAAGAAGCCAGTCTGAAAAAGCTACATGCTATGTGATTCCAACTATATGATAGCCTAGAAAAGGCAAAATTATGGAGACAGTAAAAAGATCAGTGGTTGCCAGGGGTTATGGGGAAGGGAGAGATGAATAGGCAGAGAACAGGGTTTTTAAAGCAGTAAGACTATTCTGTTTGAAATTATAATGGTAGATACATGCCATTATACATTTGTCTAAGCCCATAGAATGTAAGACTCCAAGAGTGAACCCTAATGTAAACTATGGCCTTTGGGTGATTATGTGTCAATGTAGGTTCATTGGTGGTAACAAATGTACCACTCTGTGCAAGATGTTGATAGTGGGGGAGATTGTATGTGTTGGGGGGACAGTGTGCAGACGGGAACTCTCTGTGCTTTCCACTCAATTTTGCTGTGAACCTAAAACTGCTTTAAAAAACAAAGTCTATTTTTTGAAAAAGGTGTGTATCTGTTACCTATTCCCATGATAATGCTTATACGTAATGATTCACCTCACAGCTCAGTGGCTTCAAACGATAAGCATCTATTTAGTTTATGAATCTGCAGTTTGGCTCTTTAGATTTGGGCTGTTCGGGGTCAGCAGGGCTCAGTCGCCTGTTGTGACTGACTGGATCTTAGCTGCTCCAGGCCGGCCTTGACTGGGGTGACTGGGGCAACTCAGGTCCCTCATCATCCAGCAGGCTAGCTTGGGCATGTTTTCACAGTGATAGAAGTGGTGCAAAAGTGCAAGCAGAAGCACACAGCAATTTTTCAAACCTCTGCTTGAGTCATGTATGTTAATATCCCTTGGGGCCATGACAAGTTACCTGACTGAACCAAGAACTAAGGGATGGAGAAATATGCCTCTTGATGTTAAGAGCTGCAAAGTCACGTGACAACGGGCACGGACAGAAGAGGAGTGAAGGACTGGGTCCATCAATGCAATCAGTCTACCACATGGGGACAATAGTGTGCCTTCCCCACAAAGATCAGATGTGGCCATATATGTGTTCACTATAGGCCTGGCCCATGATGGGAACTTATAATAGCCCGGAATCTTGGGCTATTTCCGGGACTTGTCGGATAGACTAGAAGATATGGAGGATTCTGGAGGCACAGCAGCAAGGGTAACACAAGATTTATGTTTTGCTCAGTAGAGCTACCAGTGGGCCCCTCCATCATGTACCTGCTACGGCTGTTATCAAGTGTGGTCTTCAATCATAGCTACACAATGCCACTGGTTGGCAGACATTCGCTCATCATTTGTAGCATTCTGTTCATCTGAATAGACTCCTATCAAATGAGAGGAGTCACTGAAAGCCTTTCAAACCATTAGCTTCCCTACTGCTACAGGGACACAAGTCCCTGACAAATATAAATGGATTCTCCTGCCTTCGGAGCAATAATGATGATGACGATATCAATAATAATACTCACAGCTCCCACCTACTAAGTAGGCAAAACAGAATCTCATCTGATTCTCACAGTAACTCACCAAAGTTTGTTGCTATTATTCAGCCCGTTTTATAGATGAGGGAACTGAGGCTCAGAGAAGCCATTCAGCTAGCAAGTAGCAGAACTGGGACTTGAACTCGGTCGTCTTTACAACTCCGAGGCCAACAGTCTTAACTACTTCACTTTTTCTCCCTTAAAGATCTTGAATTTATTCTGTTCAAGTTAGAGGCCATCTGACATTTGTGTTACTTTTTGCGAGCCTGTTTCAGCCATTCCCCACAGGCTTCATGTCACACTCTGACAAGGAACAGCAGCTCTGCAGTGAGGGTGTCATGGTTGAAGGGAATTTTTCCAGGTCTATACCCCCAGTTGTAGGGCTTCCTCTCCTCTTTCCCAGAGTTACACTTGAAACCTCGCCCTTCCCTTGGAGGCCAGTGCCTGCTAGTCATTCCTGCGGACAGCCTGAGGTCGTGGCCAAAGCCAAGGCATGGGGCTGGCCCTCCTCCCAGGGCCCCAACCTCTCATGGCTCGAATCGAGGGGTCAGTGAGGAACAGGACTCCGGGAGGGAAGACAAGGCCCCAAATATCAGGCCTGAGTTGGAGAAACCCGAGAAGGCCCCCGGAACAGCTGACCCTGGGCGCCACGTTTTGGAGGCGGCTTCCCCCTCCCCCAGACTGGCTGTGCTGTGAGTCACGGGTTTTAAGCTGAGCACTCTGGGAGATTAACCAGCTTTGTGACCAGCTGCTGGAGGAGGATACTTGGCCGAAAGAAGCAAGATAAAGTTACCCTCTCAGAAGTTTATAGGAAGGCCCATAAATGCCCCCAACTGCTTTGGGGCCCATGATCTGGGGCGCTTCTGCATGCTCCCCCTGCCCAGGCCCTCAGTGGCTGTACTCATCCCCCCACCCTAATCTGGCACCCATTGGGAATGCCTGCCACTTAGGGTTCCAAGAAGGGTCTTGGGCAATGCGTCTTCCTTCCCCAGATGACACACATTAGGAGCAGAGCCTGGACTGGAGTCAGTGGGAAGGGCCTGGCTCCCTCCTGGCTCAGGCCTGGGTAGAGGTTGGTGGGAAATGCCTGGAACAGGATGGTGGGCCACTGGCACACAGGGCAAAATGAACAGGAAGGACCGTGTTGCATCATGGCCCCAGAATGCATCATGTTGAGGGTTTGAGAGGCTGAAAGGGAGCCCTGGGATGGGGAGTCAGGAGACCTGGGCTCTAGCCCAGCTCTGCTACTGACCCTCTGGCCTTAGTGTCCTCATTCGCCAAAAGGAGGGCTGGTGTAGACAAGTTGTTTTCAAACAGTGCTCTGTGGAGTCCTGGGCCATTCAGCAGTGCTACAGAGTTACTACAAATGCTGGATTAGCGTTTCAGGCCAGTAGGATTCTCCAACTATCCTCATAACCCTTCCCCCCATTTCACATATTTGTATTCATCAAAATAACCTCATTTTTTTTCACCAATTAACTATCCATTCAGTCAACAATTATTTATTGAGTGCCTACTATGTACCAGGCTCTGTTGTAGCTGATAGAGAAAAATAGTGTTCTTTATAGAAATAAGAATTATACATTTGAACTAATAAAATTAACTTATGACAAGAAAATGGCACTTCCATCTGCTTTACGTATCTGAAGGTAAGATTCTGCTCCTAAAGAAGTTTGGACTGAGCTCAGTTTGGACTGAGCTCCTGAGTGCCATTCCCAAAGCCCTAAGCTGCCAGTTCCTTGGGGAAGACCCAGGAAGGGGTGAGGAGGGGCATTTTGGCCCCAGAGTAGCCATTGGTATGGGGATTTCTCCACATGGTGGTGGAGGCACCGTCAGAGTGAAGCTCTGTCTGCCTCTGTACTGGGGCCTGAAGAGTATGTGGCCGGGGACTGTGCTGGTTGCAGCCCCTGCCCTGGATACAGAGATGGGGTGTCCATACTGCTTCATATAAAATAGTAAACAACAAGGTCCTACTGTATAGCACAGGGACCTATATTCACTAGCTTGTAATAACCTATAATGGAAAAGAATCTAAAAAAGAATACATATATATATATGAATCACTTTACTGTACACTAGAAACTAACACAACATTTTAAATCAACTATACTTCAATGAAAAAAAAAAGCAAAGATGGTGTGTCCAGGAAAGCTCCACCTGGCCCATCAACTTACCCACAGCCCTGCTGGTGCCACTACCAATGCCAGCCTCTGGCCAGGTGTTTTACATATAACCCTTTAATCCTGGAATTTGGATATCTTAGCCATGTTTTACAGATGAGGAAACGGAAGGACCCACTACAGGCCAGGCTAAGTGCTGGGGGTACAGCAGAGAATGGGAGAGAGCTCATTCTAGTCTAGTGGTAATATCTAACACGTATACTACCTACTATATGACAGGAACTTTTCCTGCGTGAACTCCATCTCATAACGCCACCATACAATTATCTCTCCCGTTTTATAGATGAGGAAATAGAGACAGAAAGATTAGTGTCCCAAGGTCATAGAGCAAGTAAAATAGAGCTGAGACTTGATGCCTAGCACTTGCTGTGCTAAGAGCCAAGGCAACGTCATCCCACTAGCGTTTCTCGACACCTCCACCGGGGCAATCGAGAGGGAGCCCTCCCACAGGTCCCACCCTACTGTGGAGGGCAGAGGTCTAACAAAGTCACCACCCACGGTGAGGAGAGCAGCAGCCGGGGTCGGCACTGGGGGGCAAGGGCATGGAAAGATCTGGGTGGGAATGCCGGCTCTGCCTCTGACTAGTGAGGTGAATTTGGAAAGGGCATATGACCTCTCCGAATCACTACTGTGTGGTCAGAAAGATGGGGATGGTAACACCCACCTTTCGGGGTTGATTTAGGATTAAATAGTGTGCCTACAGCGTCAGACACTGTGTAAAGCAGACAATAAGCAGGAAATGGTAACTGTTCTTATTAACAATACTAAGGAGGGGGCAGGGAGAAGGAGGAAGAGGAAGATTGTGGCACTTGTTTCTCTTTGAGTCTGTTCTTGGCCAGAGGCTGGCCCGCTGTGCCCAGCCCTTCTCTCCAGGCCCACGTCTGTCCAGGCACCTGCTGTGGGTCCTGGCTTCCCCAGGCAGGGAAGGGCCAGGAGGGCAGATGAGGACAGCTCAGCCCAGCCCAGGACTGCTGGGGTGGGGGTAGGGCTGCTCCTGGCAGCTTGGTGCCTCCCTGGAAGGAGAGAGGACATGAGTGTAAGTGGAGGAGTGAGCCAGACTCTCCTGCCTGTTAGAAATGAAGTCCCTAGCAGGCCCTGTCTAGGTGTTGGTGGGCAGGGGCAGGGTCCCTGGCTCTGCCCGACCAGTGCCTCCGCTCAGTGACAATCCTCTGCCACTTACCATGTGTCCAGACCTCTGTCCTCAGGGAGCTCCTAAGCCCAGGAGACACAGATGATACTGGAATAGCCTGAGCCAGGTGTGACCCAAGGTTCTGTGAGCAGAGGGAAGAGTGGGCTGGGCTGGGGGTTCTACGGGGAAGGCTTCTCGGTGGAGGTGGCTCCGGAGCTTTAGGAAAGGGAGAGGCCTCCTTCCAGGCAGAGGGAACCGCAGGCGCAAGGGCCCAGAGGCTTATCTATGGCATTAGATAAGAAGAATTTTCAATTCTAACTTTGTCCAGATCTGGTTATTTTGGTAGAAAATGGGCACGTTAAAGCAAGTCTGGGGGCCCTGGGCTAGGCCTGAGTTCAGGATGGGTTTGAGGGGTCAGACCTGAGCTTAGGGAGCCCCACTCAGCACCAGAGATTTGGGGCTGTACAGGATACATGGCTGAGACACGGCTGTGGGGAAATAGACAGCTTGAGGGAGGGGGTTGTTCCCCAAAGTCTACATCTGCAGAGGGGACTTGGGCAGCCGGCCCCCGGAAGGTGGGCGTTCTTCCTGATATTAAAGGCACAGTCAGAATGGAGGCATCCCATAGAGTCTGTCCAGAGACTCTCAATCTCACAGTAGCCTTAAGGTCCTGGACAGTGACACACAGCCAACCTAAGGTGATAATAGGGACTGTCATATCAGAGAGACACCCCCAGTCAGAGCCCCAGTGACACCCTCACAAGGTGGTAATTGCTCACAGTGGCACACAGTCAAGTGGCCCCCACCTGACCCTCAAAGCCCCGACACACGGCGGGACACCTTCAAGACACTGGCCCTCGGCAGCCTCACTCCAGAGACCCTCTCAGACCCGCGCAGCCGGTGGCCATCAGCGACAGCCCAGGGCCCCCAGCGGCACACGTGCGTACTCCGCCCACAGCCCGCACACCCCCTCGCACATGCCGGCGCGGGCTAACGAGTCCACAGCCCTTCTCGGCGGGAGGGAGCCAGTTGTCGGGCGGGGCCGCGCGGTCACACAGCATTAGCCCTGCGGCCGCCCCGCCAGGTGCGGCCACTGCCCCTAATCCCTGGCCCTGGCCCGCTAAGCCGGGCCTGAGCAATGCCACAGCTGGGGGCGGCCGGCCACGCGCCGCCCATCACCGCAGCCCCGGGCCGCCGCGGGGCCCCTCCCCACCCTCCACCCCTTTCGCACCTCCCCGGCCTTGCGCAAACTTCGCAGGCCTTCCGCCGCCACTGACCTTGGGCTCCCACCCCTGTGGATCTCCTAGCCCCGCACTGCCCCGCCCCCAGATGCTCCTGCGGTCGGCCCATCAGCCTCCGTGTGGGTCCTCAGGCTGGTTAGAGCCCAGCCCGCATCCCAGCCTCTCCAGTGCAGGACCTGCAGTGTCCCACCCCGCCCCAGAGGCAGCTACTGCCAGCTCCATGCCCACCCCTCCGCCGGCTCATGACTTGGGCTCCAATCTCTTCACTCTCCACCTCTTGCCTTTACCTGCTCTGGCCGTCTCTCTGCTGTGGCCAGAGCTCGGGCCCCCTCCCCTACCTGGATTTGTAAAGTTCCAGGGTCCCCTCTTCCCCCACCACACGTATTTCCAGCCTCCAGCTGCTGCTACTGTTCCCAGGCAGAAGTCATCTCCCCCCAGGATAGCCAAACTTCAGTTCCAGTCTTCTGACTCTTGCTAAACCCTGGGATGGATCCCAGGACCTTTGGAGGGATTCCATGGCCTCTTTGCACCTCAGTTTTACTCGTCTGAAAAGTAAAGAGGTGTGATTCAGATGACCTCTGAGGACCCTTTTGTCTTTTCCTCTCCCATCACATTAGAAAGGTCATGGACTTCCCATCGTGTGAATGTTGAAGACAGATGAGCGTGGGAGGGCACCCACTGGCCATGTGTCCCCGCCCTGTCTCATCCCATCACTTAGCTCTCAGGGTCTGAGTTGGCCAAGGCAGCTTTTTAGCCTCTGGTGTGGAGGTGGTTAAGAGAGAACAAGGTGGAATCTGGGCGCCTAGGTCTTGGCCAGGGCTTGGGACTGTCTGTGGGGGGTCTCTGTCACCTTGGGATGCCCCCTGGAAGGGTGCGCATCTGGGAGTGGCCTGCTGGGGGTCCTGGCTTCAGGCACTGCCAGCACTGGTGCTGACGGACAGCCCGGGCAGGTGGGAGCCGGCTGGTCACCCCTGACAGCCCTGCCCACCTGTCACCCTCCTGCTCGGGTGACCGGCTGCCTGACCCACTGACCAACTTCCTGCTGCTTCCCAGCACATTGGGCACTGTGCGATCAGGGCTGCAGTGCCCTGCCCCCTTCCCTTCAGGTTTTCCCAACAACCTACTGGCCCAGAGCACGCAGGCCCACGAATATCAGGCATATGCAGGTTCACACTGCACACACAGACGCACGGGGTGGGCGGGTGCAGGCATGCATGCTTCATACGCATGCAAGCTGAGCCAAGGTGCTTCTCCCCAGGTGGGATGATATGTATTGCCTTCTCTGTGGCAATAGGGCCATGTGATAAAGGCGAAGGCATTAAGTCTGGGCTGCCAGCCCTGTGATATACTAACTGGGTGACTTTGTCAAGTGACTTAACTTCCCTGGACCGCAGGTTCCTCACCTGTTCAATGGAACTGGTTATAATAAATAACCATCTTATAGGATTGTTTTGAGAATCAGATGAAACAATCCATGGAAAGTAGTTAGAACGGTTCCTAGTACAATGTAAGTCCACAATACATGTTAACTGTTAATATTAACATATAGTGGGGGCTGAAAGGCTCCTGGGACACTCTAGTTGATAATTTTCCTTTAATCAGTCATTTCTGGCCATAACTGTTCAAAATCTCCCTAAAAGTATTTTTATTCCACTTTCCACATTATGAGGAGATGTCAACTGGCAGATGAAATCAGGATATGTCATCTTCATAGCCTTCCCTCCATCCCAGTCAGGTATGATTGCTCATTCTTTGCTGTTTAAAAACTAAGAAAGCCCACGAGGCTAGACCTAAGTTGTTTAGGAAACGCTGGGCTGGGGACTGGGGCTCACACATCATCTCTTCAGAATCTATTCTAGACCCTCTTTCTGGGTCAGGATCCCCAGTCCGTGTGTCTATGGATCCTCCTCCTTCTTTCTGGAAATGAGGACAATGTCTGCCCCGTCCAACAATACGACCCCTTCCATCCCCCAGATCTCCCGAAGGGCCACCAATAACACCTCAACAATCTTACTTCACACCCTCTTGGGCCCTCAGAGTGGGATTTCTTGGTGCCTAAAGAGAAGACTGCCCTTGGCAGAGCTCTGAGTTCTAGAAAAAACCTCTTCAGCATCTCCTTCTTCAGTCTGCTCCAGCCAGACCTAAGTCTGCCCTTGGCAACGTTTACGCAATGAATGAATGTGGCTCATGTCCCCAGTGGAGGCGACAGATGCAGGATGAAGTTGGAGGGGTTTTCCTGCTTTTCCACCACCCTCGGCCCCAACAGGAAGCCTTCTTTGTTCTGCTTCTAAACAAAACTCTTAGAAATCCTGTTTTCTACCTTTAGCATTTTCCCAAGTCTCACTCCGCATGGGTCCTCTCCCTTCCCGACTCCCTCTTCTGGAGCCTTCTCTTTGGTTTATCCTCAGGTGTGTGTCCTGCCTCTGATTCAGGCTATATCCTTTATTCATATTCTTTATCATAACTATTATAAAGTACTGTCACCTACAGTATAAACCTTCCTGTATTAGTTATTTATTGCTGCATAACAAAGTACCCCCAAACTTAGCAGCTTAAAACTATAAACTTTTATTATCCTGCCATTTCTGTGGGTCAGGAATCTAGCAGCAGCTTAGCTCAGGGTTTCTCACAGGCTGTAGCTAAAGTGTTGGCTGGGGCTGCCGTTATCTTGCAGCAAGACTAGGGGAGGATCTGTGTTCAGCTCACTCATGTGGCTGTTGGCAGGCCTCAGGTCCTTGGCTAGCTGTTGGCTGGAGATGTCAGTTCCTTGCCACGAGGGCCTCTCCATGGGGCAACTTGCAACTGGCAGCTGGCTTCTCTCAGAGCAAGTGAGCCGAGAGAGAGAAAGAGACAGAGAATGCACCCCCCAAAAAAGACGCATCTTTTTATAACCTGATCTTGGAAGTAACCACCATTACTTCTGTTGATATTCATACTCAAAGGGAAGGGATTATATTAAACCAGGAGGCAGGGATCATAGGGCACCATCTTAAGGGCTGCTTACCACATTCCCCAGCATGGTTTTTCCCTGTATTATCCCACCTATCACTGTGCCCTCAGTAGATATTTGCTGAAAGAATGAGTGCAGTCACCAGAAGACACTCTGCAGAGGTACTATTATTCTATATTGTTCTCTTTGGATACTACCCTATCCCCTCTCCCACCTCCCACACTTTTCTTCTTCATGGGAGTCATTTGCAATTAAACTTAAAAAAAAATGTTACCTTTGAATAACACATCTGCTCTTGGGGGTCTGTCTTCTCTCCCACTTTCTATAATTTGTCTTCCAAAATGGGGTATATGCTTGGCATTTATCTCATGCAGCTAATCTCTATGGTTATCATAAGTTCTAAGGTGACTTGGTTACCTTCTTTCAGGGTTCCTATCTCTTTTATTCATCTAACAGGTCAAAACTAGTTTCAAAGAAACGACCTCCTGTGTGCTCCTAGCACTCGTACCCTCCTCTCACAGCGATCAGTCAGCTCCTGAAACTTTCTCGTGTGTGTGTATGATTCTGCCTTCTCAACTGAACAGAGACCTACCATAGGGTAGGGACAGTTCAGCAAACACTTGATGAGTATCCGTGGAGCACACATCCTGTGCTAGGACTGGGCTAGGGACCAGGGAGACAGGAGGGTCACTCATGGAACTCCCAGCATCGGAATGGAACAGGTGCTCAGGAATGCTTGCTCCTCTGGGAGATCAAACTGTCAGCAAGTCCACCCCAAATAGTTATCACGTGCTGTCACGGCAGAATTTCTAGGAATGGCTCCCGAGATGCCACATCTTAATCCCTGGAATCTGTGAATGTGATACCACTCGCCTGATTGTATTATGCTATGTGGTACAGTTGACCTTAAAAGGGAGTGATTATCTGAGGGGGTCTAATCTATTCACATGAGTCATTAACAGCAAAGAACTCTCACACCCTGGGAAATCAGAGAGATTTGAAGCATAAGAAGGACTCGGTGCACTGATTTGATATGATTTGCTAGTTTGGAGATAGATGAGGCCACATGAGAAGGGATGCAGGTGGCCTACACGTGCTGAGAGACAGCAGGGAACGGGGACTCCAGCCCCATAATCACTAGGACTAGACTCTGCCAACAATCGAATGTGTTTCAGGTTCTTAGAATATGTCTCATGCCACCCTCCTACTGACACCTTCATTTCAGTCTTGTAAGCCCTTGAGATTTAGAGCCCAGCTAAGCCCCTCCAGACATCTGACCTACAGAACTGTGAACTAATTAATGGGTATTTTTTAAGCATACAATTCAGTGGTTTATAGTATATTCACAAAGTGTGCAACCATCGTCACTATCTAATTCCAGAAGATTTTAATCACCTCCCCCAAACAAAGCCTGTTAAGTAGTCATTTCCTGTTCCTCACTTCCTCCAGCCCCTGGAAAATACTAATCCATTTTCTGTATATATGCATTCGCCTATTCTGAACATTTCATATAAATGGGATCATGTAATATGTAGCCTTTTGTGTCTGGCTGTTTTTGCTTAGCATAATATTTCCAAGGTTCATCCAAACTGTAGTATATATCAGTACTTCTCTCCTTTTTATGGATGAGTAATAGTCCATTGTATAGATATAGCACATTATATTTTTCCATTCAACTGTTGATGGACATTTGGGTTGTTTCTACTTTTTGGCTATTATGAAAAAAGCTGCTCCGAACATTCGTGAACTGGTTTTTATGTGGACTTACGTTTACATTTCTCTTGGGGTATATACCTAGGAGCAGAATTGCTGGGTCATATAATAAGTCTATGTATAACTTTCTGAGGAACTGCCAGACTGTTTCCCAAAGTAACTGCACATGTTTATACTCCCACCAGCTGTGTATGAGGGTTCCAATTTCTCCACATCCCCACCAATGACTGTTACATCTAATTTTTATTAAAACCATCCTAGTGGGGATGAAGTGTTGTCTCACTGTGGTTTTAATTTGCACTCCCCTAATGACAACTGATTTTGGGTAGGTATTGATTAAAGCCACTGAGTTTGGGGTAATTTGTTATACAGCAGTAGAAATCTAATAAAGGTGCTTTCTCAAACCCAGATGGCAAAAATGGAAACGGGGAAAAAGTTGAAAACAAAATAAGCCATTTGAGTTGAGTGGCAAAGGAGTCAATAAATGATGTTCTCATAAGGTGGGCCTGGACTGCCCTGGGTGGGAGGATAGGCATCTAAAGTTAAGGGGTGGGACTAAATCGAGAACCAAGACAGTTATCCCATTACAACAGGGCAGCAGACATGGAGTAAACCTGAGGAATATTGGGAGTAAGTTGTTTCCAGACTTTGCCCATTTCTGTTGGATCAGCCATAAAGATAGCTGTGTTGAAGGCTCCTCAAGGCCTGCCTTTTAGCCATAAGTCCCTTGTAGGAGGACATCCAGATGAATGAAGACCTCTTCACTGCTTAAATGGACCTCTGCGACAGCCCTGGGACACGTTTGAATATGCCTTTGTAACATGCAAGTTAGTTCTTTATAATTCTTCATAGTTCATAAATCTTCTGATCAAAATTCTTCAAGGCTCCCCAATTCACTCAAACTAATATCCAAGGTCCTGGCAATGCCCGCAAGGCTCTGCATAAACTCGATCCATCAGCACTTGGCCCTCATCTCCTGCTCTCTTCCTCCTTCTCTGCTCCAGCTACACTGACCTCCTTGCTGTTTCTCAAACCTGATAGATAGGCTTTTGCCTTAGACCCATCTTTGTAATTTTTCTCACTGCTTGGTATATTCTCTGGCCAGGTATCTACCTTCCTCACTCCTCACTGCCTTCAAGTCTTTGCTCAAATCTCACCTTTTCAACAAGGTCTGCCCTGATTATCTTTCAATTGCAATTGAAGTTTCTCTCTTCCAGCTGCCTGATTTCCCTTACCACAATGAACTTTTCCTTTTTTTTTTAATATTTGTATAACAGTAACACACTTCGAGTATATAATCCACTATTTATTACTTTTATGCTTGTTGACCATCTCTCCCAGCTAAAAGGTAAGCCCCACAAGAGCTGTATTTTGTTCACTGCTGTATCCCAAGTACAGAGAACACAACTTGGCCCGTTCGTGAATGAATCAATGAAATCAATGGTAAAGGGGAGAGGAATGTCCCCTAAAGCTCTCTGGCTAGATTATAGACATTTGGCTGCGCCGGGTCTTAGTTACAGCATGTGGGCAAAAGCATGTCTATCAGGTTTGAGAAACAGCAACGAGGTCAGTGTAGCTGGAGCAGAGAAGGAGGAAGAGAGCAGGAGATGAGGGCCAAGTGCTGATGGATCGAGTTTATGCAGAGCCTTGCGGCCATTGCCAGGACCTTGGATATTAGTTTGAGTGAATTGAGGAGCCTTGAAGAATTTTGAGCAGAAGAATTATGAAGAATTATAAAGAACTGACTTGCATGTTACAAAGGACTCCTCTAGCTGTTGTGCTCAGAACAGGTGGGGTGGGGAGGGGGTGCAGTGGAAGGGGGCGGAGGTTAGAAACAAGAGGTCTTGCATGAGATTTCTGTGGTGAGACATGATCGTAGCTTGGTGTGCAGTGGTAGCAGTGGAGAGAGTAAGTAGTCAGCTTTCTGATATACTATTTGAAAGTAGAGCCAATAAGATCGCGTGACAGATTGGATGTGGGAATGGAGAGGAGAGACAGAGAAGATTCAATGATAGTGGCAGGGTTTTGCCTGAACAACGTGAATGATGGAGTCACCACAAGCTGAGATGGGAAAGGTTTTATGTAGAGCAAGTTTGTGGGAGAAGATCAGTTCAGTTTTGAATAGGTTAAGTTTGAGAGCTCTTTTGGGTATCCAAGTGATGATATCAAGCAGGCTGATAGATAGAAGTTTAGAGTTTAGTTAAGAAATCTGGTCTGACGGTAGAAATTTGATAGCCATCAGCATATGCATGGTATTTAAAGTGAGACTGAAACACAAGCATTCATGTTTTTGACACATAGGATTGTTTGTCCTTCTCTCTGAACAGACCCATTTTCTTTGTGCACATGAAATATTTCCATCTGGTTTCTGAGGGGTGAGTCCTCATCCCACTATGCCTCCGTGAAGTCTAAAAGATGGTATTGACTTTGCTGACTTAACATTGCAAGCTCATGGGATTCATCGCCCAACTCTGATCTCTACGTTGAAAGCCATTGCAATATTCGCCAGCCCCTCCTCCCACTATGCATCTCTGAAAAGCTGGGTAGCTCTTCTTTCTAGGTCGTACCAGTAGATGCCACACCAGTTTTTATCTGGCCATCTTTCTCCCTCTTCCTCCATTTTCAGTTTTTGGTAGATCAGGGTCAGACCAGGAAACTCTTGGTGTGAACCTCAATACCTCATATGCGTAGAGGGTCTTAGATGGTGTTTCTAAGTCAGAGAGTAATCGAATTTTAAGGTTGGTCCTCTAGATCATGCTCTCAGGGGCAGGAGGCGAGTATAGCTCCTCAAAATGCCACTTCCTCCACAGCCCCTCCACACAGGGATTCGGGCTGTGTCCTGGAGCGAGGTGTTCCCTGTTCTTGTCAGCTGACTATTCTCTGTCCATTTTAGGGATGGAGACACTGACAGTCAGGGATGTGGCATGTGAAAGAGATGGGATTAGGGAGTCAGGGCATGACAGAGAAGCTGATGTGTGGGCTCCATGCCCTATCACTCTGGTGTATGGATTTGGGGTCTCACACAGGGTGACAGGGAAGGTGGTTGAGCTAGAACACCTCTAGGAGCCCAGCCTGGTTCTTCTCTATAAGCCCTGCACCCTTCCTGGCTCTGGGTTCCTGCTTCCCTCTTCCCTTAGGCCTGGGTTCTCCCTGCCACCTCCTCCCTCACCCCAGGCAGAGAGGGGGCCGGTTCAGGGCCCTGTGACTCAAGCACAGGGTGGTGGAGGATGTTTCGGATGCCGCTCTGCTGACGCTGGTGCCCTCTGTTCTTACATCCTCCTTAATTTACTGCCTGAGGAGGGGGCCAGGGCTCTGGAGAGGGGATTAGATGGTCCACACTGATCTGAGGCAACAGCTGCTGGGCTGGCGGCCGAGAAGCGAGGAGTGAGCAGGAGGCGGGGGAGGCTCATGTCTCCGCCAGGGCCGGAAGGGAACTAGGCGGGCATCTGGATGGGGCCCCTAGGTTGAGGTTGGCTCTGGAAGAAGCTGCCCTTGGTCTGAGGGGTAGGGCTGCAAGGTCGGCCTGTCCAATAAAGTCAAATCTAGGAGTTACACAGGAAGTCGAAGAGGGCCATCTTGTCAACCATCTTGCCAGCTTTCTGGAGAAAATTAGGAAGTGTTTTCTTTAGCTTCCTGCAACCCAGGGAGGGAAAGATTGGCTCTGGGGCCTAAAAGGCCATCTTATCGAGCCCTAAGTTGCCACATAATTGTGTGAGACGCTCCCTAAAGTTAAGGCCGCCCCACATCAGTTGGAGCAATCCCTTACAAAGAGAGAAATCTCTTTACCCTCACTCACCGTCCACTCACTTGTTCCTTACAAGGCAGAAGGCACAGCAGTTAGCAGCATTCCCATGTGACAGCTGGGGAAACTGAGACCCACAGAAGTTCAGTGCCTTGATCCAGGTCACACTTGGGGTCAGTGGTGTGGCTGTGATTGGAGTCCAGTGCTCTTAACTAAATCAGTCTACATCTTGAATACCTGGGCACACATGTTGACATTTAGCACTGAAGACTGGCCTCTTTCCTTCCTTCTAGTCTGTAATTCCAGGTGATAGCCTTGTCTAATGGAAAATGGCCCAGGCATGAAAGCCATATACCTGGACTCTTTGGATCAGTTAGTGTCTCCTTTTGGGGACTTTGGTTTTCCCATCTGTATAATGGACAATATCTTGAATAGCCCCATGACTATTTCTAAAAGCCTAACCGAGTATTGTTTTAGTTAGCCAAAGGACAGGAAAAGCTTTGGGAGTCATTAAAGAAGTAAAGATTTGGGGTCTGGAGTTAAAATATCTGGGATCAAATATAATTTCTGCCACTTAGCATTATTTCTAGTAAGTTTCCTCCTCTTTTCTTTTTTTTTTTTTAATATTTATTTATTTGGCTGCACCAGGTCTTAGTTGCAGCACACGGGGTATTCACTGCAACACGCAGGATCTGTAGTTGTGGCATGCGGGCTCTTAGTTGCCATATGTGGGGTCTAGTTCCCTGACCAGGGATCGAACCCGGGACCCCTGCATTGGGAGTGCGGAGCCTTAGCCACTGGACCACCACAGAAGTCCCAAGTTTCCCCCTCTTTGAATTCAATTTACTTCTCTTCCGAAGTCAAGAGAAAACAACACCTACCACAAATGGCTATTATGAGGATTGAAAGAGATCATCTATTCTAAAAGCCAAGCATTATTCTTGGTGTCTAGTAAATGTTAAATAAATTACAGAAAGAGCAGTAGCAGTAGTAGTTGTTGTTTCTGGGTATTACTTACTGCTTGCTGTTACAAGTAGCCACTGAGATTGGGCCAAGAGATCCTGGGCTCCTGGATAGCTTAGGGCAGTGGTTCTCACCCTTGGCTGACCAATCAGGATCACTGTTTTGGAGATGGATGTTTAACAAGGTTCCTGGTGACCTTGAGGATCACCCGAGGTTGGTAATCACTATCTTAGGGGACCTGCTTTGATGGTTGAATAATTGACATATCAGTTGTTTGTAAGTAAACAGGTGCTTAGCTATTTAATAGTTTAAACACTTTCCCCCCATTGGCACTCTACTACTAATTAACTCCTAACAAGCCCTTCCTTCTCTGGATCATGAGCAGGAATTCCCCACTGGGGGTTCCCAATTAATGAGGTTTACTTGTCTTGAGGGCCTCTGGGAAGCAGGCAGGACTAATTATGCTCTAGTCCCCCAACCCCCTGGCCAAATCCTCTCCCTGTCCTTCATCAATCTTGTCCTTGCCTCCAGCTGGCTTGCATTAGCTCTGGTTTTCCAGCCCCCATGGTTGTAGCTGTAGCTGAGAGATTGAACCAGTCCAGGCTGGATGGATCTGTCACCCGATCCTGGGTCTGTGCTGCAGCCAGTCCTGGAATCTGGGGCAATGTGATCCTGCCCTGCGGGAGCCCCTAGCCAAGCCAGGGACGCCATGGCAGGGCTCAGAAAATCCCATCTATCCAGGGACCTCTGCCTAGGCCCACAAGGATCACATCCACTGATTCTCAGAGCACCTCCTGTCTAAGTACCTTGCCTTAAAGAACAGGAAAATGGGGACCTAGAGATGTGAGGCACCTGCCCAAGGTCACACAGCCTGTTCACAGCAGAGCTTGCACTAGAACTCTGATCTCTTTGCTCCTAGCCCAGGCTCTTTCCCCAGATCCTCCTGGAGAAGTTCTTCTGCAGACCTATTGTCTGGGTGATGGGGTCTGATATGGGGGCTCCTGTCCAACCCCTGACAACAAGTAGAGGAGATCAGGGGAGGGAAGCATTTGAACCAAAGCACATGATCCTTTTAACCCAGATTAAAGAAGTCCAATTTCAGGTCATTTGCAGCTGGAAATTTGAGGAGTAGCAGGAATAAAAATATGGGAATAATTGAAATAAGGGCAATAAATACGTTTTAAAAATGTATTTTACAGACATAGCACTTTTTAGCACAATTGAGGAACACAGATGGCTGGATTGGACACATAGGAACACTCACCTCTGGAATCTGAGTTTGCTTATTATCATGTTCATCTAAAGGTATGGAAACCTAGACTATGAAACAGAAAATTTTATAGAGGAAAGCTTGCACTTTTTCTTTAGTAGTTGAGAGAAAAGTCAAGATAGTTTTCTACAGACTGATTTTTCCTATATATTTCCATTTTTTTATAATTTTTTTTTTTTTTTTTTTTGCGGTACGCGGGCCTCTCACCGTTGTGGCCTCTCCCGCCACAGAGCACAGGCTCCGGACGCGCAGGTCCAGTGGCCATGGCTCACGGGCCTAGCTGCTCCGTGGCATATGGGATCTTCCCAGACCGGGGCACGAACCTGCGTTCCCTGCATCAGCAGGCGGACTCCCAACCACTGCGCCACCAGGGAAGCTATATTTCCATTTTTTTAATACCCAGATTTTACACATCTCACTCAGACATGCTTCCCTTGTACCTCCTAAATGATTTGAACCAAATCTCTAGGATAAGAAATGATTCTGTTAAGGTTCTGCGGGTGGGGACAGCAGAGGCCATATAGCTATCTGGTCTTGGCCCTCAAAGCGCCAGGATGTCAGGCAGCTCTTGCCTAGAAGAGATGAAACAGCCACCTTCTCTCAGAGACAGCCTGGGGCTCAGAGATGGCTGAGGGTGTGGAAAACATGCCAGCCCTTTGGTGAGAGTTGCCATATGTTGAGAAAGGGCTTACTATGTCCCAAGGGCTTTGCACACTACTGTTTTATAAGGTAAGTATTTTTATCCCTATTATACATTTGCGGAAACTGAGGCTCAGAGCAGTCAGGTGGCACACCTAAGGTCACTAATTTACTAAGTGGCAGAACCAGGGTTTGAACCCAAATTTGTAGGATTCAGAAGTCAGTATGTTTTTCTCCAATGCCTTTTGGGTAGAAGTGTGAAATACTACATGCTTCAGTTTGGATGAAGTAAATTGGTTCACATTTCATGTTCCTTTTCAGTTTATTTCCCTGTCACTCTCCCTCACAGTTCATAAAATCGCTCAGGAAGGCTGCAGTCACACCACAAGCGCCTGGCCCACCTCTGATTTCAGCCACAGCCGAAGAGGACAGACCTATGCGAGCTCAGACTCATTCTCAATGTCCTCCCTCCATCAGAGCCAGGGTCTTTCCGATTCTGCTTCAGGGTTTCTCCTACACCACACAAGCTTGCTCACAGCCTGCAAATACTGCCCGGAAGGATAAGGGAGCTAACTTCCCCAGGAACAATTTCCAATCAGTGAGGGGGGAAGACAGAGACTCCAGCTATTATCCGTCTGGTGGACACTTCCAAGAGGCATCTGCACATTTCTGGGATGTTCCAGTGGACTCGAGCCCTCTATGCCTACAGACCTCAAGGAAACACGCCCTCACCTCGGCTTCTCCTGCTGCCCTGGCTCACGCTCCCTACTCCACACGTCTGCTTCCTGGGCTCGCCTTCTGAGTAGATCACCTCCATCACATCCTTGCCTTGTTTGCTCTGCTTTCAGCGTGACCCAAACCAACCCTGTGTGGCGTCTGGAAGGCTGCTGTGAATTGGGAGCAGTACCTCGGTGGGTGTGCGGGGGTGGGGGGGACACATGGTGACAGAGAACTTTGAACAGAAAGTAAACTTTGAGGGACACAGCAGCCAGGATCTCCTTTACTTCCCTGGAGATTCTCCCTATGTAAAATAACGGGCGCTCCTGAAGTTTCTGTCTAAATGGGAGGCATCACCTGGTTTATGGGAGCTGGCAGAGACATGTGATCTCTTGAATTTGTGGCCATGGGTGGGGTCATCACTCAGTGGAGTGTTTCAGGATGGGGCTGTCCCTGTCTCTAGTTAGGGCTGTACCTCAGTCCTTGGTGGTGGCTTCCCCAGACTGTCACCAGTGGGGCTGTCTCAGCTGGGTCACTACCTGGCCACAGTTTCAGTGAGCCAGTTTCACTGGTCACAGAGGCTGGATCTTGCATGGAGTGGGGGACTCTTTTACCTGGTAATATCTTTGGAGCTGCTATCTAGCCACATCCTAAGTCTCTGTATAGAAACCAAGGGGAGAATTTAACCAGCTGTAAAAATCAATTTAAATGCTTACAGAGAAACAGTAAGGCTCGACACTGCTGCCTCATTTTCACGAGGTGAGTCACTGAAACGGTTGACCTCACGGCTAATCTATGAGCAAAGGCGCGCTGGCCCTTACTGCTGGCATGGGAATGGCTTCAGACCTGTTTCCTGGAACCCTGGCGCCAGTCAGAGCCCAGAGTGGCCTTTCGCCATTTGTTAGTCAGATTACCTCTCCAAGGAGCAAGTTCCCAGCTCAGAGATATAGGTCTAGCCGGTGCCCTTTTCGAAGTTACTGATTGGCCAGATCCACTGCCCACTCCTCACAATATCCAGCTTTCATTGGTCGAGTCCACCATGTGCTCACCAAAGGTCACTTCCTCTGGTTGGTAAGTCCCACCAGCCAGTCAGTGGAAATGACTCTGCTCTCACACACCTTCTGAGCAATTTCTACTTAAAGGCTAATTCCTGCTATGACCTTCTGCATTTATGCTACTCTAATAAGCCTGCCTTAAATATGCTTGCTCCCTGTCCTGTAGGGTGAAGAACAAAAGTTGGAGATGGATGAGATCTGGATTTGAATCCCAGCCCAGACACTTATTAGCTTTATGACTGTAAACCAGCTATTTAACTTTTGTATGCCCCAGTTTTAATAGCTAAGAGCCCTACAGTTAGATGGGTTCAAATACGGCTTTATTGTTTGCTGGCTGTGTGATTTCAAATGGGTTACTTAACTTTTCTGAGCCTCACTTTCCTCATATAAAATAGGGGTAGTAGTAGTACATACTACCCACATGCTGTGAGGATTAAATGAAATAATGAATGTAAAGTATTTGGCACGTAAGTTCTCAATAAATTTTAGCCACTCCTATTGTGTATTTAGAGGGAAGGGAACTTGCAAAATAATAAAGACTCAGTCCTGTCCTCGAGTGGCTACGGATTTGGTCCAAAGATCAGCCAGTGTGCAGAACTGGGTGATGGTCAGTGATCTCAGGGATGCAGTTCTTATCTTCCTGGATGAGGACAACCCCAGTGGCTGGTCTTACCTGGGCCTGTCCCTCCTGAGGAGCAGGCAGAGGCTTCATGTGTGAGCTAGAGGTCCAGGAGGGAGAGGAGGAGGTAGAAGAACGTTGCATTAAGACCAGTGCTCTGAGAGAACCATGTGAATCAGATGTGACAAGCATATTAATTGTGGCTATTAAATACACTAAAGCATTTTAAAAATAACAGAAAAGCATTAACAAAGGAAGAAATGCATATTTACATAGGATTCAAATACAGGATAAAGGATCTGGATTCAAACACACAACTACAGTATCATGATGTGCAACAATTATAACAACAGAGGAAGAAAGATCTAAGGTGTTTTAAAGTGTATCTTTGCACTATTCCATTAACATGATTTTCTGCCAATTGCCCATTAACACTTAATAACCATTCTCCTGGTCTTTACTTGGCTAAGCAGTTACAAGAGCAAAAATGCATTGTACAGTACTGATAAAAATAAAAACACCCGTAAGTTAAAAAAAAAAAGGGTACAGGAAATTGCTGTATTGGCCAAATTCAGCTTTTGGAATTCAGACTTTGTCAAAGAATGTTTCACGTATATTTATATTACTCTAAAATCTTAGGATTAGGTTGTCCTATGCAATTATTTTCATATGCAAAAATAACATACATATATCTGGTCAGGATATGGGGAGACCCTAAGTAAACTGGTCATCGCCTGCCGTCTGGCAGAAAAATCTGGAAGCTTGTGTGAACAACGACAAGGATAGACTGCTGTGTCGGTAGTTGCTGACAGCAGTTGTTGTGACTTGGCTGATTGTTAGCTGCAAGTATATGGAAATCTGTCAGAATCATTTGTCAGGGGTATATATACATATATATATGTTTTTTAAACACCTCCTGATATATTTTTCTATTCTAAGTGGTTTGGGCTTGTGCCCTACAGCATTTCCACCATCAGCCTTCATGCTGTGGGGCTGGAGTGGGAAAGGAGAAGGAGATGATGTAAGAACAGCATTGTCAGACAGGAAGGGGAAGCTGAGAGCCCTTCAGTTGCTAGAAAAAGATGCCCTAAGATCAGGGTGCTGCCTTAGCCCAGGGATACAGAGGAGAGGGAAGATGAAAGATGCCC
>NW_021703784.1:69375423-69498254 GCF_005190385.1 Monodon monoceros | reverse complement strand
CTGCCTTAGCCCAGGGATACAGAGGAGAGGGAAGATGAAAGATGCCCCAGAGGAAATACTCATCTACCACCAAGTTCCGGAAATGCTGCAGGCATTCACGCCATTGTTGTACTTTCTTCCAGCCTCACTCTCTTGCTGCAGGATGTGTCTAGACTGGTAGCCTGAAGGCGTCTTTATGTGCTATGGAAGAGATCCAGAAGCCTCTGCACGACTATGGCAGACAGAGAAGGTGGCTGAGAATTGAGAATCGGCGGCCATGGCGTGGAGACACAAGGACACCCCCATTGCGTGGAGGTACATGGACCCCCATGACAAAAGGCTGCAGGTAGTAGCCCAAAGCTGGAGGTCCAGGCAGCAGCTGGAGCAGGAACCCAAGAGCAGGGTGAGAGGACCATCTCCCAGAAAGCAATCACTGAGTGATTTGCCTGTGCTGAGAGCATAGACTGCAAGATCTCCAGCCTTAGACTCCTATGGATGAGGCTCATGTCCAGAAACCAGGTGGATTGAGCTCCCCTTTTTCCAGGTGAGCAGAAGCCAGACCAGAGATCTTTCTTCCTCTGGGTGTCCCTGTAGCACTCAGGGAGCAGAGAGGCAGGTATGAGTGGGGAGAGCCTTGAAGGACTGAGTAATTACTGCAGAGAGAACTTAGGTACAGGCTATTTTAACAGTTGAGTACTGTTGAGTAACTGTTGAAGAGTTGAAGTACAGTTTTTCCCCCACCAGCATTTTGTTTGGAGACTTTGAAGCAAGATAAAAAAATATTTAGAGAACAATAAAGAAAAGTATATTTTCTTGCATATCTGAACTGTAATGCATAAATTGTAATCCAGTTACCAAAATGTACAGTGGCCAGTGGCATTGTCTTAAAGCCTATGCAAAACCCAACTGTTTTAAATCACGTTTCCCACATTGTAAAACTCTCTTGGTTGAAAGGATAATACTTTAAACATTTTTGTGTCATCTGCTCCAGAGCATATGATGGTTCTCTGATCTGCAGATTCTTTAGAGGAAAGGATTATAGTTCATCATTTTTCATCCTGTAATTGATACATTAACTGCCTATTGAGACCCAATATTTCAGAGGCAAAGTACAGCTTTGTTTGCATGTCTTACTCCAAACCCACTAAAAATGGATGGAAAATCCAGTGTGACAGACACACTAACAATGTAAAAGGACTTCTCAAGTGATCCTTCGGAGGTATTATCAATGCTGCTTCATTAAATGCTAAACCGGCAAAAAATTAAGACTGAATTTGCTGGGATGGTTAACTATGAAATGCTACAGCCCAAGTGCCTGCTCTTCTGAAATGTATTCTGCAGTTTGAACAATTTCTATCCCTTTTCACTTAGGCAGAATGTTCCTTCTCCAAATTAAAAATAATTTGAGACCCTTTAAAGAACTATGGGAAGCAGCATCATTTGTGAGTATAGCACAGCTTATCAAAAAGGCTCAAATAGCTGAACCCTCTCACCCAGAGGCACTGCAAAATCAGAGCGTACCCTTTGTAATTTGTATAAAGTTCTTCATAGCAACAGAATATTGTTTGATCGTTATATTGTCGAGATTTGTTTTACATTTTCAGGGTTCTTTTTTCATGAGGCGTATTTTTGTTTTAACCAATTATTGGTCATTAGTAAAGTTACGTGCCTAGTATTTACAATAAACCTTTTTTATTGTGCTCAGTCCTGGGTGGAGGCACATGAGGCTTTGCCCTGGGGTCTATTTTTCCTGCCAGAAGGTCTTGTTATTCCCCAATATCTGCCTAGAATTCCCACCCTTGGAGTCTATGGGTTAAGGCCCCTCCTTTATGAACTGTGCTCACCTGGGCCGTGGGGACAGCACAGGATAGAACCTGACTGAAGAGTAAGGCAGGAGACAGTCACAGACATACAGAAATGGTCTTCCTGAGCCTTTATAGTACACTGGGCACTGGACCAAGTTCTTATGAGCATATCGTTACTTCTTTTTCTTTTAAAAAAAACCCTTTTTATTGAAGTATAATATACATAGACAAAAATACACATAAGTGTACAGCTTGATGAATTTTCACAAAATGAACACACTTGTGTGGTTAGTCCTCAAACTGAGAAACAGAAACAAATTGAGAAATGACAGCACTGCAGAAACCTCCTAGTGTCCCCTCCCAGTCACTGTGACTCTCCCAGGGGAAACTACTATCCTGACTTCTAGCACAATTGATTAATTTAAATAATCTTAGACTCCTAAGAAGTTGCAAAAGTAGTACAGAGAGTTCCTGCATACCCTTTACCTAGCTTCCCCCAATAATATATTACAGAACCGTAGCACATTAACAAAACCAGGAAATTGACATCAGTACAATAATAGTAACTTAGCTACAGATCTTATTCAGCTTTCACTAGTTTTTATGTACACATTTTTTTTGGTGTATACTTCTATAAGATTTTATCACATATATGTAATCACCACCAGTCAAGATACAGAAATGTTCCATCCCTGCAAAGAGTTTTGCCTGGATTTGGACTTGATCTGAATGGTACTATACAGTATACTTTTATTTCTGGCTTCTTTCATTGAATATTATGTTTGCAAGATTTATTTTTGTTGCTATGTGTATGTTAATTTGTTTATTCTCATTGTTGTGTTCCGTGGTGTGCATATCTCACAATTTATTTACCTGTTCTATTGTTGGTAGACATTTTTGGTGGTTTCAGTTTTTGTCTGTTATGAATGGTGCTGTTATGAACATTCTGGTTTATCTTTGGGTGAATCTACGTAAGCATTTCTGCTAAGTGTATACTAAGGAGTGGGATTGCTGGGTCTTATGGTATGCATATGTTTGTCTTTGATACATATTGCAAATCAATTTTCCAAGCCGATTCTACCAATTTACATTCCCATTAGCAGTTCACGGAGTCCTGGCTTTCACATCCTTACCAAATCTTGTTATTTTCTGTCTTTTTCCATTTAGCCATGCAATGGAATGAGTGTGGTACTGTGTGATGGGTTTAATTTGCATTTTCCTGATGACTAGTGGAGTTGAGCACCATTTCATACATTTATTGGCCACTTGGAAGTAACTTTTTTGAGAAGTGCCTATTCAAGTCTTTTATGCTTTTTATTTAAATTGCTTTGTCTTTTTTTTTCCTCTTATTGATTTGTAAGATTTTGTACATGAGTGCTTTCTTGGATATATGTGTTGCAATATCTCTCAGTCTCTGTGTTGCCTTTTTTTTTTTAAGACTTTTTCTTTTAGAGCAGTTTTAGGTTCTCAGCAAAATTGAGTGGAAAGTACAGGAAGTTCCTAAAACCCTCTGCTCCCACACATGAGCAGCCTCCCCACTACGAACATCCTGCACCATAGTGGCACATCTGTTATAATCAATGAACCTACATTGACACATCATTATCATCTAAAACCCATAGTTTACATTAGGGTTCACTCTTGGTGTTGTAAATTCTATGGGTTTGGAAAAATGTATAATGACATATATTCATAGTATCATACAGAATAGTTTCACAGCCCTAAAAATCCTCCGTGCTCTGCATTTCTCCTTCCCCCCAACCCCTGGCAACCACTGATCTTTTTACTGTCTCCATAGTTTTGCCTTTTCCAGAATGCCATGTTGTATGTCGCCTTTTGAGATTGGCTTCTTTCTCTTAGTAACATGCATTTAAGTTTCTTCCATGTCTTTTCATGGCTTGGTAGCTCATTTCTTTTTTAATGCTGAATAATATTCCATTATCTGGATATCCCATAGCTTACTCATCCACTCACCTATTGAAAGACGTCTTGGTTACTTCCACGTTTTGGCAAATGAATAAAGTTGCTATAAACACCCATGTGCAGTTTTGTGGTGTGGGCATAAGTTTTCAACACATTTGGAGGAATACCAAGAAGTGTGATTGCTGGATTGTATAGTAAGAATATATTTAGTTTTATAAGAAACTGCCACACTGTCTTCCAAAGTGTTTGTACCATTTTGCATTCCCACCAGCAATGTATGAGAGTTCCTGTTGTTCCACATCCTCACCATTATTTGGTATTGTCGTGTTTCGGACTATGGGCATTCTAATGTTATATAGTGGTATATCACTGTTGTTTTAATTTGCAAGTCCCTAATGACAAATGATGTTGAGCATCTATCCATATGCTCATTTGCCATCTCTATATCTTTTTGGTGAGGTGTCTGTTCAGAACTTTTGCCTATTTTTAAAATGAATTGTTCATTTTCTTATTGTTGAATTTCAAGCATTCTATGTATATTTTGGTAACAGTCCTTTATCAGATATGTCTTTTGCAAATATTTTCTCCCAGTCTGTGACCTGTCTTCTCATTCTCTTGATGTGTTGCTTTTTCACTCTCTTAATAGCATCTTTTGATAAACATTCTTAATCTTGATATGGTCTAATTTATCAAAAAATTTTCCCTTTTTGGTCAGTGCTTCTTATGTTCTATTTAAGAAACGTTTACCTATCCCAAAGTCACAAAAATGTTCTATATTTTATTCTAAAAGCTTTGGTGTTTTACATTTCACATTTAGATTTGTAATCCAAATGGAGTTGATTTTTGTGTATAGTATGAGGTGGGGGGCAGGGATTCAACTTTATTTTCTTTTTTCTCTGGATATCCAAATGACCCAGCACTATTTATTGAAAATATCATTATTTTCCTGTTGCACTGCAGTGGCGTCTTTGTCATAAATCAGTTCTCCTTATATATGTGTGTCTGCTCATATATATCTATTTTATTCTTTGCAACAACTCTTTGTGGGGTGGGGGGTCTGCACTCAGGACTCCCGCCTTCCAGAGCTGCTCAGCAGATACCTGGCCTGAGACTGGCTGGAAGTTGGGAAACTTCTGTCATTGGACTTAATCCTGTAGACTTTGTAGTCTACAGATCTGCATTTGAGTCCTTGTCGTGTGGCTTAGAACAAGTTGGCTGACTTCTTTGAGCTTGTTTTCAAATGTGTGAAATGAAGATAAGAATAACATTGTGGCTCAGAATTAAGAGGCTTAGACAATTTTTATTTTTGTTGTTTATAAATGTTTATTATTGTTGTTATTATTACTATCGATTATCTGAAGAATGATGAAGGACAGGGTGATTCCACTACATCCTTTAAGTGCCTTAGTTCCCACCACTTTTCCCTCTGCTATTCCTGTCTCCCTGGGGAAACCCCTAGTTAACATCCTTGTGAGGTCAGGGGAATGGAAAAGGTTTTGGAGGTCTGCCTCCTACGGGGAGCCAATTGCTCCCTATCCTCAAGGCTTTTGCTTTCCCCAGAGCCTCTACTCTTTCTTGAGACCATCTCTAACCTTCCCTTGGGCACTTGCTAATTGCCTGCTATTCCAAAGAATGCATGAGATGCAACAGCAAGGTGTGGCAGTCAGGAAACCCTTGGTCTCAGGCATGGCCCAGTCTATCAGGTACTTGAACAATCTTGGAGGAGCTGCTTTTCTTCCCTGAGCCATACATTCTCACCCACGGTGCCATGGAATCATTCTATCATGTCCCCAAGTCTCCTTGGCACTCATATTCTGTAACTTTTTTTTAAACATCTTTATTGGAGTATAATTGCTTCACAATTGTGTGTTAGTTTCTTCTGTATGACAAAGTGAATCAGCTATACATATACATATATCCCCATATCTCCTCTCTCTTGCGTCTCCCTCCCACCCTCCCTATCCCACCCCTCTAGGTGGACACAAAGCACCGAGCTGATCTCCCTGTGCTATGTGGCTGCTTCCCACTAGCTATCTATTTTATGTTTGGTAGTGTATATATGTCCATGCCACTCTCTCACTTCGTCCCAGCTTACCCTTCCGCCTTCCCGTGTCCTCAACTCCATTCTCTACGTCTGTATCAAAAATCTACAAACAATAAATGCTGGAGAGGGTGTGGAGAAAAGGGAACCCTCTTGCACTGTTGGTGGGAATGTAAGTTGGTACAGCTACTATGGAGAACAGCATGGAGGTTCCTTAAAAAACTAAAAATAGAACTACCATATGACCCAGCAATCCCACTACTGGGCATATACCCTGAGAAATCCATAATTCAAAAAGAGTCATGTACCCCAATGTTCACTGCAGCTCTATTTACAATAGCCAGGACCTGGAAGCAACCTAAGTGTCCATCAACAGATGAATGGATAAAGAAGATGTGGCACATATATACAATGGAATATTATTCAGCCACAAAAAGAAATGAAATTGAGTTATTTGTAATGAGGTGGATGGACCTAGAGACTGTCATACAGAGTGAAGTAAGTCAGAAAGAGAAAAAAAAATGGTTCTGAAGAACCTAGGGGCAGGACAGGAATGTAACTTTTTAATGACGCATGATACCAGTGATTCCTGGTTGGTGGTACGTTCCAGGGTATGTTTCCAGAGGACCTGCAAAGAAGGCTTACCTCACTCTTGGGGCCTATCCTTTCCCAGAGAAACTTGGGTAGTCTGATTGCTGTTCTTAGTTGTCCCAAGGAAACAATCCAAAATACAGAAATAGCTTTATGTACCAAGATGTTCACCATAGTATTGTTTATGCCAGTGAAAACACCCAGCTTGGAAATAATTGCTCTGCCTATGCTCTATCCAGGGGCAGCCATACTGGTCCTCAGGATCCTACATTCAGCACAGTGAAATCTAATGTTGACTTGGTTTCAAGAAGGCAGCCACAATACCTGATATAGAATCATTTAGTCAAATATCAAATAGTTTTTCATCACCCATTAAGCCCTGGGCTACAGAATGGTTATATGAAGATGACACAAACATTATTTCTGCTCTCGAGGAGCTCACGGTTTAGCCAAGGAAGGAGAAATCTAAGAGGTGAAATAGAAACCAAAGTAAATACTGCATTATGGGCATGTGAAAGATGCCGTGATAGCTCATAGCAGAGAGTCATTTTTCTTGGGAAAATAGGGAAGTCTTCCTGGAGGAGGTGGCATCTGGGTTTTCCAGATGAAAAGCTGGAAAGTAATTTCAAGCAGTGTGAGCCAACGCATAGAAGGAACAGTACATCCCTGTGGCTGGATTGTAGGGTGCATGGGAATTGCATAATGGGTATGCAAGAGAGGTAAGATATCAATCAGGACAGTAAACTAGAGGCAAATATGTAGGGCCTTGAATGCCAGGGTAAGCGGTGTCAGCTGCATGCCATGAATGGGGGTAGGGGCAGGGGTCCAATGCAACAGCAATAGAGTGATGATCCGGTATCGTTTTTGAAAGAGGGTTTGGAGAAGGCCAAGAAAGTTGTTTAATGGCTTTGGAGGAGAAGACATGTCAGGGAGAGTGTCTTGAGAGAAGGGAACTGAGGACAGTGCCAAGAGGAGCCCCCACCTCTAATGGAAGGGAAAGGAAGGCACTGGAAAGGCAAAAGGAGAAAAGCCAATGAAGAAGACAGACAAGGGACAGTCAGGAAACTAGGAGAGCTCCTCAGGAAGGAGAGGGAGGCTTGAGGAGGAGGGAGCTGCCAATTTGCCTTACAACATTGAGAGGTCCAGACCGTTGAGGACTGAGACGTGATGTGTCCCTTTAATTTAACAGTGAAGTGGTCGGGACAGAATAGTTTCCATGGGATGGGTAGAGTGGAATCCAGACAGCAAGGAGCTGAGCGAGTGGGGAGTGAGGAAGTGCGGGACCAGGAATGGAGACAGCTCTTCTGAGGAGCTTGGCTAGAAAGAGAAGGAAAGAGGCGGGGCAGCGACTGGGCCTGGGAGCAGATGGAGGGAGGGTTTGAAGCTGGGATGGTGGCCACAACCTTCTTTCCACCAACTTCCAGCTAGAGAACAAGGGCAGAGTCTTCTTTGGGACCTTTCTCCTCTGGGCCAGGCTTCCCATGGAGGACAGAGCCTGGGTCAGATGTCTGTTCTCTTCCCCCTCCTGTGTGCGCGGGTGTCTGTAGTCATGCGCGTGCCCTTGTGTATGGGCAGCTGGAATGAAGAGCCACTAGGTAGAGCTCTGACTCCCCAGCTGGTCTGGAGCCAGCCCTGGGGTAGCCCCAAGGTTCCTGAGGGGGTGAGCCTGCATCCCTTTCTCCAAGATGAGGGTGAGAAGTAGGAGGCAGGCTGTGGACCGTCAGGATCTGTCAGCGAGCTCGGCAAGTCTGCCCACCACCTGGGCCCTATCAGATGAGCGGGGCTTTTCCTACATTAATCTCTGATGAGCTTGGCCCGGCTTTCACTTCAAAAGGCTCCACTTCTTTTCCCTCTTCCACCCAGCCCCTTCTTTATATCCCCTCCCCAAAACAGGACTAAAAATTATGCCTTCTCCCTTCCTCGGTCTCCCAACCCAGCTGGGGCTGGAGAAAGCTTTGAAATTGGAGCAAGGCTCAGTATGGGGAGGGAGGGGATGCTGATGTAGCTGCTGGGGAGGGGCTGGGGGAGGAAATGGGCCAACAGAGCTCCCAGGTGATGGGGAGAGAACAGAGATCTCTTGAGTGATCAGCTCTGCCCCCTTGGGATCCCTAATCCTCTCCTTCCCATCTCCCAAGTGTCCATCCATCACCATAGTCTTTCCTTTTCTCATCCCACGTCGCTGGCAATCATTTCCTGGCACATCTATTTCTCTCCTGGGTGTCTCTATAGACTAGGGACAACCCTCTCGATGTCAGGGAGTGAATCCTGGCAAAGCCTGCCCTGTTATCAGCTGCCTGAAGTCAGGGGCTTCCAGGACCATGAGCCAGGGGCTTTGGGAACCTGCTCTTCTATCTTCCTCCCTCCATGTTTGTCATACAGTGCAGGAGACCAGCGCTGGATGGCTGTGTGCCAAAAGCAAAATGGGGTACTGGGCTAACCAGGATAGATAGAGTTTCACATATCTCAGAGCGCAGAAATCCTAGAATGTCAGAGCTGGGAGAGACCTTGAGACATGTGGTCCAGCCCAATTACTGTATGTAGAGGAATGCAAGGGCCCAGAGAGAGGAGAGAGATCACACAGGGCCAGGATGAGAAAGGGCAGTGAGGCTCTCACTTATGAGTCTGCCTAGTGTGGAGCCCTACAACAGACATCAAAGATGCTTTACTTTCATAAGTCAGGGGCCGAATTGGCTTCATAGTCAGTGGGGGCCAGTGTTGTCCTGAAGGTGTTTCATGACAGCTCTTAATTCCACAGACTGGAGGTGAGGAGTGGGTGGGAGACAAAGTCAAGGACCAGTTTGTAAGAGGGGGGGGAGTGAGGGGAGGATAACTGACTAAGGATAAAAGGCAAGGGTAATGGGAGTCTATTCTTTTTATTTTTTAAATTGAAGTATAGTTGATGTACACTGGGGTATTAGTTTCTGGTGTACAGCAAAGTAATTAAGATATATATATATATATTCCTTTTCATATTCTTTTCCATTATGGTTTATTACAGGATATTGAATATAGTTCTCTGTGCTATACAGTAGGACCTTGTTTATCTATTTTATATATAGTAGTGTGAATCTGCTAATCCCAAGCTCCTAATTTATCCCTCCACTTTCCTCTTTGGTAACCATAAGTTCGTTTTCTATGTCCGTGAGTCTGTTCCTGTTTTGTAAATAAGTTCATTTGTATCATATTTTAGATTCTGCATATAAGTGATAGCATATGATGTTTGTCTTTTATTTCTGCCTTAGTATGGTAATCTCTAGATCTGTCCATGTTGCTGCAAATGGCATTATTTCGTTCTTTTTTATGGCCGAGTAGTATTCCATTGTATATGTGTACCACATCTTCTTTACCCATTCATCTGTTGATGGACATTTAGGTTGTTTCCATGTCTTGGCTATTGTAAATAGTCCTGCTATGAACCTTGGCATGCATGTATCTTTTCAAATTAGAGTTTTCTCTGGATATATGCCCAGGAGTGGGATTGCTGGATGATATGGCAACTCTATCTTTAGTTTTTTAAGGAAACTCCATACCGTTTTCCACAGTGGCAATACCAATTTACATTAATGGGAGCCCATTCTTTTTAGGTTCTTCCCTGTGTGAGTCTGTCTCTTTATGTTTTCATGAAGCAGGGATTCACTCAGTAATGGAAGACTGATTATATGGGTACAGGATGGATCTGGTTACAGGAAAACCCAGCTCAGACTGGATCAAACAATAAGAGCATCTAGTAACTCACCAACAAGAAGTTCAGAGATCAAATGGGCCTCACGATTGGTTGGTTCAGCAGCTCAACCATGTCATCGAGGACTCAGGGTCTTTCTGACTCTCAGCTTTGCTTTACTCCGTGTAATGAGATGGTTGTCTCCTCACAAGTGAGTATGCCAGTGAGTATGAACCACTACCTCACAAGGTAGCTGCCAGCAGAAAAGAGGAATTTTTACCCCTTTATTTAATTTAATGGGAAAGAGGAAAATAAACTCTCCTCAACTGTAGAAGGTAAGTCTTTTTCATAAGTCTAATTGAGCAACTTCGGGTCACATGCCCATCCCTGGACCACCAGCAGTTACCAAGAACCTGCATAAGTGAGCCTATGTAGTACATTCAAATAGATTTTTTTAAAAAACCACTCAGGTTTTTTATTTCTTGGAAATAGCAACCTGATTGGTGGGAGAAAAATAATGGAAAACCTGATGGACATACTCAAGACAGAATCAGTGAACTGAAAAATAGTGCCAAGGAATTCTACCAAAATACAGAGCAATAAGACAAAGAGGTGAAAAGCATAAGATATGAGTTTAAATATAGAGAGACTCAAGGCTTCTGCTTTTGCCTGGGATGTAGAAAGCTGGAAAGAGAGTCACTCACTGTTCCTGTACCAACAAAAAGAAAAAGCTGTATAAACTACAAAACCATATTTCTTGAACCTGTCTGTAGTGGCCACCTTCCAAGACGGCCCCCAGTGACCCCCTACTTCCTGGTATTTACACCTTCGTGTAATTGGCTTCCATATTGTACCAGGGTCAGTCTGTGTAAGCCATAAAATGCTACAGAAGTGATGATATGCCGCTTCCAACACTAGGTCATAAAAGAATACAGTTTTCTGTCTTGGGTTCTCTCTTTCTCTCCCTCTCATTCCCTCTCTTTCACTCTTATCACTTGCTCTGCAGGAAGGGAGCTGCCATGCTGTGAGCAGCCCTATGGAAAGATCCACGTAGCAGGAGACTGAAGTCTCTGACCAACAGCCAGCAATGAACTGAGGCCTGCTGACAACCGTAGGCATGAGCTGGGAAAAGTTCTTCAGCTCTATTCAAGTCTTGAGCCGTCTATAGCTCTGGCTGACAGCTTGACGGCAACCTCATAAGAGACCCTGAACCAGAACAGCCCCATTAAGCCACTCTCATATTCCTGAGACATGGAAACATGAGATAATAATTGTGCATTGCTTTAAGCTGCTTCATTTAGGGATAATTTGTTATGTAGCAGTAGATAACTAATAACCCATCCAGAGTGGAAGTTTCAGGGTAATGAAGCAGTCTGAAATCTAAGGAAAGACAGGGGTCTCCAAGCAGAGGCAGGTAGTGAGCATTTGCTTACCTATGGTAGAGTATGAGAAGAAGACATCTAGGTGCCAGAGAAAGAGGTAAAAAGAAGTGAGATAAATTTTTATTTTTTTGATACATCAAATGATTTTATTTTTAATTTTTAAAATAATTTTATTTTATTTATTTTTTATTTGTGGCTGCGTTGGGTCTTCGTTGCTGCTCATGGGCTTTTCTCTAGCTGTGACGAGCAGAGGCTACTCTTCGTTGCGGTGCATGGGCTTCTCATTGCGGTGGCTTCTCTTGTGGAGCACGGGCTCTAGGTGTGCGGGCTTCAGTAGTTGTGGCTCGCGGGCTCTAGAGAACAGGCTCAGTAATTGTGGCGC
The DNA here is from genome assembly GCF_005190385.1 of Monodon monoceros. NCBI lineage: Eukaryota > Metazoa > Chordata > Mammalia > Artiodactyla > Monodontidae > Monodon > Monodon monoceros. The sequence goes on along the minus strand of NW_021703784.1, from coordinate 69,486,490 downwards.
ACGGGCTTAGTTGCTCTGCGGTGCGTGGGATCTTCGCAGACCAGGGCTCAAACTCGTGTCCCCTGATTGGCAGGCGGATTCTTAACCACTGTGCCACCAGGGAAGCCCCAAAATGATTTTATTTTTTATTGATGTATAATTGACATATAACATTATATCAGTTTCAGGTGTACAACCTAACGATTCAATATTTGTATATATTGTGAAATGATCACCATAGTAGGTCTTGTTAATATCTGTCACCATATATAGTTGCAAAATATTTTTTTCTTGTGACGAGAACTTTTAAGATTTACTCTTAGCCACTTTCAAATATGCAATACAGTATTATTAACTATAGTCCCCATGACATTTATTTTATAACTGGAAAATTTGTACCTTTTCACTCCCTTCACTCATTTCCCCCATCCCCGTTCCCCCACCCCTGGCAACCGCCCATCTGTTCTCTACATCTATGTACCTGAGTAAGATTATATAGTATTTGGCCTTCTCTGTCTGACTTATTTCAGGAGATAAAATTTTAAAACTGTTAAAGGCCAAATGTGGGTTAATGTGGAAGTATAGAAATTGTGGGAGCTGCAAACAAAAGGGTGGTTCATACTCACTGGCAGGCTCTTCTCCATCAACCTTCAGTGGTTGCCCAGGACAAAGATTAGTAACAATGCAGGCGAATGGAGAACCAAATTATCCTGCACCTTGATCTTGGGCTTCCCAACTTCCAGAACCATGAGAAAATAAGTTTCTGGCTTTTTTTGTGTGTGTGTGTGCGGCACACGGGCCTCTCACTGTTGTGGCCTCTCCCGTTGCGGAGCACAGGCTCCGGACGCGCAGGCTCAGCGGCCATGGTTCACTGGCCCAGCCGCTCCGCGGCATGTGGGATCCTCCCAGACTGGGGCACGAACCCGTGTCCCCTGCAGTGGCAGGCGGACTCTCCACCACTGCGCCACCAGGGAAGCCCTGAACTTCTGTTATTTAAGCCACTCAGTCTATGCTGGTCCCAGCTGATGCAGTACTTGTTTTAAATTGTAATTTCAAATTCCTTATACGTTGACCTTGCATCCTACAGCTTTGCTAAACTCACTTATTAGTTCTAACACTTCTTGGTTGATTCTCTGGGATTTCTGCAGAGACAGTTATGTCATCTGTAAATAGAGACAGTTTTATTTTTTCCTTTCCAATCTGTATAACTTTTATTTCTTCTAAAATTTTCTTAAATTATATTTTTATTTTTTAATCTTAAACAATTTTTATTGAATGAAAGATTCTTTAAATTCTATAGTGCTTTACAGTTTTCAAAAGTTTCACACACATGATTTCATATAATCCCATAATAACCCTTTTTTCTTTTATACTCACCTCTATATTTCCTCTCCCTCCCGTCTCTCTCCCCACTGGTAACCACTAATTTGTTCTCTCTGTCTGTGAGTTTGTTTCTACCTTTAAGTTCTTTTTCTTGCAATACTTCAGTGGATAGAACTTCCAGTGCAAGCCTGAATAAAAGTGGTGAGAACAGATATCTTTCCTTTGTTTTCAAATTTAGGAAGAAAGCATCGAGTCTTTCATTATTAAGTATGATGCAGTTGTTTATACAGTTCTGTAACCATCATTACAATCAGTTTCAGAATAATTCCATTACTTTAAATTTTCCTCCTGTCCATTTACAATCAATTCTACTCTCATCCCAAGAATCAGGTAACACTGATCTGATTTCTACAAATGTGGTTCTTTGTAGTTGGCATTTCACACTTAGCACTGTGTTTTTGAGGTTCATCCGTGTTGTATGTATTAATAGTTCATTTTTTTTATTCTTGAGTATTAGTCCATTGTATGTGCATGCCATTAGTTTATTAATTTACCTGTTAATAGACATTTGTGTTGTTTCCAGTGTGGGGTCATTATACATAATGCTGCTATGAACTTGTACCTACAAGTCTTTAGGGTACACAAATTTCCATTTTTCTTCTGTATCTACCTAGAGATGGAATTTCTGGGTCCTATGGAAGTATATGCTTACTTTTTTTTTCTTATTGGTCACCATCTGTTATCATGTTGTCTGTGCGTTTAATTTAATCAAATTCCCCGAGGAGCCTTAGGATGGAAGATAGTACAATGGACAGAAGGGAGAATAGTTAACATGTTGAACAGTACCCCCCCTAAAAGTCATAACGTGCCCTGGCTCTGTGCCTCCTCAGATCCAGGTCTGCTCTTTGCACCCCCAGTCTAGGTTACTTAACCTTTGTGCTCAGCCCCTGTTCCCCACACCCCTGGCTTCATCTGAAACCCTCTCACGTGGAGGCCTGTACTCAGCCATCCCTTCTCCTTCCACTCACAGAATTGTTGTTTTTTGTTGTTTGCTCCTGCAGTCAGATCCACACACTTCCTTTTCCTCCTCCTCGTCCCTAAATGATGTCTAAAACCAAGTCCTGCAGGAAGGCAACTTTCAGTGAATTTGATCTCCCTGGAGTGAATTATTTTGGAATTAAACACATGGTTGGTTTTGAAATCAAAACTCAGGAGCTGCTAAAAACTTCCATGGATGGCTCAACGTTCTGGCCCTGAACCTCAGGCCTCTGGACAGTGGCGGGAATCTGTCAATCCACTCTGAGGGATTAGGGCTTCCTTTTTTCAACTTGTGTATGTTTGTCTAAAACCTTTTCCTTCTCCTGAGTATGTAAAGCAACCTGAAAACCCAGGTCAGTCTCTGCAGGCTAACTTGAACTTTAAAAAGTTGGTGCAGATAAATTGACGTGCTTTCATTCTGGCTCTGGTGGTGTTTTTCAAACTACAGGTTACTACCAGTTAGAAGTCAGTCGAGTGGATGCAATGAGAATTTTTCAAAATCCAATGGATTTTAACATACCAGAAGGTGCTGCCCGCAAGAAGCGTAGCGTTGTGTGAGCCAGCTTTTTTTGCATGTGCATGTGGGTAGGTGCACACACATGTGCTGGCTAGTGATGTAGACTGTATGTCAAGGGTGTTCGAAGATCGCTGAGGCGTTGAAAGGTGCACAACTGTGGGTTGGGGAGTTTGGATGGAAGGGAAAGAACAAATGTTCTTTTTTTTTTTTTTCCCCGGTACGCGGGCCTCTCACTGTTGAGGCCTCTCCCGCTGCGGAGCACAGGCTCTGGATGCGCAGGCTCAGTGGCCATGGCTCACGGGCCCAGCTGCTCTGCGGCATGTGGGATCCTCCTGAACCAGGGCACGAACCCATGTCCCCTGCATCGGCAGGCGGACTCTCAACCACTGCGCCACCAGGGAAGCCCAGAACAAATGTTCTTGATCAAGCAAACTGATCAAGGATTGTCTGTGCTTAACCTTTTTTTCCCCCCAATAAATGTATTTATTTATTTTTGGCTGCATTGGGTCTTTGTTGTTGCGCACGGGCTTTCTCTAGTTGCAGTGAGTGGGGGCTACTCTTCATTGCAGTGTGTGGGCTTCTCATTGAGGTGGCTTTTCTTTGTTGTGGAGCATGGGCTCTAGGTGCACAGGCTTCAGTAGTTGTGGCATGCCGGCTCAGTAGTTGTGGCTCACAGGCTCTAGAGCACAAGCTCAGTAGTTGTGGTGCAGGGGCTTAGTTGCTCCGCGACATGTGGGATCTTCCCGGACCAGGGCTCGAACCCGTGTCCCCTGCATTGGCAGGCGGACTCCCAACCACTGCGCCACCAGGGAAGTCCCGAATTTTTAAAACTTTAACTTTTCTAATTTGTTGGCATAAAGTTATTCATAATACTCCCTTATAATTCTGTAGCATCTATTGTGATGTTCCTGCTTTCATTTATTCCTGATTTTGGTAATTTGTGCCTTCTCTCTTCTGTTCTTGGTCAATTTGGCTAAAGTTCATCAGTTTTGTTGATCTCATCAAAGAATTAATTTCTGGCTTTATTTGCTTTTGCCATTGTTTTTCTTTTTTCTATTTCATTGGTTTCTGCTCTGGTTTTTATTATTAATGTCCTCTGCTTACTTGGAGTTTGATTCAGGCTTCATTTTATGGCCTCTGGAGGTAAAAACTCAGATTATTGACTTTGAAGCTTTCTTTCTTTCTAATATATATTTAAAACTATACATTTTCCTCTAAAGACTACTTTAACTGCATCCCATAATTTAAAAATACATTTTGTTTTCCTTTCCATTCTGTTCAAGATATATTCAGTTTCACTTGAGATTTTTCGTTTGTTTATTTAGAAGTATGTTGTTTAATTTCCATGTATTTTGAGATTTCCCAGATTTTTTCTTTGGTTGATTTCTGACATGATTCCATGACTGGGGAAATCATCTGTATGACTACATTCCTTTTGAATTTATTGAGGTTCATTTAATAATATAACATATAGTCTTTCCTGGGGAATGGCCCATTTGAACTTGAAAATTGCTTATGTCACCACTGTTCATGGAATGATATATATATACATCATTTAGGTCAAGTTTGTTGACAGTGTTGTTCAAGTGCTCTTATTGATGATTTTCTGTCTAGTTTTTCTATCAATTTCTGAGGGAAGGATATTAACATTTTAAACTATATTTGTTGAATTGTCTATTTCTCCTTTCAGTTATGTCAGGTTTTGTTCATGTATTTTGGGCATCTGTTGTAAAATGCTTCCACATGTATAATTGTTGTATCTTCCTGATGTATTCAGCATTTTATCTTTATGAAACATTCTTCTTTGTCTCTAAGAATATTTATTTTCTTAAAGTCTATTTTGTCTGATGTTAATATAGCCTTTCCAACTCTATCATGGTTACCATTTGCAGAATATACAAATTTCCATTCTTTTCTTTCAAATTATTTGCCTTTTTGAATCTAAAAGTTGCCTCTTGGAGTCAGCATATAATTAGTTCTTGCTTTTCTTATCTGGTCTGACAATCATTGCTTATGTATTTGAATATATATATATCAGCTTTATCTAGATATAATTCACATACCATACAATTCACCCCTTTAAAGTGTATCAATAAATGTTCTTTTATTTCCTTCACAGACTTGTGCAACCATCACCATAATCAATTGTAGAACATTTTCATCACCCCCCAAAAAGCCCTGTATACATTAGCAGTCATTCCTCATGTCCCTCAACACCCTCCAGTCCTAAGAAACCTCAAATCTACTTTCCATTCCTATAGATTTGTGTATATGGACAAGTCATATAAATAGAATTACAGTACATGGTCTTTTGTGACTGACTTCTTTCACTTAGCATACTATTTTCAAAGTTCATCCATGTTGTAGCATTTATCGGTATGGCATTTATTTTTATGACTGAATAATATTCCTTGTGCGAAATTATATTTATTCATTCATCAGATGATAGACATTTGGGTTGTTTCCACTTTTTCACTATTAAGTATAATGCTGCCATGAACACTGTTGAACATTTTCTGCGTGGCGTATATTTTCAGTTCATTTGGGTTTATACCTAGGTGAGGAATTGCTGGGTCATATAGAAACCATATGATTAAAATTTTAAGAAACTACTAGACTGTTTTTCAAGATGGCTGCATCATTTTACATTCCTGCTAGCAATGTATGAGGATTTCAGTTTGTTCACATCCTCTCCAACACCTGTTATAAGAGCAATAAGACTTTTTGATCATAGCTGTTCTAGTGGATGCAAAGTGGTATCTCATTATGCATTTTATTTGCATTTCCCTGATGGCTAATGACCATGTTTTCATGTGCTTATTGAACATTTATACATATTCTTTGGAGAAACGTCTATTCAAATTTTCTGCCCATTTTAAAAACTGCATTTTCTGGATTTTGTTGTTGCTGTTTTTGTTGTTTACTGTTGATTTGTAAGAGTTCTTTATTTATTATGGATACAAGTCCCTTATCAGACATAAAGTTTGCAAATATTTTCTCCCATCTGTGAAGTTTTTTTGTTTGTTTCTTTGTTACTTTTTTGATGTTGTCTTTTGAAGCATAAAATTTTCATTTTGATGAAATTCAAAGTATCTGTTTTGCTTTTGTCTCTTGAGCTTTTTATGCCACATCTAAGAATGCTTTACTTAACCCAAGGTCATGGAAATTTACTCCTATATTTTCTTCTAAGGGTTTTATTGTTTTACCTCTTACATTTAGTTCTATAATCCATTTGGAGTTAATCTTTGTGTATAGTGTAAGGAATGGGTCCAACTTCACTTTTTGCATGAGTTGTTCCAGCACCATTTGTTGAAAAGATTATTCTTTCTTCATTGAATTGTCTTGGCACCCTTGTCAAAAATTAAATGACCATAAATGTATGGGTTTATTTCTGGGCTCTCAATTCTATTCCATTGATCTATGTGTTAGCCTTATGTCAGTACCATGACTGAAAATTTGAGTGCACTTTTCAACCCACACATAGGTTGATAAGCAGAGTACAGGGCCTTGTGGATTTTGAGGTATTTTTGTTTGTTTGTTTTTTGGGTTTTTTAATATAAATTTATTTATTTATTTTTGGCTGCGTGGTGTCTTCATTGCTGCACATGGGCTTTCTCTAGTGGCAAGTGGGGGCTACTCTTTGTTGCAGTGCACGGGCTTCTCGTTGCAGTGGCTTCTTTTGTTGTGGAGCATGGGATCTAGGCACGCAGGCTTCAGTAGTTGTGGGACACAGGCTTAGTTGCTCCACGGCATGTGGGATCTTCCTGGGGAAGGCTTGAACCCGTGTCCCCTGCATTGGCAGGCAGATTCTTAACCACTCTGCCACCAGGGAAATCCCAATTTTGCAGTGTTTAAGCATAACTTCTGTCCAATTCATTGGCTAACCACAAAGCTAAGCTACTCTAAATACCATGTAAGTGGAATCATACAGTATTTGTCCTTTTGTGACTGACTTATTTCATTTAGCATAATGCCTTCAAGGCTCATCCTTAGCAAGTGTTAGACTTTTCTTCCTTTTTGAGGCTGAATAATATTCCATTGTATGTATAAACATTGAGTGTTTATCCATTCATCCATCAATGGACAATTGGGTTGATTCTGCGTTTTGGTTATTGTGAATAAAACTGCTGTAAACATGAGTGTACAAACATCTGTTTGTGTCCCTACTATCAAATCTTTTAAATATATACCCAGAAGTGCAATTTCTGGATCATATGTTAATTCCATTTTTAATTTTAAGGGAAAACTTTGTTTTCCATAGGGGCTATACAATTTTACATGCCCACCAGTAGTGAACAAGTGTTCAAGTTTCTCTGCATCCTCACCAACACTTGTTACTTTTTTTGAATAGTAGCTACACTGATGAGTGTGAAGTTGTGTCTCATTGTGCTTTTGAGTCTCATTTCCCTAATGATTATTGATGGTGAGCATCTTTTCTTGTGCTAATTAGCCATTTGGATATAATCTTCGGAGAAATGTCTGTTCAAGTCCTTTGCCCTTTTAAAAATTGTGTCGTTTGTTTTTTAGTTGTTGAGTTGTAGGAGTTCTCTATATACTCTGGATTCAGCCATTATTTCTTAAGATAACTTTTTTCTTTCCCTTCTTCTCTCCTTCTGGGCCTTAAATTACATGTATTTTAAAAATCTCTTCATATTCTTTTATAGGTCACTGAGGTGCTATTCATTTTTTTCAGCCTGTAATTCATTTAGGTTAGTTTCTCTTATTATGTCCTCAAGTTCACTGATCTTTTCTTCTGAAGTCTCTAATCTATTCTTAATCCCATTTTCATTAAAAATTTTGTGTTTTCACCTCTAGAAGTTCCATTTTCTTTATTTATATCTTCCATTTCTTTCCTCACTATGTTCATATTTTTCTCTGCTTCTTGAGCATATTTATAATAGCTATTTTTAACTCCTTGTCTGCTATTATCATCATCTTTGTCATTTCTATGTCTGTTTCCATTGGACTGATTGTTCTCATTGTCATGAGTCAAATTTTTCCAGCCTCTTTGCATGCCTAGTAATCTTTTATTGAATTCTAGACATTATTATGTTGTTGAGTATCTGGGTTTTTTTCTAAAGAATATTTAGACTTTGTTGGGTCTTATAGTTAAGTTAGTTGTGTAACAGCATGGTCAATTTGAGGTTTGTTTCAAGGCTTAATTAGGGTAGGTTTAGGATAGGATTTACCCTAGGGTTAGTGTTTACCTAGTCCTATTTCTATTTATCCAGTCCTATTTCTAAGGTATGGCCTTTTCTGGAGACTCAGTTAAGTGTGCTGATGTTCAGTGAGGTCTCTCCACTCTGACCGGTAAGCACTTGAATGTCTCCCAGCCCTGTGTAAGCTCCAGGAACTGCTCAGTTGACAATTACTCAGTAGTTCTTTGCCCAGCCTTATGAATGTCCATCCTACACCTGTGCCCTTAGTATTCGGCAACAGACGCAATCTACGCAGGTTTCTGGAGCTCTTTCTCTACATAGTTCCCTCTGCTTTGGTAGTCTGCCACACAACTTCCAGTTGCTTCAGACTTCCTGAATTTGATCTCTGTCTCCTCAGCTCAGTGAGACCACCATGCTCTTCTGGGCTTCCCCCATCTGCACTTTGTTCAGAAAAGGCCTTTAGGAAGATGGTTGGAGATCTTCAGTAAGACTGACTTCATTTGTTTCCCCTGCCTTGGGGGTCCCAGCCCTGCACTGCCTGTTGTCCGATGTCTGAAGATACATAGTTCATGTATTTTGTCCAATTTTCTACTTGCTTATAATTGCAGGGTAAGTATGCAATTTGCATAGTACTCTGTTATGAGGTCATGTATGTTTTCAATTTCTAAAAACTCTCTTTCGTTTTTTGACTATGCTTTTATATATAAGCCTCCTATTTTATGGACACTTAAATATCCTGATATGAATCATCCTGGGAATGTTAATGAGAATAGTATTCATGTTTTTCCTGTTTCTCGAATTAACGGTATTTCATTGAGGGAAATTTCTCCTGCCATCTCAACTTGGACACTATTTTTGGGTCATCCATCATTTTCAAATAGCCAGTGAGTTTTAATTGACTGATAATATTTATAATAAAAGTCAAGATTAATTAGATTTGGTACCCTGTGGGGTTCCTCAGCAACCATGTAGGTGGGAGGTGGGGAGAGACATACCACAACCATTTATTCATTGGGTGACACTGGTTCTTCTTCTTTTTTTTTTTTTTTGCTGTACGCGGGCCTGTCACTGTTGTGGACTCTCCCATTGCAGAGCAGAGACTCTGGACGCGCAGGCTCAGCGGCCATGGCTCACGGGCCCAGCCACTCCGCGGCATGTGGGATCTTCCCGGACCGGGGCACGAACCAGTGTCCACTGCATTGGCAGGCGGACTCTCAACCACTGCGCCACCAGGGAAGCCCACGCTGGTTCTTCTTATGAAAGGATCACAAAGATGTCTCCCACATATGAACTCTTTTAACCTTTGCATAATTCTCACAACTATTGTAATTATTATTCCAATTTTACAGTTGAGGAAACTGAAGTTCAGAGAGGTTCAGTAACTTGCCAATGTCACAGAACTAGTAAGTGAAGCAACCATGATTGGAACCCAGGCAGTCTGTCCAACCTATACACTGTGCTCTCCCCCATTTGCTTCATAGCTTCCAGAAATTTCATATATCTGGACTATCGATGGAATTGTTTCCTGTTTTTCAATACAGGTACAGAATTTTCTGGTTTAAAACTTTTCTTTGACGTTTCATATGGCTTTTTTAATCTCGAAACTATAGCCCACAATATTTTTTCCACATTATAAACTATTTAAGTTAAATTCTTCTTTAAGTTAAAGTCCTCAGTGGAAACACTGAGACAAAGGAATAGACATTTTTGAAGGACTTCATACTTTGTCTAATAAAATTTTCATAAAATTTATCAAGATATTTCCATCAAGCCGTGCATAAGAATGCCAGCTACTCCATGGAATGTAGTTTTTAACTGGTGTCTTTGGAAGACCCAAAGTTTCCAAGATGTCTAATGGTGGAATTTGAGGCACAGTGACATATGGGCAGAGGAGATATTTTTGGGAGCAGTCCCTTCCCTGTACCTCCCAAATCCCTTACAGACCCCCTTCCTCCTCAGGCGGCCCCTCCTGCACATGTTGGGGGCAGGGCCCGGGCTGGGTGCACCTCGGCCAGGATCCTGCTGATCTATGTTCTTGCCTGACGCGCAGCAGCTGTCGCAGAGGCGTGGGCTGCAGGCGCTGTTCCCCATGGGCCGTGTGCAGGCTGCAGGCCGGGGATCCTTTCCCGCCTAATCCAAGGGGCACTGGCGGTGGGGAGGGAGACAGCTGGGTGTAACTGATCTGCAAAGGAATGGAATGGTGCAGGCCTCCCAGTGCTGGGCTGGGCTGTCTGCAGGCTGCCCTCCCCAGCTGCCAAGCCTTTAACCCTTCCCTCTCTTACTTCTCTCTCCCCTCCATCCTGGGAATTGATGTCACCTAGCTCAGCCAAGTCCCAGGAATGTCCCTGGTTGGACCTGAACACCTTGCAGAGGACCCAGCCTTGTGACAGTTACTTCTGGGGAGGCTAGAGCAGGAGTAAGAGGCTCGGGTCCTGTCTCAGAAGGAGACAAATCTTGTGGAAGGCCCAGCAGGTGATTCAGACAGTGGAGACCATGAGGTCAGAGCAGTGAGGCCCGGCCTGGATTGGAGCTCAGGGAAGACTCCCTGGAGGATGCAATGAAAGGAGCACTGGGTTTGGAGTCTGGTGCTTCCTCCACTGTTGCTCACTTTGCAGTGAGTGCTTGGGTAGGTCACTGTCTCTCTAGGATCTATTTTCTGCTCCTGAAAATGTGGAATTTGAAGATGATCTTTAAGGTTCTGTCCATAGTGGTAATAGTAGCTCCACTCATTAAACGTCTACTATAGGCCAGGGGCTTTATTGATAAACATTCTCACCATCACTTTGCCAGATTCTCCCATTTTAGTGAGGAGGAAACTGAGATTTGGAGAGAATAAATCACACAGCTGTTCAGATCCAGAGCCTGAGCCCATAATCCAGGCTCTTCACTGCATCCTGCTCCATCTTCAGCTCCAACAATCTGGAAATGGTGGTCAGGTTCAGTAGAATGGAGGCTGGATGCACAGCGGTCTGGGGCCCAGCAGAGGCAAAGGCTTAGAAGTGAGCCCCAGAGCCCCTGCATGAAGGGTAGGCTGGGGCTGGGTTGGACTCTTGGCGTCTTCTTTTCTCCTGTCCTGGGCACAGCTGGCTCAGCCAGGCAGCCTCACACACAGCCACAGCCTCTGCAGTTGTCCAGCCCGTTCCCATCCATGATCTCATTTGACCCTCATGCCAACCCTAAGATGCAGAACCTGTCACCCCTCTTCACAATGAGGGACTGAAGCTTGAAATTTGCCAATGTTCCTGTAAATGGTAACTAGCTGAAGCGAGACTAGAGCCCTCTTTCCACTGTCCCCTCTGTCCTAATGGAGGAAAAGGGGCCAGAATCCTAGCTACCAGGCACCCAGCAATCCCCTTCATGCTACTGCTCCTCCTGGGTGGAAGAGGAAAGTATGAGTGTGGGCTCTGGAGTTAAGCAAGCTTGGGCTCAAGTCCTGACTCCCTCACACTCTAGCTGTGCAGTTGCTTAACTTCTCTGAGCCTTAGTTTCCTCCTGGGTTGTCAGTGAGATGTGGGTGAATAATGAGTGAATGCTGGAGCCTGGCCTGCATCCCGCTTCCCTGAGCACAGCATAGACACAGGCTGGCATGGGACACCCCAGAGAGGCAGAATGTAGGGCTGGGTGTGGAGGGCGGTGCTAACGGCCAAAGAGAAGGATCCTGTGGGCTGGGGTTTTGCGGTGAGGGTGGGAGCCGGGGCTGGTCTAAAGGGTAGGCAAGAACTGCCTAGGGAGAGGGAGGAAAAGGACATTCCAGGTGAGGCACAGGCCACAGGCCATGCAGAGGCAGGAACAGACACGGTGCAGGAGGAACAGGGACTGAGTTTGGGTTTGAGCTGCCTGGGGATGACACCGGCCCAGAGGGAGGTGGGGCTTCATGGTGAGTGAGGGCTGAGCAGCAAGCCTAGAGAATGCTCAGCTCTGGAGAACAAGTTCTCCAGGGGTGCAGGGGCTGGACCAGTTACCCTCCATGTTGCCCACCCATCTTCCCCCCGAACCCCACCCAAGTCCCTGGGTTGCCAGGACCTCTGGGCAAAGGGCCGGGTTGGGGTACAGTTCCAGCTTGGGAAGGACAGCTGTGCAGGCTTCCTGCCTGCTGCAGGGGATTAACTGGCACTGCCACGGTATGTGGGGGGCACCTGGCCCCCCACTCTGCCCACCCCATACCCTTTAACTGCTTGCTGCCCGGGCCCCCTCACTTTCACGTTTAAAAAACGTGTTCTAAAAAAATTTTTTTAATTAAAAAAATAAAGGCATGTTCATTCTTACTTTTCAGTGCCCTGTGTTAGACACTGGGGAGACAGAGATAAACAGAGATCTAGGGCAGGGTCTATCCAGCCAGAGGCACCTTTATCCATCACTGGCCCTCCTCATGCCAGCCATGGGATCTCTGAGACCCTTGATCTCTCTCCTAGCAAAACCCTACTTCTCTCTCCACTGGCTCCTTCCAGGACATATGGTCAAGTCACTGCCTTCCTCAAACCAGCAAACAAACAAACCTTCCCTTGACCTCATGCCCTATCTCTCTTGTTTTCTCAGCCAAACTCCTTAGCGTTGTCCACACTATCTCTGCTTCCTCACCGAGAAGACATTGTCCACCAGAACCATCTCCTCTTCTTCCCAGGCACACAGCTGGACTACATTTCCCAGTCTCCCTTGCAGTTAGGTGTGGCCATGTACATGAGTTCTGGCCAGTGGGATGCACGTGGAAGAGAGCCGGCCACTTTCAGTCCTGCTCCCCCAAACCTGCAGTGCATGCTTCCTGCACTTCCCCGGGGCTGGCTTGCTGCAGAGGAGCATGGCACTTTTGGAAGTCTCGTGCTGAAGATGGTGGACCCTCCAGACAGAGGAGCCAGGGTGTCTGAATCATTTTGGATGCAAGGTTCCAGCTACCCAGGAACACCATAAAAAAAAAAAAAAGAAAGAAAGAAAGAAGGAATTTCGTCCCCCCCACTCCTCCATCACCCCATGTTGGACAACCCAAGAAATCAGGGAAGCGGGAGACTGGAACTCTGAAAAGAAGATTGGAAGGAGGAGACACTCTGCTTTGAGGAGATTTCCTGGGGCAGGACATGGCCAGTGAACTTACACAGGCAGCGTTTAACCTTCACCTTGAAGTTGTTCCTGTTTGATTCAGTACTGTGGTTGCCATCTGCCTTCCCCAAACCACCGTGACAAGTTCGTGACACTCCAAGGCCTGTGGGGTCAGAGCCTTGGGGAGATATAAAAGGCAGGGCCACACATGGACAAACAGACCCCAGAGACCTAGGCCTGGAGGAGAAGGCTGAAGCCGGCGCGGGGCAGGTGCTGACACAGCAACGGGAGTGGTGAAGAAAGGGTTAAGGGGTCTGTGAGCAGGATTGGCTCTCCTTTAAGTGAGGGCAGTAAAATCAGCATGTCGCCTCCAATTTGCTCCGGCCTGACCTTGAACGTGAATCATTCCATCACAATGTCCTTATTGATTTCCACAGGAAGAGGATTAAGCCCAGAAAATCAGGGCGGGAACTTGAGCCTGAAGCACGGAAAATGGGATAGTTCTGGGGCTCAGAACCCCTCGTGTTGGCAAATACGTCACAGGGGGCTGCAGACTGGGCAGTCGCCCAGCTTGGCTACCAGCTTTCTGAGCGGCTGGGTCCTAGGCTTCTGTTTCCTTACCTGTCTGGTGTGTGGCCTCCAGGGTTCCCTCAAGCTTTAAGTTATGTGCATAGAGTGGATAGGAAACAAAGGATGGGGAAGGTGCTATAGATATGCCTTGAGTCTATTCTGGGGTGGTTACTTCAGCCTTCTGTACACAGCGACAGATTTTGGGACCCTCAGAACCAAACAGGCTGTTCTAAGACCAATGCTGCCATTGAACCAGCTGGCCCAAACAGCCAGGAAGGGCCTCCTCAGTCCTGAAAACCCTTCAACAGAATGAGAGGGATATAATGGGGGTGTGTGTGTGTGTGTGTGTGTGTGTGTGTGTGTGTGTGTGTGTGTCCCCATATAGAAGCACAAAGGAAGCAGGTCATTCTATGGGAAATGATCCACAATTTCCTTTCTTCATTTAACATATCCTGGAGAGCCCACTGTATCAGTTTACAAAAGGGCTATATAATATTCTACAATGTGGCTGTACCAGGTTATTTAATCATTCCCTACCGATAGGCATTTAAAGTTGTTACCAATATATATATATATTTTTTAATATTTATTTATTTATTTGGTTGCGCCGGGTCTTAGTTGCGGCAGGCAGGCTCCATAGTTGTGGCATGCAAACTCTTAGTTGTGGCATGCATGTGGGACCTAGTTCCCTGACCAGGGATCGAAGCCGGGTCCCCTGCATTGGGAGCATGGAGTCTTAACCACTGCGCCACCAGGAAAGTCACACCAATATTTTTTAACTTAAGACAATGCTGCAATAAACATCCTGGCACATGTCTCTTTGTACGAATTATTTCTTTAGATGCTCTATTAGTTTCCTGTTGCTGTAACAAATTACCACAAAATTCAGCCTCAGCTTCTGTCATCGCATTTCCTCTCTCTGATGCTGATCCTCCTGCCTCACTCTTACAAATACTCCTGTGATTATATTGGGCCCACCTGGATAATCCAGGATCATCTCCCCACCACAAGATCCTGAACTTAATCACATCTGCAAAGTCTCTTTTACCATGTAAGGGACATATTCAGAGGTTCCTGGTACTAATCTGTGGACATTTTTGGAGGTCTGTATTTCAGCCTACCACAGCTGTCTAGAAATAGGATGGCTTAGTCAAAGGGTGTATGTATTTTTAATGTAAATCAACTCTGTATCAATGAACACTCATATCAACACTATGGGTACTGGCTTTTTTTTTTTTTTTTTTGCTGTACGCGGGCCTCTCACTGTTGTGGCCTCTCCCATTGCAGAGCCCAGGCTCCAGACGCGCAGGCTCAGCAGCCATGGCTCACAGGCCCAGCCACTCCTCAGCAGCCATGGCTCACGCAGCCCAGCCACTCCACTTCCCAGACCAGGGCACGAACCCGTGTCCCCTGCATCGGCAGGCGGACTCTCAACCACTGCGCCACCAGGGAAGCCCTGGGTACTCGCTTTTTGAGGGCAATTGGGCAACACTGATTTAGGTTTAAAATCCTCATCCTCCCCTATTTTCCCTCAGTGCAGCGCAGGGTAGCATGCTAGTTGGTGATTTGCTTCTTGTTACTCTTTCACTAGTGTCTTAGCCCAAAAGAGTTGGTTCCCCAGCAGGAAGCTAGGGGAACAGGACTGGGAGTTTTAGCCAAAGGGTTGGTGTGTGAGGTTAACTTCCAGGAGTAGCAGGCAGGAGGGGGTTCCTGGGTGGGGATTGGAAACCTACAAACACTGTGATTCCAGCAGTTGGTGTGACCATCAGAATCTATGGCCACCTGTGAGTATATAGTGAGGGTGGAGCAGGAAGCCTGGGAACTGCTGCCAACTGGAGCCACGAGGGCCAAGTCAGCAAAGCTGGGTCACCAGTTATAGATAGGCTATGAAGAACAGGCCTCTGAAAGTCTGAGGCCACCCTTCCAACTAAGGCTGCAGGAAGACATTTAGGCTGAGACTGGCTGGCTTGAGCTGGTGCCCTCTGCCTGTTTACACAACAGCTAACAAGGAGTGGTCCTGTTCAAAGTCTGCCTGCTTATACATGAATGTAAACAGATGGGAGTAGTAGTGAGGTGAGGGCTGAACAGCCAGGAACACTGGGGTTCCAGCAATGACTAAAGAGCCACCTTTGTCTTAATCTAAACATCTTGCTGTATGATAGAATTAGTATTTTAAATCAGGCTGGTTTTAAAGGCTGGTTTAAAGTCATGTTCTGTTGAACTCAGGGTTCAAAACTCTCTCTGAAAGCTGTTGATATGTGACTTAGGGAATGTGTTGTGCTGAGAAAATGACTGATTACAAACCTTTAATTATCATCAGTGATGGAGAAGCTTTGCCCCACCCCACCTCTGGCTATAACGATAGGAAATTAAGAAGTATAAAGTATGCATTTAAGGCTATAAATGTCCCTCTAAGTACTTCTTTAGCTGCATCTCACAAGTTTAATGTGTTGTAATTTCATAATCATGAGGATCATAATATTGTTTAATTTCTACTCTGATTTATTCTTTGATCCACTGCTTATCTAGAAGTGTGTTTCTTAAGAGGCTGTAAAGCTTTCTTTTCATTAGGAAAAGTCCCAGGGCTCATGTTAGCAGACAGATATACCATGAGGAGAGACACATATTTGTGAAATAAAAACTAAGCTTTCCAAGTGTTAGCTTCACAGGAAATGCTCTACCCCTCCAGGCTGAGTGGAGCCCTTGCATCCAAACATTGAACCAGGCCCTAGGAGTATCCCCCTCTTATTGGCTGGTGCTTCCTCAGACCGCCCCTCTCCTATTCCTTCCCAAATGGGACAATCCAGGAAAGCATTCTCCCATTTGCCCCTTAGATGTGCCAACAGTACTTTAAAGTTGAAGCATCACTAACCACCCCATCCCTGGATTCTCCTTAACCTTAGTATAGTCAACAGTAGCTGCAAAGCTTACCGAGCTCTATGAGAAAACAGGGAAATAAATACAGAAATGTTGAGAGACCAACATGAAGCATACTCTCAGGGCCTGACCCGTCCACATCTTGTGTGAGAGGCATCTGTCCCTGGCCCCACAGAGCTCAGACCACTCCTCAGGCCCCTCACCTGGGTGCCAGTTTTCCAGCTCCCAAAGTCCTCTTCCTTCTCCCCACCCCTCCTCTAGGAGCCAGCCTCCTATCAGTTCAATTCAAACCAGCAGATGCCCGTGGAGGACCTGCTCTGAGTGGCACACAGTGCTGGGCACGGGTGGGGCAAGAGAAGTCAGGGTGACCTCCACGGACATAAAATAGGATTTCGTCTTCACAGCTGAAATTCCTTCAGATTCAAAGCAAACCTGACACCTTCAGAGATGCTCAGAGGTCTGATGTCTTCCTGTGGTTTATTGGATATATAAACAGAACACAGATACAGGAACAAAGACGCTGCAAGAACAGCTGGGGGCCGTCCTGGCACTGGGCCCCAACCCCAATCCTAGGGGTACCAGGGCAGCCACACATCTCCAGACATACAGGGCAGTGCTGGCATCTGAACAACCTCATGTTCATGCCCTTTGGACCCAGCAGCACAAAGTGGTATGTAGGGTCAGAGGGCTACAGGGTGGGGTGTGGAGGGGGCCCTAGGCTGGCTTTAGGAAGGACACACTGGTTCAGAGGCAAGGCTCTGAGAAATGCTCAGAGGCGGCTGCACACGCACAGGGCCTGCATTTTCCACTGACTATTGCTCTCCTGCTGGACAATCCCATGAAGTAGAAAGCTGAGAACTGGCTGAGCCACAAAACTCACACTCGGGCCCCTCCAGAGACCAACTCTGCTATGTTCTTGGAGAAGAGGCACATTGTAAAGCCAGGGTCTGCCCTTGCAAGCTGAAGGTATCATTAAACACCCTAGGGCCCTCAGAGGGGTGGGCTGTCCACCCACATGGGGATGAGTCGGACCCTCACTGAGGAGGGTCCAGCACAACTCATCCACCACATCTCAGCAGAGCCAGCCCACCGGCCAGGGAGGCCGGTTTTGAGGGATGGGAGTAGGTGAGTATGGAGCAGCCGTGGCCCTGCTCTTCTAAATCCTTTCCTGAATTGCAAGGTCAATAACAGAATACCAGGGCATCCCTCTTGGGGCTACAGGGGGCTTAAAGCTCACTGAGTCTACTCCCCAGTCTCCAGAACTGACCTCACAGACATTGATGAAAGCACGTCGCCTGGGAACCCACCCTCTTTGCTTCTGGGAAGTCCTCCTGGGCAGCAATACACAGACCTGGATGTTTCAATTTAAGCCCCCTTTCCTTTTACTGAGTCTGTGGTCCTTCCGTGGTCAAAAGGGCCGAGAAAGAGAATGGGCCACCACATCTGGCCCCTCCACTGGGTCTTGGGTCCAGCCCTGATCCCGGCTTCTCAGGAAAACTCTTATCCCCTCTACCAAAGCACTGCAGCCAGAGTCCCAGATGTGCAGGGGCTGGTGCCCCTGACTGAGGGCCCTTCCCAGACCTCAAGCCAGGGACAGAGCTGAGTTCCCTGAGCCCCAAGCTGTGGCACTCTCCCATATGTGGAGGAGGGGGAGCCCAGAGAGGGAGTCAGGATGGGCCGGTGTGGCCCGTTCCAGTCACTCTCTGTGTCTCTGCCCGCCATTCCATGCTCAGCATGTACCAGCTCTCCACACCTTTAGTGCCCCCCGTCCACCCTACACTGGGTCAGCTGGAAGCAGAAAGTGGTCCAGCCCACCCCACCCCCAGGTCTCAGGACCACTGGCAGGCACAGTCAGTGGGCTCCTGCACTATGTAGGGCACCCAGGTGGCGTTGGCGGCACAGAAGAGCTGCACAGAACGCCGCTGCAGGCCCACCTCGCGGCAGCACCTGCAGAAGCGGGCGAAGATGTTGATGTTGTAGTTGTAGATGCTGGCGGACGGACACCTCCCATCGCAGGACACTAGGTTCACCTGGAGACGGGCAGGCCAGTGAGGCAGCCTGTGTGGCTTCCATCCCCCAAAGCCCCCCATCCCCATCTTCGGCTGCCCCCGCCCCCCACCGCCTTGCTGGGGCCACGCACGGGGGTGTTGCTCCTGCATTCATTCTTGCGGATGGTCATGCGGATAGCCACCTTCTTGCAAGAGCGTCCATCCTCTTTACCTGGGGGGACAGGGTGGGTGAGGCAGCTGCGGCTGCGTAGTGCTCCCGGGGCAGCAGGCTGGGCCAGACTGGGGCAGTTAGTGTCATGCTGGAGGGTCCCCCTACCAGAGTTAGTGCCCATGCATTAGAGCCCCTCCCTTTTAGCTCAGTGCCCTGGAAGGAGGTGGAGGTGACAAGGCAGGGGAGATGGGTGAGATAGGGAAGGATGCCAGGGATGGCCTGGGGACTCTGGGCTAGGGAAGACAAGGATTTGGGGACAAGGCAAGCTGCCTGCCCACCCCAGCCCCAAAGCCTGTCTCTAATCCACTGGCGACCCTGGATGTATCCTCTCCCCGCTCTGAGCTTCAGTTCAAGCATTAAGATCCCGCAATTGCCTGAGTGAATGGAAACCCCAGTCCCTAGCACGATGCTTGCACATAGCAGGATCACTCGGTTTCCACAGCTATCAAACAGGACAGGGCCGGGAGTCACCCACCTCACACGGCTGTTACAGAGATGGAAATTGATAAACACGCAGTTTCTTCTGCCTGGACCATGCCTCCCAAAGACAACCAATCATATGGCTCATTTACACCCTCACCTGCTCAAGTATTGCCTCACCAAGGCCTTTCCTGATCTTCTTCTTGAAACTACAACATCCTCCCTCCACCCAGCCTCCCTCCCTGACCCCTCCCTTCCTTATTTCTATCCAGGGCACTGTCACCTTCCTGAGAGACACCCTTGTAATGATGCTCTTGACATGTAAGCTTTAGGGTCTTCCTTTGCACAGCCTCCTTCCACAATTTGTTGTGAATTCTCTCGTTCTAAATAAATCTTCACTTTCATACCTCGGTATGGATTTGTAAGTTTGTGTTCTTTTTCTTAATGAAGCCCCACTACCACCAACTGCATAAATTTCAGTGCCCATAAAACCAGATGCACCTATCTTATTGTAATTTCACTTGCTCTTCTGTCTCTCCTATTAGAACGTCAGCTCTATGGGGCTGTGTCATTTATGCTGTGTCTACAGTGCCTAGAACAGGGCCTGACGTATTGGTGCTAAATAAATATTTGCCAGATGCATAGACTCCCTCTGTGACACCGGGGTGCCTGTGGGAAATGGGGTGGAATCCCCTCTTCTGGCCTCTGGGTTTCACCAAGTAGGTTTCTGACCACACCAGCTGGAGGTCTCCTGGCCAGAGCTAAGTTCACTTTTTCTTCCCTCTCTGCTCCCAGGAGACAGGAGAACTGAGAACTGTCCTGGCCATGGCCTCAGGGTCCTGGACTGAGACCAGCTGAGTAACCAGCAGTAGCAAAGCAGTGGTTGCATTGGGCATTGGTGGGCATTGGGCACCAAGAGAGCGGGCACTGCTGAAGCATTCCCATGCAAGCCCAGGGGTGCAGCGTGCTACCCAGCATGCACTGCTGGCCCCACAGCCTTTGCCAGAGGCAAGGAGCAGGGGCACCACATTCTCCTCCCCCACCCCCAGAGCTCAGGGCCACTTAGCAGAAGGGACATTGGCAGAAATAGCAACGCGGCTACACGCCTCCAGTCCCGCGGGCTTCCGAGAGGAGTACCTGGGTGGCAGTGGACACTAACCCATGGAGGAGAGGCGGGGCTAACGGGGACCACAGGAAACAGGGTCCCCGGGGAACCTGGGGAGAGGGACACGGGTCACAGGGAGCACACGGGACATTCACGGAACATTGAGTTGTGGGTCAGAGATCAGCCAATGAGGCACTGAGCCCAGTTTCCTTGGAATATGTGAAGTGAACATAACAGGGTCCAAAATTCTCCAAGGAAAGGTTGAGGGCCCTGGGGGATGGGAGGCATGTGGGCAAAGGTCCTAAGGCTGATTGGAACATGCACGCACATGCAGTTGGGGCTGCAGGTTCCAGGGGCCAGAGGTGAGGACAGACGCACCGAGCTCTCACTCAGACTCAGTCTGGGAGCCCATGGGTCTGAAGCCACCTCCATGACAAGGCTCCTGACCACAGGGAGAATTCATGTGGGGGGCATCGCGGCTGGAGGTCATGGCAGGCCACGGCAGGAGGTGGCAGAGCAGCTGATCAGTTACTGACCTCCTGGACCCAACATCCCAATGTCCCGTCTCCAACAGGAGCAGAGGCCTTTTGTCGGGATAGGGGTGTGAGCATGGCCCCTGCCCACCTGTAGATCTGTGTCTGTGCCATGAGCCCCATGGCGGGGGTGTTATCCCTTCAACCACTCACCCCTGAAGAGCCACCACTGGAGGCACCAGGCCAGGAACCTGGCCCTCTGAGCCCCAACATGACACCTTGTCCCCCCCACCAGAGCCCCTCACCCCTGGCCTCCGCCATGCTCACTCACATGTCCTGCAGCATCCTTCCAAGGAAGGTACCACCGAGCCCCCAGCCTAGAGGGAGAGGAGGAGAGGTGAGTAGGAGACCACATACTAGGCCAGGAGCCAAGAATCCCAGCAAGAGGCAAAAAGACTGCTAGAGTCTAGACTCCTTTCCTCCCATGATGCTCCAGGGCAGGAGTTCCAGGCCCCATTGCCCATCAGGCCCTGGCCAGAGGGGGAAGGGGCCCCTGAGCTGGCCACTGAGAGCCACAGGGCCTAACGCAATTGGTTGGGACACTGGCACTGAGGCTGGAGGCTGGGTAAAGATGGTGCAGGGCGCCAGGGTCTCCTGTTTTTCCGGTGGCAGCTCTCCTTATGCACCACCCCACCCACCCAGTACTGTTGTCCGCCTTAGTGTTTCCTGCACAGAGGGTCAGGGAGGGAAGGGGTTAGGGACTGACCCACTTGGGTCAGTGGCCTGGTCTCTATCTCAGCCCTGGATAAGCTACCCCTTTGCTCTGGACTTAGTTTTCCCATCTCTAAAATGGGGCAATGATTCCTGATAGCCCTCCTCCTCTACTGTGAAACTGATAAAACGATGGATGTGACAGTTCTTTGTAAATAAGTGTGTGTGTGTGTCTGTGTGTATGCGTGTGTGAGCGTGGGTCTAAGTATATGTGTGTGGTTTTGTGAGCACATACATGTGTGTACATGTGTGATTTTGCATGTGTGTGTCTGTGTGGAGAGAATGCTTGGATGTGTGTAATTGTTTTCTAAGTGAGACCAGAAATCTTTAAATGCCCAATATTAACGTCAAGAACTCTAATAATTCAACAATAACCCCAAACCCTCCAGGAAGTCATTTTCTTTGAGGCGTGCCCATAGTGACAGCTGTCCATGCTAGTGCTGGACCCCTGTTAGCCCATCGCAGGATTGAACTATGCGTCTGCCTGGTGTGTGCGTGCAAGCGTGCCTTGGCGTGTGACAGTGCGTGGTATGTGTACTCACTTGCCGAGGTGTTAACGTCCCTGTGGAGTGTGTGGTGCCTGTGAGCGGCTGACTGCCCGTGTTGGTGTGTATGTGAGTGTGCCTAGAACATGCGACAGTGTATGTTTGCGTGCATCTGGGCATGGCCCTGTGATGTGTGAGGATGTGGTGTGATGCGTGAGGATGTGGTGCGATGTGGTCAGAGCAGAGATACACGGAAAGATGTGGAGTTGGGGTGACAGGGCAGGTCCAGGCTCCAGCGGAGCCCTCCTTCCACAGCCCCCCACACCACAAGACACCCCTGCCCCTACCCACCACCACCACTAAGACAGCTGCTGCGCCTGGCTTTAGGCCATGCTGCGCGGGAGGCGGCCAGCACTGACCTTGGCACACTCGGTCTCGTTGAGTGGTGGGCAGCTGATGGGCGAGCGGACGAGCACGGCGCCCAGGGGTGTGCTGCTGCAGTGGTGGCGGGTGCAGTCTGCGATCCAGGATGCCCCGGGCTAGAGGGCACAGAGGTAGCCAATGGGGGCCTGTGGCCGATGGCCCTCGTGAACTGATAGGGCACAGCTCCGAAGACAGGTGCAGCCCAGGACCTGGCACTGCCCAGGACTCCATCTGTTCCCAGCCCTGGGCCCTGGTCCTAGGTGTCCCCTCCTGGGATGCGCAGTTAAGGGGCTGCATACCAAGAACAGGGAGGTGGTGCCATTGGGGAAAGTGAAGAGGCAGGACACGTTCCTGCAGGAGCCGCAGCAGGCCGCCAGGTCCCTCGGGTGCTCATACTCCTGGTTCTGCAGGACAGGGAGAGTCGTGATGGGCCTCAGCCACATACCCACCTCCACCCTCCTGCCTCTCCCACTGTCTGCTTGTCCCTGAGCCCAGAGCCCAGAGAAAGGCCCCCTGTAGATGCTCAGAAAGGAAATTCCTAGCCTCCTTGTATCTCAGGCAGGAAGGTCATCCTTATATCTACCCTGAGCCTCAGAGTAGATATAAGGGTAGACAGCAGGTCCTAAACCCAGCCCCAGTGGACAAAGAGATGGCCTTGCTGGTAATTAAGGATGGCAGTTTTGATTCCAGATAGACTTTAGTTTGAGTCCCAGTTCCTGTGGCAATTTTGACAAATGACTGGACTTCCCTAAACCTCAGTTTTCTCATCTGAAAAATGGGAATAATTCCAATCCCTTTTATTCAACTCATACTTATTTTGCCCTTAATAGAAGCCAGTCACTGCCCTAAGTACTGGGCACGTATCAATAGAAGCACTCAGCAAACGGTAGCAGTACAAACCAAGAGGATAGGGACCGTGCCAGGCATAAGTAGGTGCTTAATAAATGTGAGTTTTCTCTGTCAAATGCTCACCCTTGCCAGGCCTTCACTTTTGCTGTTCCCCTCCTGGCCTCAGCACTTTCCACAGAGGTCTCAGAGGTCCCCCCAATGCCCACTCTCTAGACTCATCCGAAGAGCTTGGTGGAGCTTGAAGGGCCCCTCTGATTCCCAGAGCACCACGGGTCTGCAGGCCAGCTCCCCATGGCCCCCCACAGCCCGTCCTGCGCCGCTGCCCCCTACCGCCTCACAGTGGACGTCACACAGCACGGAGGTGGCGTTGATCTGGTAGAAGCCGGTAAGAGGGTCGAGCACGGTGGTGCAGCGGGATGTGTGGCACACGCCTTCTGCCGAGACCTCCACCACCGTCTGGCCCAGCTGCATCACCCCCAGCTCGCGGCTCAGACACACGGGGGCCTTCACTGGATGGGCAAGCAGGGCGGCGACAGTCACCGAGAGCCCAGCGCCCACACCGGCCCCAGGCCGGCTGGCCCACCCCTGGCTCACTCAGCTTGCCCGACCTCCCCGGCTCCCCTCCCCACTCACCGCACTCGTATTTGGTGCAGCCACACACGTTCTCCTCGCTCTGCATGAACGCCTCGTCCAGCTGGGACATCTCCCACTGGGTGGGCAGAGGCCGTTAGCACCCCAGGTGAGGAGACCCAGCCCCACCGTCGGGAGCAGCCTGCCACCTGGGGCCCTCTCTTGTCAGTCGTCTCCTTGCAGTGGGCGGGAGTCGGCGGCAGGGAGGGGCTGGCAGGCCTGTTAGCCAGGGGGGCCCTTGGCACCCTGTGAGCTCAGTCACCCTCCCTCAAGTATGCCCATGTGGCTCCCAAGCCTCCCCGCTGGGGAGCGCTCCCGTGTCTTCTCCCGGGCCTCAGGACTCCCCTGTCATTCTGAGCACCCACTGGCCACATTAGCGAGGGCCCCCTGCATGGCTGCCGGCCCTGCCCGGCTCATACGCTTCCCTTCCTTCTCACCAGTTAAAAGGAGAAGAGGATGGGATGGGGGACAAAATGAGAGAAAATGTGGGCTAGGTGGGAAAGAGGGAAGACTTATAATCCAAAAAATCACGTAGAAAACATAACTTTAAGCATAACTTTCCATTTCTTAAAGTATTTTCACTTCTCTCAGTGGCCATGCAGCCTGGTGGTTAAGGGCATGTTCTCTGGAGTCAGATATCCTGGTTGCAATCCTGGCAAATCCTGTGATTTACTAGCTACATGACCTTAACCTTAGTTTTCTTGTTTGTATAATTGAGATAACCATAGATGCAATCTCATTGGGCTGTCGTGAGAATTAATATGAAAATAGACATAAAAGGCCTAGGAAAGTTCCTGGCATATAGTTAGCTTTAGGTAAACATTAGCTACCGTCATGAGTATCACCATCACCATCATCCCTGCCATCCCCAGCAGCAGCAGCATCTTCTTCACCACCACCACCACCATCCCCACCATCACCATTACATCATCACCATCCCCACCACCCGCACCATCCCCACAGCATCATCACCAGCATCCCCACCAGCATCCCCACCAGCGTCAGCATAGTACTTAATCCTCACCGCAACTCTGAAGCATGATCAGGCCCACTTTACAAGCGAGGGCACTGTGCCCAGACAGCAGAGCTTGGGATGAGAATGCTGACTTGCAATTCAAGGCTCATTGCACTAGATTAAAGGAATAGGGTCTCCAAGAGAAGGGAAAGAGAAGGAAAGAAAGAGGGGGAGGCAGACCGGGGGGAGTGGGGAGGAGCAGGGTCTTCATACCAGATGGCACCGGGGCACTGGGATTGTGTCGCAGTCACACTCTGAAAAACAGGAGGGGACAGGACCCACCTCACCAGAGGTGTCCAGGTGGGAGCCCCCCTGAGCCTCCCAGACCCCTCACTGCAGGTGCAGCTCCTCCTCTAGCTGCCCTCCATCCCGCATAGGGGCTGCAGCTCCCCTGGTTGGGCAGGTGGGGCGTGATGGGTCCAAATGCCGAGCTCCACATAGAATGTGCAGGGAGGATAAACAGGTAGATGGATCAATACCAGGTTCCCTTCCGTCACCTGGGCTTCATCCTTCCCCGTGCTCCGGAGCACATTCTAGAGCAGAATGGGGCCTCTCCAGGAAGCAACAAGGCAAGGGTGGAATTTCTGACCATCTGCATTTCCTAAATATATATATGCTCAGCCAGCTGAGCTCTACTCCAAGCCTTCGCCCGTGAGCAGGTCCAGTTCTAAGCTGCGAGGGAGCTGATTGCCGAGGCACCGCTGACTAACTTAAGGGCTCCAGCAGTTCTAGCTTCAGGAGGAGGAGAAGTCAAGGTCACAGTGGCTGTGAAACACACTTGGGAGTCACCTATTCATGCAGCAAATAGTTTTAGGTGCCTATATGCCGAGATTTTTCTCTGTTCTGGGGACAAAGCCATGGATAAAACAGACCAAAATTCCTGCCCTCGTGAAGTTTACATTCTAGTGAGGCCCTGAAAAAGCAAGCTGAGAAACAGAGTTTCTCAACTTTTTTTCGAAAAACATCTTTTTAAAAAGATTTTTTTGATGTGGACCATTTTTAAAGTCTTTATTGAATTTGTTACAATATTGCTTCTGTTTTATGTTTTGGTTTTTTGGCCCCGAGGCATGTGGGACCTTAGCTCCCCGACCAGGCACTGAACCTGCACCACCTGCATTGGAAGGCGAAGTCCTGCTAACCATTGGACTGCCAGGGAGGTCCCTGAAAAACATTTTTATACAAAGCTCGCAGGTGTTCATTACTGATCACTGCCACTCCCTGCCTGCTTCTCAAGAGGATTTGAGGCGAATTTGAACAAAATCATATTTACTATCAGATGGTTGCAATAAAGACTTTTTAAGGTGGAGAAGCTCCTTTTTGGAACAGGAAGTTGTTTTTTTCCTTCTTTTATCCAGGGGAGGCAAAGAATGTCCAGCACTCAGGGAGCGGGTGCAGCGGGAGGGCCATTGTGGCGGCTTCCCTCTGGTGACTCTGGAGGGGTCGAATCTGAGCCGAGTGGACAGTGGTGGCCCGGCTCCCCCTCCCCCCAGGGGCCTGGATCTCCACCTTTGGGGAGGGGTGTCCCTGTGCGGGGACTTACCACAGGACTTGTAGGGGCAGCAGCGGTCTGGGCTCCACACCTCCACCAGGACAGTGCCCATGACACACTGTATGTGGGGACAGCGGAAGCTCTCACACACTGCATGGGCAGGGAGGCAGGGGACACGTCAGCCACAGGCACCTTGGAGCTGGAATCCTCAGAAACACACTGGCTAAGGAGGGGTACCTCCTAGATCCTCCGAGGTCCCCCCAATGTCCTCAGACACCCTCTGGGCTCCAGAGGAGAAGACTGGGCTACTGAAGTCTCCCCGTAGAACTACATCAGGAGGCCTTCGTTCTGCCCTGGGAGGCACTAGCGACCTGAACAGTGTCAGAACCTTAAATTCACTCAGCTGGGCCTCCCTCCCTTGGATGCTGTGTCACCCTGAGAGAAGTGGTCAGAGGGGAGCAGGTGACCAGGTGAAGCTCCACTGATGGGACAGTTTCTCTCTAAGGAGAACACAGCTTCTCCTACGCTGTGGAGACGTCATCCTCTTGTAGCCCACCTGGAGCCTGCTCTGCTTCAGCAGATGCTACCCTCTAGGGCTCACACTTCCCTCCTTCCTGCTCTCCAGCCAGTCCCCTCTTAGTTTAGGATTCCTCGGCCACTCTCATTTATTGAGAGACCAAGGCAAGGAGCAAGGAATCCCTGGACACAACTTTTTGGTGCAGAGGGGAGGTGCCAGGGTCAATGCTGAAGGTGAAAGATTGTAAAACTTATTTGATTTACAAAAAAAAATTATTGGCACAGGTAAGGAGTATTAATCAGTGTTTCAAAAACATAAGAGGTAGAGGGAGAAGGACATTTGTATAATGTCCAAATTACCGGTTACTTTCTGGTTGAAAGAGGAAATTTGTAAATGTAAGATGGACAGATCAGACAGCTACCACCCTAATCCAGGGCCAACGTGAACCTCGGTTAGAGTGGCTCAACCACAGAGCACGCGTCTCCTGGTGTGATGTCCTATGAAGCTCGAGGACAGTATAGCCAAAGATTTTTAATTTGAAGCCACCAAGTCTTGGATCTAATTTCCAGTTTACAGGAAGCACAGTGGACAGAAGAGCAAGGTAAATGGTTCCAAGAGGAAGAAACGAGACAAATCCAGAACATGAGACCTTCTGCAGGACCATAGCCCAAACTCTATAATTTAGTATCATACAGAAGAAGGAACATGTGCTAGATTAAAAGACATTTAAGAGACATAATGTTAATGTGTGGATCTGGATGGAATCCTGGATTGAACAGACCAGAAAAACCATGGACTGGTATGCTATGGCTTGAAAATGTATCAACATGAAAGGTAAACATCATTAACTGAAAATACCTGGCTAAAAAAGAGCATGTACAGTATGACCTCATTTTGGTAAAACAGACTTACCTAAAGGGGGAGAATACCTAGAAGGATCTGTACTGTATTGGAGGATACTGACAATGAAATGGCTGGGAGGTAGGAAAATAGTGTTTTCATTTTCTTGTATTTACTTGGATTCTGTACTTTCTACAAGGCTTTGGTAGTGCTTTTGTAAGAAAAGTATAATGAAGACTGGGACAAGGTAATAATATCAATGGCCTCTGTTTATTGAGCACCTACTGTATGCCAAGCACTGTTATATTAAGGTACTATGTACACAGCACACATTTTACATCTATTATCTCTAACCTTCACATACTATTATCACCATTACACAAATGAGGAACCTTGGCTCAGAGAGGTTGTACACTGCCCCAGGCCACACAGGTAGTAAATGGCTGGGGCTCAAAACGCTGACTGACTCCATATGCCTGTACTCAATCCACGTTGCCGGAGTACTTTCTGAGAAACAGGAAGAGGGAGGCTGAGGAGGAGAGATGAGGAGAGAGGCTGGAGAGGAAGGACACTGATCCTCTCCTCAGATGACCTTTGTAAACCCTTTATGACAAGCGGCCTCTGAGCCCCCAGGTGGAGCTACTTGGTTGGGTATGGCCAAGCCTTTTGGGCAACTCTCAGTGGGAGCCTACATTGTTTCAAAGTTGGTTCTTGACATTGAACCAGTCGGGGTTGCCCTTGGGGTATCCTGGAGGAGGCCCCGCCCTACACTGCTCTGTGTCAGTGCAGTCTACCTCACATCTTTCCTACAGTCGGTAGGGAAAGGAATTTTTGTAAATTAAGTCATATTGAAATTTAAACATTTTGTTAATTTTCATCCATCAGGTTTGCTTAAAGTCCATGATGCTGGCTGCACTATATGCTTATTAGGCACAATTAAGGTACAGTACACTGTTCCCAGCATACAGTACTATGTTAAGGCACATCCTACATACAGGTGTTATGTCCTGTAAAAATATCAGAAAGGGCTCACTTTTATTCATCATTGCAAAATAAAAGAGCTTCAGAGGCTTTAAAATACAACCTCGTGCAGGTACTATGGTAACAGTGGTGAAAGGGACCACGAGGCAGGGGCCTTGGGTCAGTCAGTGAATGAGGACTGTGGATCCAGGCCGGGAGAATGAGAGTAGACTAAGCATTTGTCCCTCAACCCAGGCCTCCCCCTGGCCCCTGGGAGCCTCCATGGAGGGAACAGGGACTTTCCTTAGGAAGCCTCAGAGCCACCTATGTGACAGCCTGTACCCCTGCCATCCAGCTCCCAGGGCCTGGCCCAGCTTCCTTGGGCGGGGCCTCCTTCCATTGCTTCCCCAGAGCTCGCCACCTGGGGGCTCCCTGTTGCCCCCTGTTGAACTCCCATTGGTCCTAGGGTGAGGACTCTGTGAAGGTCCCTAGAGCCCCTTCCGGCCCTGGCCCCCGCATCCAGCAGGACTCACCACACTGGTACAGAGGGCAGCAGAGCTCCGTGGTGTTCCTGTCCACGGTGAGCGCCTCCCCTTCCTGACACTCGGGGATGGGATCTGGACAGTCGCCACAGACTGAGGGGAGAGAAGGGCACCGCTGTCAAAGGAAGTACCTCTCCTGGGGAGCATGGTACAGAGCAGGTTGCTGGGGGAGGCACCTAAACCCCAGGTGCGACAGGAGCCAGACTCATAGCATTACCGAACCAAACTTGGGTCTGCTCACCTGTGTGCAGTACCGCCAATCTCCTGACACTGGCATGGGATGAAGGAAAGGGCAGCGTTTATTGCAGGAGCCAAGCAAGGAATTTGGGTCTTTTGAGCATTAGCCACCCGTTCTCCTTGCTTGGCACCTGCAATAAACGCTGCACTTTCCTTCATCCCATCCCAGTGTCAGTAGATTGGCTGTACTGCACGCAAATGAGAGGACGCAAGTTTGGTTCGGTAACACTAGCAATGTTCCACAGTCCTGCGTGACCTGTCCTGGAGGCAGAACCTGGAAGTTCTCTCTCACATCCACCTAAACTCTTACACTGAACAAGCACCAATTTTCTTGTGCTCAGTAATGTATGGGGTGAAGCGGTGGTGGTTTCCTCTTCTTCCTACACTTCCTTTTGGACAGAGATCTCACCCTTCTCCCCATGCCCACTCCACCAGAAGATCCCCACCCTTTCCTCCCAGCCACCCAGGGAAGCAGGGGTGAGGAAGGAGGTGGCTGTGATCCAGGCATGCATATTAACATCTGATGGCATATCGACCCACCACAGAAGTAGAAGATGCAGCACGAATCCCCCAGGCGGCCAGCAATCAGGGTCTGGTCCTGGCGACAGCTGGGGACCAGCTCTGCCTCACACAGGTCTGGGTCACACTCTGAGGAAAAGACAGAATTTTGGCACCGGGAGCAGACCCTGCATGGCCACACCTGGACCCCCACCCTAGCTCTGCTTTAATCTCCAGCCAGAACCCAGTCCCCAGAGCTGTCCTTGCTCCCCTCGCCCGGCTGCAGGGCTTCCCTGCCCCTGGGTGGTAGGTATCCTCCCCTATCCCCCACGCTGGGACCTCTCACCACAGCTGTAGCTGGGGCAGCAGGAGTCCTCCTGGAAGTGGGTGAGGAGTCGGTGGCCTGGGCTGCAGGTGGGGGCGAGGCCCTCACACAGAGTCTGGTTACACACTGGCCCAGGGGCCACAAGGACTGTCACCTGGAGGCTGGGACTCCCTCAGCCTCCAGCAATGCCCAGCCCCTGGACACCTGGCCCCCAGTACTTCCCCTAGCCTCCAGGACCCATGTTCTTGGAGGGGGCCTCTGAGGGTCACACAGGGTCCAGGACTGAGACAGAAGAGCAATCATAGTTAACATTCACTGAGCTGGGCCATATGCCCACTGCTGTTCTACTAGATCAGTATCAACTTCTGTCATTCTCATAACGACCCAGAAGGTGGGTACTATTATCAGCCTCATGTTACAGAATCGACCGAGGCACGGAGGATGTTAAATGATCTCCTGAGGTCACAAGGCTGCAAGGTGGTGGGGGGAGCATCCACCAGGCTGCCTGGCTCCAGAGCCCGTGCCTTTAAGCCGTGCCCCACACTGACTCATAGGGCACAGCTCCCCTACCCCACCGCAGGTCCTCCACTCCCCCCAACACACCCCCATAAGACATTTTCATTTCTCCAGGTCTTATTCTATCCATCAAGGTTAAGAGGCAGAGCTGGAGCCTTTTAACCATCTTACAGTTGAGGTCTAGGGAAGTGTAGGGTGGGACTCACCGCAAACAGTCCCCAGGCAGCAGGGATCCTCGGTGGGCAGGAGCAAAGCCACCTCCCCGAAGCGCGGGCAGATTTCAGGGCGGGCGTCTGGGCAGCCTGGTCCCACTGGGACGATGGTGTCCGGAGCTTGGCACTGGTGCTGAGAGCAGCCACTGAGGGAGCTGTTCCAGGTCTCCCCCAGGGCCCGCGGCACCCCCGTGCTGTCCGTGCAGGCTGCAGTGGGCATGGCGGGGTGCAGGGGACTGAGGAAGGTGGGGAGACCCAGACTGTCCCAGGCCAGACCCTCCCTGGGAAACTGACCACCCCCAGAGTAGATCTGGAGGGATGCAGGGGGCCTCAGCCATGGGTAGCAGGAGGGTGAAGGAGACCCTAGGTTGAGGAGAGGGCCCTGCCCAGGGAAGGCAGGAACCTACCGCACTTCTCCTCGGGGATGCAGAACCCCGAGCGGCGCCGGTGCAAGATAGTGCCCTCAGAGCAGACACAGCCCTCGCCCAGCACCTGGCACTGCTCTGGGTCCAGCGGGCCCAGCAACCCATCCTGGCACGTCTCAGGGGGCTCACAGGCTGCCACACATGCCTGGTATGTGGAGTCGCTGGGGCACAGGAAGGCTGCAGGGGCACAGCAGCGGGCACCAGCCTGAGCTCAGACCCCAGGCAGAGTGAGGAGGGGGCTCAGAGCATCATCTGTGCCTCGGCAGAGAGTGCAAAGGGTTTTAGTGTCATTGCCTCCTTCCTCTAGATCAGGAGCCAGCAAAGCACAGCCCACAGCCCAAATCCAGCCTGCTGCCTGTTTCTGCAAATAAAGTTTTATTGAAACACAGTCACACCCATTCATTTACCTCTTGTATCTGGCTGCTTTTGTACTACAAGAGCAGAGCTGAGTAATTGTGACAGAGACCATATGGTCCCAAAAGTCTCAAATATTTACTATCTGGTCCTTTACAGAAAACATTTGCCAACCCCTTGCTATAGATCAGTGTTTCCAAACTTTTTTTTTTTTTTTTTTTTTTGCGGTTATGCAGGCCTCTCACTGGTGTGGCCTCTCCCACTGCGGAGCACAGGCTCCAGACGCGCAGGCTCAGTGGCCATGGCTCATGGGCCTAGCCGCTCCGCGGCATGTGGGATCTTCCCGGACCGGGGCACGAACCCGTGTCCCCTGCATCGGCAGGGGGACTCTCAACCACTGCGCCACCAGGGAAGCCCTCCAAACTTTCTTGATTGTAAAAACTAGATCTCACGTTGTGGTCCAATATACACGTGCATGTAAACAGTGCTCCTCAAGCCACTGTAAAAGAATCACTGAGAGCTTTTGCAACACCATGGCTGGGATCCCACCTCAGACCAACTGAATTAGCATTTCTGATTGTGGGGTCCAAGCATGAGTACTTTTTGAAGTTCCCTGGGTGATTTCAAAGGGTAGCTGGGATTGAGAATCACTGATATATTGAAACAAAAAACCTTTTCACGAGACAACACTTAATCATTCTAGGTGCAGTACACACTAGTATTTTTTATTCTATTGCATTTTAAAAATGCTGATGCTGGTGCCCAAATCAGTGGGTATATGCTGATTTCATACCCACTGAGCTGGGATCCACAGTTTGAAAAACACTACTCTAGACGATTTTGTCTTTTCATCTTCTATCTGTCTTATTATAAGTGTGGCCTTCCTTTGAGCTGTTTCCAGCCTTTCTGGATGTGTTCACATTTATAAATCAAAATACTCTAGCCTGGTCCACCCCTGCCTACCCGACTAGTGCAAACCTAATGGGGGTGGGGAGGAATGGCTCTCACGTCCATCCTCAACGAAGGAGAGGAGAGACGAAAAGAGAAACATGACTAAAAGTTAAGAGAAAGGAACTAATATTTACTGGATAGTAACGTGTGATGGGCCTCTGTGAGGCACTCTGTACACATTATCTCATGTCATCTTCAAAACGACTCTCAAGAAAGTGCTATGACCGCCCCCATTTTACAGAGGAGACTCAAAGAAACTAAATAATAAACATAAAACATGTATTTGATGTATTTATATAAAGTATAATAAAGTTAAAATTTTTAATTTGTTAGTATGTTTATAGATTTATTTAGAAAATATTTACAAATTTATTAATTAATATCCATTAGTGAGTGAACGACTAATTAAATCTGGGAAAGCCTAGACCCGGACTCAGGTTTGTGAGCCCTTCTCCCACTCGAACAGGGGTGAGGGGTGACAGTTACAGCAGCCATGGAGGAGACGCCCCCGGCCCTTCCCCTCTCCTCCCCCTCCCCCTCCCCACCCCTGCAACTCACGGCAGTAGTCGGAGCGTCGCCACTTGATGCACACGTGGAACTTGTGGCACATGGCCACGTACACGGTCAGTGCCACGCAGGGCTGCTGCAAGTACTTGGTGTCCCGGATCCACAGCTCACAGAATGACTCCGGGGTGACCTGGGCCGTGCATCAGATGGTGCTGCCTACCCACATCCCCCATCTCTCAGGGCTCAGCTCCTCCCAGCCCGGCCCAGGGGCAACACGGACTTTGGCAGGCTCCCAATCTGTCCCAAGATCAACACCTCTAGGGAGCTTGCCCCCTGCAGGTAGATGGGCTGCCATTCTCAGCCCAGGAGGTCCCCCCATGCTGGACCCAGGTGACACCTACAAAGCGGTGGCAGACGCTGAATGTGTGGTTGGACACCATGCGAAGGCAGGGAGAGCAGTCGGCCGTGGCACAGCTGTCCGGGCGGAAGCGGGTCTGGCCCACCGAGGTCAGGGAGCTGGGCACCTGCCAGCTGTCCAGAAAGGGAGCAGGGTCCTCGGCCTCACCCACCACAGAGCCATCCTCCAGGGTGAGGTCATTGGCTGCGTCCCCATCACAGATACCTGAAAGGGGCAGAATTACCCCAGTGGCCATAATAATCACCACTCCCAGGTCCCCAGCTGTCACACTGAATATTCCTCACAATAATTCTTTGAGACTGGTATCACTGTTATCCCCATTTTATAGATGAGAGAAATAAGGTACAGAGAAGCTAAGAAATGCACTGTGTAAGAAACTGTCTTTGTTTAGGAAATACACACCAAAGTATCTAAGGATAAAGGAACACAATGTCTCAAACATACGTTCAAATGGTTCAGAAAAAATGCATTTATGTAAAAGGCATATGCATAGAAAAGTGAATATATAAAAAGGCATATATACGTATATAAATGCATATATACATGCATATGTATATATATAATATATACATATATATATATACATGGAGAGAGAGAGAAAGAGAAGCAAACAGGCAAAACGTGAACACTTGGTAAATCTGGGTCAAAAGCACATAGGAGTTCCTTATACTATTTTTGCAACTTTTAAGTTTAACGTTATATCAAAATTAAAAGTTACTCCAAAAAATCTGCTTTAGCAGAGATTGCTAGCTAATTATAACACCTGTTTCCTCTTCTTCCTGGGCGGTCCACTAGCCTATTTCTCCCAGGCTCTCCTGTGGTTGGTGAGACTATGTGGTAAGTCCCCACCAATGGAACGTGAGTGAAGATGATGGGCACCACTTCCAGGTTGGATCCGTAAAACCTGCCCAGCTCTTTCCCCTTCTGGGCAGTTGGAAGCTTGTGTTGAAGATGGCAGAGCCACAGGATGGAAGGAATCTCCATTTGGGAATTTATGTGTGCAAGGAATAAACTTCTATTGTGTTAAGGCACTGAGACGGGGGCAGGGCTGAAGTTTATCTGTCACAGCTTCTAACATGACCTTAACCTCCAGCTTCATCTCTCACACTCTAGGCTCCAAACACACACTTCCTTGCCCTTGACTTTGCTTATGCTGCTCCTTCTGTCTGAAACACTTTCTCAGAAGTCCTTCCTTCACGGGCCCCTCAGATGCACCGTCCATGACTGTCCCAATTCTGTATAACAGGTTCAGTTTGCAGGTCTGGTTTGCTCTCTGAGTGCAAAGATTCATTTTCCCTTATAGTCTCACTCTCTCAATATTCCCCCAAGTTGCCTAGCAGGTGCCCAAGATACCAATGTTAGTCTGGATAAAATAGAAGTAAATTCGCTGACTTCTGCTCTGACACCTCCAGGCACCAATTTCGTGAATATAAAGCATGAGTCACTACAAAATCCTCAGATATTTATCAACAGTCCCAATGGTCAGATTTTTGGTCTTGGCATTGAGTCACTGAAGAGTGTCACAAAGGCATCCTAGGGAGGAGCTGGCCCACCAGAGGCTGACCACAGCACTCTGCATCAGGCACAAACAGTAGAAGGAAACAATGGTGAGAAAGGGATAGCAGAGGAGGTGGTGATGGTGGTGTGTGTGTGTGTGTGCGTGTGTAAGGAGAGATGTTTGTGCCAGTAGGAATGGAAGCTTCATAAGACACATTTTGTCTTTTTTGCCTACTGTTCTGTCCCTAGTGACTGGTACATAGTAAATATGTGTTTATGTGTTGCACAGATGAAAGAATGAGCAGGGAGCAGGCTCACACGTGTTAGCTCATGTGTAGAAGGCATTTTGAACACAGAGGCATGAGTGTGAATGAATAAAATGGGTGCAGATTTACGGATGGAGGGCATGCAAGTATGTGTGTGTAAGTATTCCTATGTCATCCATCATCATAATCACAACAGTTTGTCATGGAGCACCTTACGGGGGCCCACATCCTTCTGCACCTGCAAGGAGCAGCAGTCCACACTTAGACTCCTCCTGTACCCCTTGTTCTTATCAAAATACATCCAGGCCCTTAAGGCATGCTCTCTGCAACCATGCTGAGGTCTGAAGAGCACTAGTTCTGTGTTGTGGCAGCTCTGCTGTGTGATCTTAGGCAAGCCACTTAACCTCTCTGAGCCCCCTTTCTTCTTTAGTTCGATGGCCATCCCTCAGGGCTATTGTGTGGATGACCTGGAATAAGTGAGATCAGAGTGTAGAAGTGTTTTGTGAAGTGCCCAGGCACATGCAGACAGGGAAGATTATCTGGTGTTAGGAAGCGATCAGGGAAGCTGACAATCTCGGCTGAAATGACAACTGGCCAAGGCCAGAGCCCTGCGCCATCTCCCTGCTGGCAGCTTCAGCCCTAGAACACAAGACATTAGGTCTCTGCCCTGGCAGCTCTGCTGGTCCCACCTCTGGCCCAGCACTCTGTCCCAGCTTTCCCTGTTCCAGGGGAACCTGTGTCTGGGGGCAGAGGTGGATCCAGGAAGCATCCCCCTCCCCCCAAGCTGGGTCCCACCTCACCGCAGAGTCCACGGCCCTGGGCTTGGCTGGCTTTGCTGGCCTCCAGGATCATGAGTCCTGAGCTGTGGAGCCACTGGATCTGGATGTGTGATGGTGTCCGGATCACATACATGTGTCCTGTGTCCTCAATTGTGAACCCGTACCTGCTCACAGGGGGCCACACAGGCTGCAAGTCCACAAAC
The DNA here is from genome assembly GCF_005190385.1 of Monodon monoceros. Classification (NCBI taxonomy): domain Eukaryota; kingdom Metazoa; phylum Chordata; class Mammalia; order Artiodactyla; family Monodontidae; genus Monodon; species Monodon monoceros. The sequence goes on along the minus strand of NW_021703784.1, from coordinate 69,450,069 downwards.
ACCTTGTGGGGGAGGGTGTTCAATGTGAGCACAGCTTGTCTGCCTGTCCATCCGTCCCTCCCTCCCTCCATCCATCCATTTATCCCACTAGCAGTTATGAAGCATCTGCTCCATGGCAGGCTCTGTTTCAGGCACACGCAGCCGAGACACAGTCCAAGGTGGCATGGAAAAGTTCTAAAAACATGTTATGAGCACAAAACAATGAAACAAGAAATGCAACAGCTGGAGGCAGGCGACATCTACACGCCCAAATAATCCTGAGCCCTTCTAATCACTCTCTTTTTTTCTGATTCTGCTCAGATCATTTCTTCTGGGAGACTGACCCTAAATCCCCAGCCGCTGGGTTGGGTACCCCTTTCTCTGGGGTCTCCCCAGCTCTGTGCTGTCCTTTAAGACAGATTTGTTCCCTCATCAAGGCCCTCCATGGGCTGTGAGTTTCTTAAGGGCAGAAACTGTGTCTCACTCACCTTTGAATCCCCAGCACCTGCCTTTGGGCCTGACATGAATTGGGGGCTCAAGCAATGTTTGTTAAATATGCAACACTTTAAACTCAAAGCTACAACCCCTGCTACTTACAGACAAGGTTAAATTTGTATGTATTATTAGTTTTACTATGTGGAAATGGGAGATGAAAATATTAGGATTTTTAAATATTTATAATGACTTTATACCCTCCCATCCAAGAATCACTGTTTTATTAATCACTTTGCAAATTATCCAGTGCATAAACTACTGTGTTGAATAGAGGGAGCCCTAGCCCAGTAGTCGGAAAACTTTGACCTTGGGCAAGTCCCTGGCTCTCTCAATCTAGCCTTCCGAGCTGTACAGACAGGGCCATGGGCTCCACAATGCTGAAGCACCTGGGATGAAACCCAGGGAGTTTTATGCTTAAGCCGCCATCTCATGGAAAACCCACTGTCCTAAGCCTTGTTCCTGAGAGTCTCACAAGGTGTGGCCCTTGTGTTCTATGTTCAAGAGCAGATTCTAGTAACAGGGCTGCAGGTCTGAGCTCAGGAATAGGTGGGGAGAGCCGACACTTTGGGACCTGAGGAAGAGATGAGTCAGCCCTACTCACCCTCCCCCTGGGAAGAGCTAAGGCAGAGCCTTCGGGGTGGGTACCCCACAAAGGGTGGGCTGTGGCTGGGCACCAGCCTCCTTGACAGAGGTGGGCTTGATGTGAAGCCGATGCATCTTAGTGTGTTCACATGGCCTTATATTTTTGTAAAAATTGCAGAAGTGAGATATTTTAACCACAATCATTTAAGGCTACTGTCTCGCCATTTAACTTCTTTTCGGTCGCAATATTCCTCCTGGTACACTTCCTCCCCTGACATGAAGAGTGGCCACAAATATTCTAATTAAAATCACCTCCAAATATAACTAATTTTGCATTATTTTTCTTTTAGAGGATCCCTCCCTTCCCTTACTCCCAGTTGTGAATAAGCCTCAAAGCCCCTCCTCCTCTGATGCCCCGCCCCTCGCCTGACTGCTGCCCTTCCCTGGGGGCTTGCTCTTTGATGCACTCACCTTCCGGTTGAAGCGGTCAATGGTGACCTGATGGGTCAGGTGAGTCACATTCAGCATCACCAGGCAGAATGGCGGCCAGTTCAGGTGCCCCTGCAGAGAGAACCCAGCCCTCATCTACCTGGAGCCCTGCTGCCGCCTCCTCCTGGGGAGCAACTCTTCCCCCCCAACCCAACCTTGCCTCAGTATGCTAGGGGCACCCACTGGGGTTGTGCAGATGGTGCACAGAGTCCCACAGAACATTCTGCTTCCACCTGACCTCCTGCAAGCCCCCCAGAAAGCTGCCTCCTTTCACCTGGCTCATGGGAGCATCCTAGTAGGCGGTTCCCTGCAGCCAGCACCCTTGACCACAGGCCATATCCTAGGGGTGGCATCCCAGCTCCTCTGCATTTCAGTGCCTCTCACAGGGGCCTAGGCAGCTGGGAACGGTGCAGGCCCCAGGAAGGGCCAGGAGGTGGCGCTCCACTCACTCTTTCCCCAGGCGCTGGTTCCAGAAGAGCCCCATGACTGAGACAGACGGAGCTGCTGCAGGGGCCTCTTCATCTGTCCTCGCCTCTGATAACCCTCAAAACCCAACTCACTGCTCAATCTCCCCTCCAAACCTAGTCAGGTCCCAAGGCCCCAGCAGGAAGGGAAGCCAGGGACAGTCACCAGGTTGGCACTTTTGCAGTCGAGGACGTGAACAGTGACCATTTCATCGGGGCTCTGGCTGAGGATGTAGATGGCCTCCTTGAACAGGGCTACATAGCTCCCGTCGAAGGTGACAAAGCTCAGATCAGGGAAGATTGAGCACCGGCCTGGGGAGGACAGGGACGAGAAGAATAAACAGATGCCCCTGGGGGCCAAGGCTACCCAGGAACATGAGGCCTTCTCCTGGGTGATCCAGAGGCCTTGGGGGGCTGGACGGTCACACAGAGATCAGAGGTCACAAGGGTAGGAAATCTGCCAGGTCAGGGGTCAGAGGTCCCACAGGGGGTTCATGTCAGGGTTACCCTGAGGCTGGAAAGCACACAGGAGAGGGGCAGAGATTGTGCCGGGTTCAGGGTACGAGAAAGACATGGGAGGCGCCCGCGGACCCCACGACTCACAGGCACACTCCCAGAAGGGGCAGCAGCGGTCACCGCCCACCCTCACTGCGAGGCCCAGGACCCCACAGCTAGGAGGCGCAGTGCCCTGGGGACAGTGCTGGGACTGGTTCACTCGGATCAGTTGGCCCTCCAGGCAGATGTGGCGGACGCAGTCCTGCTCGGCGATTGGCTGGGGCACAGGGTGGAGGAACAGCCTGAGCGATCCCCTTGGGACCACGGTCACTCGTTCCCCTGCCCCACCTACCCCCAAGCCGTGAGGGCACAGATCCTTACCCCATAGGTTCTGGCAGGTAGGGGACCCTGAGGTACAACGGCAAGGGAATGGTGCCTTCATCCTCCCTCCACCCACCCAACACACCACTGGGGGCCTAGGGCTGGGCTAAGAGTGAGACTGGGGTTAGGGGACTGAGTCCCAGAGAGTCTGCACATCCACCTGGCCCTGCAGAGAGTTCTAGGTACATAGCAGGTCCGCTAGCTCAGACTCGTAGAAACCCAAGCACACGCACGCACACACAGTTTCTCTCTTTCCTTACAAACGCACAGACATATACCACCTTGCAACACCACACATCACATGCACAAGAACACACACAGACAGATGAGCGTTCACAGGGAGTCCCACACACGTGAACACAAACGAGTTCACACACAGTCCCATATGGGCACACACACACACGCAATGCACACAACAGCACACCAAGTCATCCAATGGGGCCCTGGGTCCCAGGTGGGGCATGGAGGGATCTGCTATGGCATAGAGGCCCAGAGGAGCTTGGAGAATTTGCAGGCTCCAGGAGCTTGGGGCAGGGGTCAGGATGGTGACTAAACGGCCATCTGGCAGCCTGGAAGCTGGCTAAGGAGACGCTGCCGCCGATCTTGAGGATGTGAGAGCACGATGGTGTCCAAGCCCCGGGGCACAGGAGGAGGGAAGGCATGGAGGGTTCACATACAGGGGCAGAACCCTGACAAGTCACTCACGACACAGATTTCAGATGTACTGGCTTCAGTGGTGGTGGCCAAGGACTCGGCCGGACCTGCCGAGATGCTCTGGGCTGGAGCCGAGCGCCCAGACTGCTCGGTGGTAGCCTCTCCCTCCGGCTCTGCTTGGGGCTGAGGTCCTGCCGAGGTGCCATGCGCCTCAGCCAGCTGGGGGAGCAGAACCAGCGAGCTCTCTCGGGAGGCCGTCCTGGCTGAGACTCTGCTCAGTGGGTAGGACGTGGGCACCAGTGGTACTGTGCCAGCCCAGGGGCCCTCAGCCTCCGTCACCAAGGTAGCAGCAGTGTGGGCCACAGCAGGCGTGAGCTCTGTGGGGCCCCCCTGGGCAGAGCCATATATCCAGGTGGGCTGAGACACTTGCTCGGACAGGATGGCCATCTTCTCCGTGGTGCTCTTTCGTGGGCCAGCAGCAGATACTGTGGAGGCCACCCCCCCAGCCAGAGCCACAGCCACGACCCCAGAGGCTGGCAGCGTGGCCCCCAGAAGCAGGTCTGGAGCTGTGCCTGTTGCCTGAGGGACCACATGACTGGGCGGGTGCACCTGGGCCAGGACAGCCTGGGTGAGAGGCAGTGCGGGACTGAGTGTCCGAGCAGGCAGAGTCGTGGCTACGGCGGGAGATGCGGCCTGTTGCTGCAGTGGAGGGGGGATGGCAGAGACGCTGGGGCCGGGCGTGGCCACTGGGGCGGACGTGCCCACCTTGGCCAGGGGCAGGCTGGTGTCGGGAGGCAGACCAGAGAGGAGCTGGGGCTGCCGAGTTGACTCCAGAGATGTGAAGGGTGTGGCCCCCAGCCCACGAGCGACTGTGGACAGGCTGGCGGCAGTTACAGGCCCCGAGGGCAGAGCGGGAGGCCTGGCGGCTGCGGTGGCATGCGGAGCGGGGTGGGGCGGGGCCGTGGGGAATGGGCTTGGCAGTGGGGATGCTGGTGGGCCCGTGGCCTGGCTGGGCCCAGGTTGGACCTTCTCTGTGGATGGCGCTGTCTCCACCATCTCAGTCACCAGGGGACTGGCAGGAATCTGTTCTGCGGCTGTTCTAGACTCAGCTGGGGGGCTGCTGGGACTGGAAATGCTCTGGGACTGTACGGGACGGGGGATCCCTGTCCCCGTCACGACCTCCGTTATTGATGGTGTCGGCAAAGCCTCGTGGGATCCTGAGGAAGTGGGAGGCCTGGAGGTCACTGCAGGGGAAGCCACAGGCCTGGAGGAGGGACTTGCGGGCAACTCCAGGCTCGGGGAGGGCTGGAGGGGTGTCGTCTTAACAGGCAAGGAGCCAAGGCCTAGGACCGTCACGGCTTTGGTCACGAGAGGGAAGCGAGGTGCAGGGGGTGACAGGGAGGAGACTGTGATGTTGACGCTTCCCGCAAAGATCACAGTCACCCTGGTCGTCTCCATGGCACCCGACCCCATGCCTGATGTGGGCATCTGCTGTGAAAGGGGAAGGGATGAGGGCTCTGGGACACGAGGGGTGGCCAGGTGGCTGGCGGTCACTCCCGTGCTGGCTGGGGCCTCTGTGGGGTGCTCAGGGACGTTAAATGCAGTGACCCCCGGTGGCTGCTTCTGAGTGGTCTGGGTGGGGCCTGGAGACAGAGCTGGCCCCTCAGTGGCTGCCACGGGTGGGTTCAGGCCGTGGTGAGCGGGATAGCTGGCGTGGGTGCTGGCCTGTGGGATGGGGCCCCGGGAGCTTCCTGTGGAAACTGCAGCTCCTCGTCACTGGGGGTGGGCAGCTCTTGACCGGGAGGCAGGGTCTCATTGCCAAAGGCCTCCGTGGGAACCAAAACCATAGGCTCCACACCTGGGGCAGACCAGAGAAGAGGCTCAGCCAGTGGGGCGACTGCTGCCGCAGGGGTCATCACTGGGCAGGGCTGTGATGTGGGGCTCCTGGGCTGGCACCCTTGGTGAGGGGGGTAGGCAGCTTCTGACAGCTGGTCAGGGACTCTGTCACGTGGTGTTAGATGGCCCAGAGAAGTCAGCAGGTCTGGACCCTGTCCCACACCTCAAACCCTGAGCCCAGAGCCCAGAGACCTCAGGTCTAAGTCTGGCCGCATTCTCAACACGTGACCCAAGCCAGTTCCCTTCCCCACATGGGCCTCATTTTTTCTGTGAACTGGGGGGAATGGACCAGATGAGGTCCCTGCCTGCTCTAGAGTGCTCTCCTTCCAGAGGCCCCTGTGCTGACCCTGTTTCACCAGGGACCCGGGGGGTTTACAGGTCCAAGGAGGGATGAGAAGTCCAGGCCACTCACAGTCCTCCAAGTAGACGCATCTCTGTGTGACTTGATCCAGGACCCTCGGGGTGGGGCACACAGGCACACAGCCTTCCACCCTGAGGACAGAGCAGGGGGCCAGTCAGCGGTCTGGAGCACCAGGAGGGCCACCGCCTTTCACCTGGACGGAGCACAGACCTCATCCTTTCTCATGACACACGTGTGTGTGTGTGCATCTCATGTACACACTCACATGAACCTCCGTGGAGACAGCATGTACAGGAGCACACATACCCAAACATGCATGCTGCACACTCCTGCCCTCAGACTGAGAGGAAAACACAAAGTCTGGTTATGTGCGCACTTGTGCCCACACTCACACATGCACACGTGTCTCCATTTATGCGCATTCTCACATTCCTCCTCCACACCTGCAGGACTCAAAGCCATTCACGTGGATACATAGACGTCCACACAGTCCGCCAAAACATCAGTGTACCTTATGCACACACACCCAGCTGCACCAACACCCAGATACATGCAGCTTATACGCATGTACATACACACAGCTGTGTACAGCTGTGCACCCACAGCTACCCTTTGTACACCCACAGGGCTCAACTATACACACATGTGCACAAACTGACATTCACATATGCCCACATCAGGCAGGTTCACTCTGGTTCACACACATCCCCATACCCAGTACACAAAACATACCTACACAAGTACATGTGAATACACACACACCACAGTACATGCTCATGCCTAAACCCACAGACTGCATATAAACCCATTCACTCAGGTGTATGCTCAAATACACTGAGGTACACACCTTGAATCCATGCCACCTCACCTGGGCACATCCTGGCAGCTGGCTGCCCGTGGGTCCTGGCAGGTTTGGAAGCAGGGGCTGGCACAGGCATCGTAGCGCCACTCACAGGTGGGGTAGGGAGCCCCTGAGCGCTTGGCATCTGGAAAGGTGCCCCAACCCGAGACAGTGAGACAGCCCCAGCTCCTGATCAGGTGCCAGAGCACAGAGGTCATCCCACCTCAGCCCACGCCCACCCTGCTCCGTGGAAGAGATAAATGGACTCGTGCAAGAAAAGTGGAGACCGAAATGAGATGAAATGAAACAAAACAAAATCAAATCAAATCAAATCCAACCTGAGGGGAAACCATATTCCTGAGAGCTGAGGTCGGTGGCTGGGGGATCTTTGGGTCGGGACTCTGGGAACTTGGTGGAGGGGCTGAGGACCGGGGGTGGGGTGGGACTATGGAATGGGCAGTTGGAGTTGGGCTTTCAGAGGCGGCCAAAGAAGAGGCTGGGACCCCTGATCTTTCCATAAGGCTGCCTTGTCACCCTGACCTTCTGGGACCTTGGTGGCCAGGCTTGCCCCCTTAGACCTTGGTAGCTAACAATAATAATAACAACAGCCAACTCTTAACACCAAGCACTACACTCAACATTTCACAAGTATTCACTCATTAATCCTCACAGTAATTTGATGAAGTAGCACTATTATTATCCCCATTTTACAGAAGAGGAAACTGAGCACAGAAGATGCCGGGAATATTAAACTTTCCCAAAGGAGATTTCCTCAAAAAAGGCCTTGTGGCCAGTGCCTTGACAAGTGAAGGATCCTCAGGGAAAGTCTGGAGCCCTTAGGGGGCTTCGAGGCAGACAAGACCCCAGACCATGTTGGCACGAGTGATCAGTCTCTGAAACCATGGCCTGAGCTGGGAGGTGTGGGCAAGCTCCCCAGCAGGCTGGAGGGAGCAATCCCACCCGGGCAGCCCCATCCTAACGAAGCCCCATCCCCAGTCCCCAGCCTGCTGCTGACTGTGAAGGAGCCTGCTTTTGTAAGATCCTTGAGACCAGAACTAGGAACTTACATCTGGGGAGCACCTACTCTGAGCCAGGCCCAGAGCAAAGCCCGGGAGATACGGTCAATCCTCGCAACAACCTTCTGAGGCAAATACCCCCGTTGCACAGATGAAGAAACAGGGTCGAGGAGAGGGGAGCTGGGGCTCCTCCGAGTGCCAAGGCCCGGGATCAGGACTGTCTGCCTTCAGGGCCTGGGTGTCTTCCAGCAAGGGACACAAGTCCTGCCGTCACAGCCAGTGATGAATCTGCCCTGGGTGGGGTTCACTGGTGGACTTGATAGGTGACCACTGAATGTCAGAGTGAGCTGGCCCAGCCCTGGGCTGGGAGCGGTGGGGGATGATAAACGAAAGGCTGACTGGGGACATATTTACACATGTGTACATGTAAATGGATCCATTCATACAGCACAAACATACATGTGCACGTGCAGGACAGAGAGGCCAGCCTGGAGCAGTAAGGAAATTGTGATCACTGTCTCCAGGGTTTAGGCAGAGGACAACTACTTTTGGGGCTCACCCACCTGGCAGGGAGATGGCAAAGCCCTGGAACCCACTGGTCTCAGCTGGAAAGGGCACGAAGCTGCCCCATCACCGCCCAGGTTCTTGGGCCTCTCATGGGAGCCAGGGGGGCTGTGGCCTCCTCAGGCTGTGCCCCAGTGGGCAGTCTTTGAGCTCACAGGGCAGGCATGTGCCCCCATCAGCAAGAAACCTGAGCCTGCGGGCTGTCAAGCTGCGGCCACAATGATCACTTTTCTCGCTTCCACAAAGGCCGCCCTATTTTTAGACCTTGTAAATGGCCTGTGGGAGTAGGCAGGACCCAGGAAGCTGGCTGGGCCCCAAGTCACAATGCCCAAGGCTCCCTAGGCCACCAACAAGGAGGCCGGGCCCCCTCCCATCTCAGGGGTGGCACCCACGTGGCTTCCCTGTGTCAGAAGAGTGAGGATCTCGTCTCTTGGAGGCAACTGGAAGGATGAGGTGGGAGGGAAGCTGAGTCAGGGGCGGAGGAGCTGAGGGCGACGCAGGGTGGACACCTACCCAGAAGGCGGAACAGCGTGCCCCGGCGGAAGGCCTCCGTGTGCTCGTACAGTCGGAGGGCCAGCACTGGGCCCAACACGTAAAGGAAGGCCCCAGGCTCCGCCAGGGACTCGAGGGCCACCAGGCCCGCACGCCACGAGTGCAGCGAGAAGGAGGCATGGTGGTGGAAGGCATCGCTGGCCTGCCACTTGGCCAGCTCCAGAGACCCGTTGGCCATGACGTGGAGGAAGAAGTTGGGTCTGTCCGCTGCCTCCAAGGATATCACATCTGGGTCTGCAAAGAGCCACGAGGGTGAGGTCAGCAGAGAGAGGTCCGGATGCGGGGAGTGGGCAGATACCCAGGCACTGTCTGCAGTCTCAGTGACTCAGGACTGGGTCCTGCTCCTCCAAGCCTGCCCGCCTCCCCTCAGCGCACCCACCTGTGCCTGCTGGCTGCCCCTTGGCACATACCACCTCCACCCGAGGGAGGGAAGGTTGGGGGTTAAAGCCCCAACTGCAGAGCCTTGGGGAGGTGACTGAACTATCCCCTCCTCCCTCCCTCCCCCTCTCCTTCCTTCCATTCCCTCCTTCCTTTCTTCCTCCTTCTTTCCCTCTCTCCACCTTCCCTCCCTCCTGCAAACATCTCTGAGGCCCCTCCGTGTACCATGTGCTAGTCTAGATGCTAGGGATACAGCAGTGAGTAGGACAGACAGAAACAGCTATCCTGGTGGGGTTCTGTTCTATGGGACGCACTAGACAAGCTGGGGTTTGCTGATTTGTCAGTTTTCTTGGTCCCGCTCCTCACAGAATCCCAGAGGGTCAGAGCTGGGGGACCTGAGGCTGAGCCCAACCCACGGCAGGGACACTGCCCCAGAGGTGGAAAGGGGCCTGCCCAGAGGCCTAAGAGCTGGGCTCCGCTGTCCTCTCTCCTATCTCCACGCTGCTGGGTGGATCTCCCCTGCCCCCCACCACAGGGCCCTGCAGGGTCAGGGCCCAAATGCACAAGCAGGTGTCCGGAGTCCCGGCCCGCCATGGCTGGCTGTGCTGTGGGCAAGTGAATTCACGCCTCCAGGCTGTGAGGGACGAACGGTGTGTGAAAGGCCCAGCACAGGGCCTGGTGTGTCTCCCCCTCCCCCCATCACCCCTCCACCCCATGGCCCCAGGAGATACTGCACAGAGCTCCTGTTAGACCTCCCTGGGCAGCTGTGAGAAGAAATGAGGTAACTGGGGGAAGAATCAATTCTTCATGTCAACAACAACTGCTATTGATCAGGACTTAACCCTGTGCCGGGCACAGTGCTGAGCAAGCTCTCTACCCACTGCTTGTAGTAAATTCCAAGAGAGCCCTGTGAGGCGGTGAATTCATTCATTCAGCAGCTAACACTACTGAGGCCCCCACCAGGGGCCAGGCACCGTTCCAGGCACTGGGGACACAATAGGGGACAAAACGACAAATCCTCTGTCCTCACAGAGCTGACATTCAAGTAGCGGGTGGTGGGTGGGGAGTAAACATAATGAACAAGCAAATTCTATAACAGGTTAGAAGGCGATGACATTGCATCCCCATTTTACAGATGAGGGCGGTGAGGCCTAGAGTCACACTGACGGTGGAAAAAGGAGGCAGGATTGGAGCCCAGGCTCTTAACCACTGCGCAGTCAGCCCCAGGGATGGGATCCAGGAGTGGGCATGGGGCAGCCCAGGCGGGTAGAGTGCTGAGTCCCTCGCTGGGTGACCTCAGGCAACTCACTTCTCCTCTCTGGGTCTCAGCTTTCTTGTTTGTGAAGACTGGAGTTGGCCTAAATCAAGGTTCTCAACCATTTGTCCTGAAGTCCTTCTAACGGGGGGAGAGGCTGAAAGCCAGACCTAGAGGTACAGTTGTTTCTCGGTACACCCGCCCCGGTACCAAAATCCAAGGATGCTCAAGTCCTTTACATGAAATGGCCCAGTACAGTCATCCAACCATATTCGTAGGTTTCCATCTGAAATTCCACCCGCGACTGGTTGAATTCGTAGATGTGGAACCGTGGATACAGAGGACTGACTGTACAAAGTCTCGTGTTTTACCTTAAATAATCAAATGATTTTTTACCTTCCATTTTCTAAATTTTATTTCTCTTTTAATATCTCTGTTTGGGAGGAGCCTGACAAAAGTGACAGCCTGGTTGCTGTCACTTGCAAGTGATGTCCCCTTGGGTAAGTTACCAAACCTCTTGGGGCCTCAGTTCTTACATCTGTAAATTGGGAAAATAATAGCACTTAACTCCTAAGATTGTTGTGAGGGTTAAATGAGTTATTATATATGAAGCACTTAGAACAGTGCCCAGCACACAGCAGGTGCTACAGAAGAGTGAGGTATTGTTAATATAAATCAGTAACCTCCTCCAAAAATCTTTAAGTAAAATTGATAGTCCAGGGAGATGTACCAGGTTGTGGCTTGCGTCCCTTTAGTACATCCTATAGGACATCAAGACCATGAGAGTGAGAGGCTCAGGCCAAATGACTGCTGAATCCTCCTCTCTGTGGCATCTTCTGCTCTCCATTTCTTCCCATCACAATCTTACACATCCTTCAAGGCCAAATTCAAGAGACACCTCCCCGACGTAGCCACCCCAAATCTTACCTGGAAGGTATGTTCTCTTCTGTTGTCCAGTACTCTGGGCACAGCACAGGGAAGGAACACAGGATGGGGTGGGAGTGGGAGCCTGGGTCCTCACTGGGCCCTGCCCCCAGCTGCCCAGGAGACCCAGGTCTGAGATGGAGGCTGGCCTTCACAGCCTCTGGGCATCCCATCCACAGTGACATTCTCCAGGGCCAGGCTACTCTAGGGTTTGCTTAAAATGCCATAAAACCACTGGAAAATCAACACCCCCTCTAGACTAGACCTTACTTACTGGGCTAAAATACTGAATGGAGAACAGAAAATTCCCACTAAGCAGATGGTCCGTTACATCTGGAATGTTATAAGACACCCTTCCTTCTTCAAGCAGGACCACACAGATCTGGGGGTCAGGAACGTCTAGGGAGGAAGTGTTCCCTTTTGCGGCAGTGGGGATGCTCCTGGCCCTCCTGTGGCCCAGTCCCTGGCTCCTCACTCCCAGGTTTCCTCGTGCAGTGACGTGATTCCTCCTGGCACCTCCTACTGTACCCCTGGCTCACCCCACCATGGACATCCCCTTAGCTGTGCCTGGGATGTCCCTCCCCTCCTTAAAGCCCTTCCATGGCTCCCCACTGCCCTCAGGATAAAGATCCACCTCCTGAGCTTGGCTTACAAGTCCCTTCCTGGCTCCTTTCAACCCTTCAAGGGACAACACTTATTCTAAGAAGCCTCTCCTGACTCCCCAAGACTGAGTTAGGGGCTCCTCCTTCCCACAGGCATTGTAACTGTCTTTGACGTGTCTGTCCCCTGGATGGGACTGTGGACTTCTGGTGGGCAGGGGTTGTGTCTCTGATGCCACTGATTCCCCAGTGCCCAGCTTGGTGCCTGGCATGGGAACAGGGCTCAGTGAAAGGGAGGGAGGCAAGGAGAGAGGAAGGGGAGGAGGAGAGGAGGAAGAGAGAGAGAGAAAGAGAGGATGATCCTCGTAACTAGATAAACCACAGACATGAGAATCTGAGAACTTAAATTCTTAGGCTGGAATGAACTGAGATGTGTGTTGGTTCAAGATTCTGGTCGATGCTGGGATTGGCTTCACGGACCATCCCTGTTATTAGGGAGATACTGACTAGATGGGACCAACAGGATTTGCGGGGAGAAACCCTGATCAGTGATCACAGTGACCACACACTGGGACACACACAAATGGCCACAGAAGAGAAGGCTTCCTAGCACTGGTGAACTGAGGCCTTGGCTGGCCCAGCGCCCAACACAAACACCACCGGCGGTCACTCCCCACCGGGCAAGGTCCTGCCACCCCTCAGGCACTACTGAACTCTGAAGAGAAGACGGTGCCCACTACAGCTAAGCCCTTTAGGTCTGCTTGCAGTCTGAGACCCAGGAGGCTGGCTAGTTCCAGGTGTGCCTCAGTCTGTGTAACCCACCAGACCAGAACTCAGGACCATAACCTGAACAAATCAAGAGCCCACTCCTCCATTCACAGGAGAAGGTCCCACTGGAGCTAATATAACAGCCAGTTCCCCTCTGGTATTTACAGTCTATCTAGTCTTAAAAATAGAGAGGAGAAGTGGGGAGGGGGGTAGGAAGAGGGAGAGTAAGAAGGAAATTTAGGGGGAGGGATGGGAAGTAGTAGTTATTGCCACCCAGCTTTTCTGGAATACAGCTGCTGTGTGAAGCAAGGTCCAAAGGGACGTCTAGGCCTTGGCCTCTCTGGTTTTTTCAAGAAGAAGACAGAAGGTGTTTCTTGAAAGAGGCTAAGAGGCTGACCCAGAACCCTGTCTCAACTGGGAAAGGGGTGCCTGCTGGAGCCCCACATTTCTCCAGCTACTATAGCTGGCTTAGGGTCGTAGCATCCTCCCCTCCTCCAGCACCTGCTTCCCTCCACCAAGTGCTGGAGTGGGGCCAGAGGGTGGGCCTTACCGTGGGCCTTGGCCTTGTAGAGGGCAGCCGTCAGCAGGAAGTTCACAATGTCCCCCGGCGCCACATCCTCTGCTCTCACTAGGACTATGGCAGCGCCTGCCACCTTCATGGCCACCAGGGCACCACTGGCTGCCAAGCTGGCCAGCTGGTAGGGGCCCTTACCTAGTGCTGGAGAGAGGGGGCCCAGTCATAAGCCCTGCCGCCCTGGGACTGTGCCCGCCTCCCATCACTACCTGCCCAGCCCTGCCAGAAGCGGGAGGAGAGAGGATGCTAAAGAGCTCCTCTTGGTCACGCCCCTCACCCCCAGCCCCGGGGACCTTGATTTCCATGAAAAGGAAGGGACGGGAGCCCCAGGCTGCCAGCCCCTGACCCTCTGCACAGCACCTAAATCACTTCACAGGAAGCCTGGAAACAAGGCCACCCCTGGGGGGCATCTGGGCCCCCCAAACGTCTCTCCATGGGCCTTTCCCCCTGCCTCAGACTCTTCCATTCCAGCTGCTGCACTATTCAGAGTCGCCTCTGGGAGAAGATGCCAGACCCGGTCTCTACCCACCTGAGGTCTGAAGGGTAAAGGCCAGGAAGCCTTGGGCTCAGCATGTGTGTTTATCTATTTATTTCAAACACGCGTCACCTCTGTGTCTCTTGGGTTCCTGCGGTGGTCGGTTGTCAGTAAGCTGGACAGGGGCATGGGTTTCCTAGACCACTGCAACAGCCCTCATAACTGACCTCCCAGCCTCTGGTGTGGCCCGCCCTCCAGTCACCCTCCTAGCCACACTCCCTTCGGCGACTCCTCAGTGGCTCCCCTTTGTCCTCAGGATAGACTCCAAGAGCCCAGCTTGATTCAGGGGCCCTTCACGACCCAACCCCTGCCACTGTCACACTGAATTTCTCTCGCTCTTCCTTGTAAGAGCTGTGCTGTGTCCTACCTCCTGTCTCACTCGCGCTGTCCCACCCACTCAGCGCAGTCCCCCCCCACACCCCGTTCTGTGCCCGGGGCCAACGCCTCCTCAATCTCTGGGGCCCAGCTCAAATGTCACCTTCGTGGTGAAGCTCTCCCGGCACCCTCTCCCACCGCACGCAAGCGTCCTCCCTCCCCTGTGCTCCAGCGGTCTCGGAGCATGGCTCATGCCGATCACAGCTCTTATGAGGAGGGTCTCGATCGGGGGTCCACGTCTGTCTTCCCTACCAGAAAGGACACAGGCAGTGCTGTGCTGGCTTAACAATCAGCTCTCACAAAATGAACAAGCAAACAAAACCCCATTTGGTAAAGTTTGCTGATTTCCGTGAAAAAATACTCCCACCAGTGGTCAACTTCAAACTACCGACTGAATGTGGAGTTAAGAACACACAGTGGGTTCTAGAAAGCCAGGGTGGGCCGGCTCCAGAGCACCACTGGGACAGGTCTCATTAACTGGTGAATCCCCAGCGCTCGGCAAAGGCCTGGACCAAAGAAAATGTTGGTAGAAGAGCAGAGCAAGAATGGGTGGGTGGGTGGGTGGGCGGGTGCAGGATGCTAGAAACAGCTTGTCCTTTGCCAGTTACTGCCACCCAAAATGCCACAGAAGGGAGAACACTCTGCTCAGAGCTGTCTTGCTGAAATGTCTTGCCTGGTGTCAGACAGACCCCGCCTGTGCAGGGACTGCAATCCTCCCATTGCAGATTCCTGCCGTCAGGGGTTAAAGGTTTGGGCCATCAGGAGCCCCTTGAGGCTAGCATTTTGGTGGGACTGCAGGCACTGTGAATGATCATGTTGTACCCTGGTCCAGCCCTCATCTCACGGATCCCCTAACTGGCATCCTTGTCTCTCTAGTCAGTCCCCCCACTATTTCACCCACTATACTCTCGCCAGAGGACGTTTCTCAAACCAAATCTGATAATGCAGTTATGTGAGGACGGAGCCTTGGGCCTTTACCTGTACAGGCCTGCTCCTGGCAGGATGGTGCCTGGAAGTGGGGGCAGAGGGGACCTCAGAAGTCAAAGGTGAATGGCACCAAGGACTTGATGAGTATCTAATTCTGCCAACCTGGCCCCACCGCACAAAGATCAGCGCTGAAAACTACTCCTGGGCAGCCCTCCAATCCCACCCAACTCCAGTGATTAAATTGACTCATGGATTCTAACACTGGTCATTAACCTCCCTGGGGTCTTTAGTCATGACCTGGTTAATGCAGAAGTTGGAGCATATCCTGGTGCCCTGCAACACTGGCTAAACTTAAAGATGAATCTGACAGGCTGTGCCAGACTGTAAGTTTCGCCCCAGCAAAGGAAGAGCAGTTTGCATTTGCCTTTGCCAACTCAAAACTTCAGGAAACCCAAGACAATGTCCTGTGGGCCTGAAGAGCTAGATTATGAAAGCTATGGGGCAGCACGTTGGTGCAAATGGGGTTTTCACTTCCTGGTGAAGCTGCCCCGCATGAGCACATCCCCGGGAAGCTAGCCTGGCCTGGGCTCTGGACAGAGGCTGCAGGAGCTGCTGGAGACAGAGTTCCGGGGCATCCCTGGGCCTTGCACTGTCAGGGCTCTGTCTGCATGACTGCTCCTCCAGGGCCAGCAGGGCCTCAGGATGGCTGCTACTGTTGTGGCCCCAGGGCAGGGATGGCAGTGCCCCAGCTTTCAAGGCTCCACCTGGGGAGGATGAGCTTACCTTTGTTAAAGAAGTCACAGTCATGTGCTGAAAGAGAGAGAACAGAGACTTCTTGAGAAGCCTGGAACAGATGCGCAGGGCCAAAGCCCCATCCCAGCCCTCTCTCCTTCCCCAAGGGGTGGACCTGGCCTGTCTCCCAAACACCAAGATTCAGACATGGTCATTAGATCCAGATATCTTAAGGTGTAGGAAATACAATGGCTCCCTCTCTGTGCCCCTAACACAAAGCTCAAAGCCTGGCCCAGAGTAGGCATTCGGCATGTACCAAATGAATGAATGAATGAATGAATGAATGCTGGGACAGAAGGGTATGTTTTGTGTGACCTCAAAGGGCAAGAATTGAACCAAGGAATGGAAGTTCCAATCGGAAATGTCGTGGAAGGTCCTGGAGGAATGCAAGCACAAGATAGAAGTCGGTCTTTCAACAGCCTTGAGTAGGAAGGGACCCAGGGCCTCCAGAATCCAAGCCTTTTTCAGGCCCCTGGGTGCAGTCTCCATCAGGTTTTGATAAGCTCCTCCAAGTATGTGCTCCATACGCCCCCTAGTGGCGCAGCACAGCACCACAGCTTGTTCCCCTGGCACGTAGGCCACGGATTCCTCAGTCCGCTGGGATAAGCTGGGGATTTTGCAGGGGGGACCTGAAGCCAGGAGCAAGACCATGAAAAGCCAGTTGACCGAGTAGACCTGGGACAAAGGCTGAGGAGGGGTCTCCCTCACTCACAGGCATGGTCTGAAGACAGCCACCAACTCCACCCCACACCCCCAAAGCCCCATGATGAACACTATTCCTTTGCATTTGGCATTGCCCTCTGGAAACAGCACCAGGAATCAGCAGACTGACCCACCATGTGGCTATGGGTAAGTATGTGCTTTTCCTCACTTGTGGACTCAGAAGACTGAACTCGAAAATTAAAAGATCTCCAAGTATCTGGTTTCAACTGTGTACCAGGTTAATGAGAGGTCGCCCAGAGAAGTCGTCAAGAGCCAACTCTCTAGAGACCCGCAGACCTGGACTGAAATCCCATCTCTCTCATTCATCAGCTGTGCATACCGAGACAAGTTTCTCAACCTCTCTGAAATTTAGTGCCCTCCTCTGTAGGACGGGGACTACCACTACCATCTGCCCCACAGGCGTGGGAGGCCTGGACTGCGGTAAGGCAAGTGCTCACCTCAGGTGCAAAATTTAGGGGGACCTCAAAAATCTCAGTAATCAGGGTATGTAATATTTTAATACAATTTTTTAATTGCAAAATTAATGCAAAATATCCATGATGGACAAAATATCAAAATTTTAAAATAGACAAGATCAGTGACAGCACCTTGCTGAGCCATACTGGAGCCTGAGGCAAAAGGAAAAATCAACAATATGGAGGCTGTCATTACTTAAAATTGTGATATTTTGTTCATCAGAGATGTTTCTGCATTAGTTTTGATTTCTTTTTTTTTTAATATTGCCTTAAAATATTGCCTTGGGGCTTCCCTGGTGGCGCAGTGGTTGAGAGTCTGCCTGCCGATGCAGGGGACACGGGTTCGTGCCTCGGTCCGAAGATCCCACATGCCGTGGAGCAGCTGGGCCCGTGAGCCATGGCCGCTGAGCCTGTGCGTCCGGAGCCTGTGCGCCACAACAGGAGAGGCCACAACAGTGAGAGGCCCACGTACCGCGAAAAAAAAAAAAAAAAAAAAAATTGCCTTTTTTGGTACCCCCTTAAATCTTGTGCTCCAGGAACTGGCCTCACTTGCTTCACCCTAGGCCTGAATATTAAGTGAGTTAATGCACAGAAGGCACAGGGCCTGGCACACAGTAGATTCTCAGTAAACGTGTGTTCCCTTCTCCTTCCTGAAGGATTTTTATCAGAGAAGTAGAAGGAGAAGCAGACTGCATGAGGACCCAAGGCTTCTGTGACAGAAGAGGCTCACGGTAAAATGGGCAAAGAAAAAGGAAGCCAAAGGCAGATTCTGCTCCATCTCCTTCCTGAGGTCATCCTGCCTGGAGCTGTCGTGCCAGCACCCATGTCCCCACGAAAAATGACAGCAACCTCGGCTCTGGCACAAGCACTGTGCCAAGTGTTTACCTGCATTTTCTCACGTAAATCTCACAGCTCCCTGCAAGGAAGGTACAGTTCTCTTAACCCTCAATTACTAGTCAGAGTATAAGGAACATGCCCCAGGTCACCCTGCTTGGTGGAACTGGAGTCTGAACCCAGACAGTGTGGCCCCAGCACCTGTATAATAACCACTGCACCACAAAGTGAGGCGTCTTGCACCAGGAAGATGTTTGGTATGCAGAAACAAATAATAATCAATTAATTAATCATTTAAATTTCTATGAATTTTATTTCATCTTTTAAATATTTACTTTTGTATCTGTTTTGTGACATACATTTACACTACTAATAGTACATATATACGTACATGCATCTATGTGTATGTGTGTGTGTGTGTATATATATATATATATATATATATACACACACATGTTGTGTGTGCTCAAAATGTTTTCACTTGATAGGAGTGTGCAACCAAAAGCATTTGCAGACCACCAGTGCTCCAGAAAAACTGCTATCTTGTGATGCCTCTGATGGACCCCATGAGTCTCTCCTGACAAAGGGCTTTCACATTCACTATCTCGTTTGACCCTTACAATAAACCTGGTGGGACACGTCTATTCCTATTTTTCAGATGAGAAAATGGAGCCCCAGAGAGGTTGGGGGACTTGTTTGAGGTCACACAGCTTGCAAATGGCAGCTCTGGGTCTGGAACCCAGGGCTCCTGACTCCTCTGGTAAAGTGGTTAAGAGCATGGGTTTGCAGCCAGACCATCTGCAATGGAGATGAGCCCTGGCTCCTCCACCAACCTGTGTGACCTTGAGCATGTTACTTAATCTCTCTCTTTCTAGCCCATTTCTCCAACTGTAAAACAGGAATAAACAGTCCTACTTCACAGGGTAGTTATAAGAATTCAATGAATGATAAGCACAAGCCAGAGTGATGGGACCCCACAGGCCTGCCCACAGAAGGGGCCCCACTCTCCCCCTCGGGTGACTGGTCTGGACACTCACGGCAAAGGTGCGGGGTCCTCCAATCGACGGCCACCCCATGCTGGCAGCACTGGTGGGCATAGGCAGACACGCTGGCACAGAAGCACTCACAGTCACCGCCCCGGCTGCACCCACATGTGTCTGTCAGGCAGTTTGAGTAAAACCAAGTGACATCGACCTAGAGGAGGTCAGAAGTCAGATGTCAGAGGACAGACCCTGAATGTTAGCCCTTCAGCTTCTGGGCTGATGCCACTCAGCCTCAGGGAGCAGCATAAACGTGAAGGGACCACAGGATGGGGCGAGCTGCCCATGTGGGGTGAGGACAGAAAGGCAGGCAGCTGAGAGGGAAGCGTTAACTCCGTGACCCAGGTAGACCCTGCTTTTGAGAACTAAGCTTTCTCCTTCCTTGGGCCTAGGCTATTGGATCCAAGGGCTTAGGGTGTGGCTGAGAAACAGACGTGGGGTGTGAACCCCCAGCCAGGGCCAGAGACAGCCAAAGCCCATCTGACGGCAGCCTTCGAGGCCCTGGAGGGGGCCATGCAGAGCTGAGCACCAGCTCTCCTCTGTCTCCACTGAGGGCTGATGCCACAGCATGAGGGGTCTGTGTTCACCATTCAGAAGAACTTCCTGACTGGGAGGAAGAGCCAGATTGAGATAGGCTTGAAAAGGGCACAGAAGCTGTTTGACTGTGTCTGTCCCAGGGAAACAGGGCAGACTCATCCGAGCAGACCAGAGGCAAGGGAATGGCAGAGGTGAATCCTTCCTCTAGACCTGAGGTGTCTCTCCAAGGCATGGAGGGTCTGAGAGCAGAAGGGATTCCAGGGAGGTGGGAAGGGGGCCCAGGAGTAGCCAAGCCTGGAGTCCACTCACCACAGGGTGGCAGGTCTCAAACACCTCGCTGAGCAGGATGCTGCACTCCTTTTTGGCAAAGGGTTCTCGGAGAGGATTCAGGACACATGTGTCTCGGGGGTCGAGGGTGTCTGGGCACTGAGGGGGCAAAGGCAGCGCTGTTGATCTCCCTACCCCTCAAATGCCTGTTGCCTGATGTGGTGGAGACTCTTAGAGTGGCTCCCTTGATCCCGGCCTCCTGTGTTCACATCCTTGTATAATCCCCTGCCCTTGAATGTGGGAGGGACCAAACTGACAAGTCGACAAAAGACAGCAAATGGATGTGGTTATGTGCCAGTGACTGCACTGTCATGTTATATAAGAGTGCAGAGCCCATGTGGCTGGAGTCTCTCCCTTGCTGGCTGTGAATGGCACGTGGCAGGAATGGTGGGTGGTCTCTAGGAGCTGAGGGTCGTCCTGGGCCAACAGCTCACAAAAAAACTAAAGCTCTCAGTTCTATGACTACAAGGAATGGCTGTCAACACCACATGAGTGGTCAGAGAAGCAGGTCCCTCTCCAGTCGAACCTTCAGATGAGAGCCCAGCCCTGGCTGACACCTTGGCTGCAGCCTGTGATACTGTATGCAGAGAACCGAATCAAGCTGTGCCCTGACCCCTGACCCACAGAAACTGTGAGATAACACATGTGTGTGGTTGGATACTGCTAAGTCCGCAGTTATGGTGTTACACAGCCATAGAAAACTAATACAGATTTCCCTGATGTCTGCTGAACCTCCTCCCCCGGCCTACATTGTCACTAGAGCCCCCCAGGGTATGCCTAAGCGGATTATTGAGAGAGAAATGACAGTGAAGGGTGAGAGGAGGGAAGCAATAAAGGTGAGTCACCCACTCAGCTTCTCTAAAATGGAATGGGTTAGAGCATACTTTTCTGAGGCTGTGAGAACAGCCTTGCCCCACCTCAGGATTACATTTAGCTCCAGGCCATGACTAACTGCTCCCCTGACACCAGTCTACATAGGCTTATCTCCACCTACTCCCCAACAGAGAACTAGGAACCTAAGATCACTCGGTCCAGGAAAGGCAAATATCTAACACTCATATCACCACTCTCTAATGCAGCACCCATGGCAGACATAACTAATCACTCACAGTTCTTCCAGCTGAGCCTGACACAAGTGTTGGTATTTCTCAACATAGCTGCCCAGGCAGCCTCATCTGACTGATCAGATTTGTCACATGAAGTGAAATCTATCCATTATCCCTCTCCCAGCCCCTTCACTTCACAGAGAACCACAGAGAAGATGGGACTTACTCAAGGTCACCCAGCAAGTCACTGGATGATCTAACACAAGAACCCCAAATAATAAAACAAACAAAAGAAAAACAAAATAAAGTAACTTTTTAAGTAAAAGAATAAGACAAGAACCCAGATCTCCTGCTGTCAGCTCAGTGATGTTTCCCCCCATCGCTCACAGCTTGGCAGCCTCAGACATCTCCCAAACCTCAGAGACATCCCCTATCATTTCTGCCTCTGCTAATATTGTCCTCCCTCTCTCTGATACATTCCTCCATCCAAATATGGTCTATCATTTAAGTACCACACTAGTGCCACCACCTTCAGGAAGCCTTCTCTAATTGCC
Source organism: Monodon monoceros (assembly GCF_005190385.1). Classification (NCBI taxonomy): domain Eukaryota; kingdom Metazoa; phylum Chordata; class Mammalia; order Artiodactyla; family Monodontidae; genus Monodon; species Monodon monoceros. Next base: position 69,428,657 of record NW_021703784.1, on the reverse strand, counting down.
CCAACCCATGCGGGTCTCTCTTGGTCTCTCCTGTGTGCCAGACCTATCGCCAGGCACAGGGGCACAGAGATGGGTAAGAATGGTAATGCTTCAACAAGACTCATCTTCCCTACTAGGTGGTCATCTCTCCTAGGACAGAGACTTTGTCTCCTTCCCAGCCTCAGCCCTCCTACCAGGGCTTGGTCTGGGGTCTGATGTGTGAGATGGAATGGTGCATGTCCTCAGGCCACAGGACAGAGTCCAGGGCTGAGGATGCTGGGTCAGAAGCTGAGAGAGAGGTTGCAGGAGCAGCCTTGCACCAATGTCCCTCTCCCCTGACCTGTGGCCAGTTTCTCTCCGTGTGACCAGGGTCCATTTGGGTGAGAGGAGTGAGCCAGCTTGGAGAGGTTTTACCTCAACTGTAGCCCAACTGCCACCAAACTCCTGGGGGTTAGTTAACTCTAACTTCTCTGGGGTCCTCATCTCATTGATGGTCTTTAAGTCAAAGTTCCCACAGAGTCCTGCCAGCTGGCCCTGAAAGAAGAGAGAATGGTCAGTTTCAGGCATTCCGAGGGTGAGCCACAGGCAGAGGGGTCGCCCTGAGCCTAGGAGTCTGTCGTGGGCCCAGAAGCAACTACTGGGGTCACAGTGTGCAGAGAGAGAAGAGTCAGAGGAGAAGGGGCCCAGAGTCGGGTGGGGCAGATAGGACAGCAGGCATGAAGCTCCTGGCTCTTTGGCGAGGGTACAGCTCATGCAAGGACACCCAGTGGGCTGGCTTGGCTCTAGGAAGGAGCACAGGGCCCGTGAGGGTCACTGATCACATGACTACCTGCCACTGTGGCCCCGCCTGAATGTGCACCGTGGTTCTCTGGTCCCATAAGAGGGTGACGTGTTCCCGTGGGAAATGCACCAGCGTGAAAAACCCTGCTCGCCACGTGTGGACCTCCTGCTTCTCATCCAGGAAGCTCTCCGGACTCTAGGGGGACAGAGGTGGCCATTCCTGAGGCCAGAGTGTCCCCCAACACCTGGGTCAGCTGGTCCTGGCTACAAGTCACTGCCCGGCCCCAGGAGTTCACCAATTCCTCTGCCTCCCTCACGCCCTGACATTGACCTCTGGGCTCCTGGCCGTGGCCAAGGAATTCAATCTGGGCTGCGGACTCAGTGGCGCCAAGAGAAAGTGCTGTGGTAAGGAAACCAGTCCTTAGCCCTCTTCTGCCCCCTATTAACCAGCAAACTGTCCATACAACCTTCCCCTGCACCAGGCCTTACGGGATTTCCTGAGTCGTCATCGAAGACGATGAGTGAGTTCCCGACGTTGATGGAAATAAATTTCCTGCAGGTGATGCCAGAGCTGTAGCAGTTTACGTTCTCTACAGTCACAGAGAAGCTGAAATCTGATGTGCTCTGAGGAGAAATAAGTTAGTGCAATAAACCAGGGAGAGAAGAGATTCTGATGAGAGGCATGCGGTAGGGGGACACAGACTCTGAAATAGTTTTCCACCCACTTCTACTTCATATGAGCTGTGACTCTGGGCAACTTACTTCAGTTCTCTGAAGTTCAGTTTTGTTTTGGGTGCCTGGTACAGTGTTTAGCATGTAGGGATTCTCCAAAAAGTGTCTGATAAGGGAATGAATGAATATATAATAGGGATGACTGGTGTTGACAGGGTTGTAGGGGAAGGGGCACCGTCTTACACACACTGATGATGGTAATGTAAGCCTTTTTGGAGGGCAATTTGCAGGCACTGGACAACATTTCTAAACGTATAACTTTTATAGCAATTCTACTTCTAAGCGTCTAGAGACACATCCACACAAGTATTCATTGAGCATTTAAATATTGACAACAACAGAAATGTCCATCAATGGCGAATTACCAAACAAACTAGAGTACATCTTTTCTGTGGAATTCTACAAAAAGAAGAAGAAAAATTTACTGACTCTATGAGATAATGTCCAAAATATACTATTAAGTGATAAAACCAAATTGCGGGATTCTATTCATAGAAATTAAACAAAACGTGTGTGTGTGTGTGTGTGTCTGTCTGTCTGTCTGTCTTATGGAAAATGATCTTGCAGGATTCACACCTAGCTGTTATGAGTGCCTATTCAGCAGGGAATAGGAACAGAAGAGATGTGAGGAGGAATATTTGTTTTTAATATATGCTTCTATATTGTTTTAAATGTTAGTGAAGAGCATGCAAAACCTTTGAAATTTAAAAAATAAAACAAGGTCTATAATCTTTGTCTTGTGGAGTTATTGAAATTATGTGAAAGACCCCAGCACAGTGCCTGCCCCATAGATAGGACTTATTCCATAGAAGGTTTGTCATTATTATTATTATTATTACTGTTACTTTTACTATCATATAATGAGATGGACAGGCCCTTAGCAAAACCAAGGTCCCTGAATGTGTCTGAGGCACTCTCCCACCCACCCTGTTGGTACCCTTTTCTCCTTCTGGAGGGGATCCTGCCTGCACACCAACTCTCCAGTCAGATTTCTTGGTTCCAACCTGACCCCAATTCTGTCCCTGGCTAGTTGTGTGGTCTCGGGTGAGATACCAACTTCCCTAAGCCCAAGTTACTCCAGCTATAACATGGGCTCAATAAACTCTGTCTTGCTGTAAGAGTTAAGTGAAATAATGCTTTAAAATGGCTTGGTAGACCACCAGGGGTATAATAAAAGCCCAGAAAGCATTTGCTTTTACTATTACAGACAGAAAAACCACTGGCACCCAAGGGGGCAAGGTTATAATGGTGACTGGCAGGAGGACAGGCAGACTGGTGGGCTCTGTCCAGCCCCAATCTTGCGTCTCTAAATTGCCACACACCAGGGCTTAGATCCTCCCACCCACCTAATTATGTACCAGCTGCTCTGGGTCCCTGTAGAGCCAGCTGGTACACACCCAGGCGCTAACCTTGACCAGGTGCACTTTGCACGCTCCCACGAAGTCAAATGGGAGCCCATCAAACGTGCGGTAATGCCGGTCGCCATAGGCGGTGCAGGTGGAGGCACAGGGGTGGAGGGCGCACTGGAACGAGCCGTGCTGGCACACACTGAAACACACATGCCCAGGCCCCTGACAGGGCATGCCCTGCCCCCACCCTGAATGTCCAAGATGGAGCCACTGCCCATCGAGCACCCACTGTGTGCCCATTGAGCACCCATTGTGTGCCCCTGGGCCAGAGGTCAACAAACATCATTGACCTCCAACAGATGCCCAAAGGGTGGCAGGGTGCGTCCCCGTTTTATGTAGGACACACTGGGGCTCAGAGAGGTTAAGCCAACAAATAACAGAGCCAAGACTGAATCCAGATCTATTTGACTCCAACGTCCACACTCTCTTTACCACTCCAATCGTTCATTCATTCACTCATTCATTCAACAAGTCATAAGCATCTACCATATCCCAGGCATTATTCTAGGAGTTTCAGATACATCAGTGAACAAAACAGCAAAAACCCTCTGCCCTTGTGAAGCTTATATTCTAGAGGAGGAAGCTACACACTAAATAAGTAAGCATGAGTAGGTAATAGAGTGGGTAAGAAGGTGATGAGTGCTGTGGGGGGGAAGAAGCAAGATAAAGGGGATTGGGGGGGGGCTTCCCCGGTGGAGCAGTGGTTGAGAGTCCGCCTGCCGATACAGGGGACACAGGTTCGTGCCCCGGTCCGGGAAGATCCCACATGCCGCGGAGTGGCTGGGCCTGTGAGCCATGGCCGCTGAGCCTGCGCGTCCGGAGCCTGTGCTCCACAACGGGAGAGGCCACAACAGTGAGAGGCCCGTGTACCGCAAAAGAAAAAAAGAGAGGCAGGAGGAAAAATCAAGAGGGTGGGGAATCCCAGAGTCACATGAAGAAAGGTATGATGGTAGAGAATGATAACAAATGACTGACTGTGTCAAATGCTGCTAATAGGTCTAGGAAGATGTGGACCAAGTGATAAACACTGGATATAACACCATGGAGATTATCGGTGACCTTGGTAGGGATAGTTTTCGTGGAATGGAAGGGAGAATGCGAGAAGAGGAATTGAAAGCAGCAAATATAGACAACTGTTTTGAGAAGTTCTGCAATAAAAAGGGAGCAGAGAGATGGAGCACACACTCATTAATGCGAGATGAATCCCGAAGTCTAGGAGACCTTCCTCAGCCTACAAGAGACGTAGGGTTCAGGGGAGCTGAGTGGCTGGAAAGGGCTCATACAGAACACACCCATCTCCGAAACACCAGACCAGGAATCAATACACCAAGCCTGACCTGAAGTTACTTTACACAGGGTCTTGTGCCCAGCCCAACCCCTTGGACAGTCACTGGAATGTGATGTGGGGCTAAGAAGGAATAGGTTCCAATGGGTGGGGACCCCCACTGGTATGAGCTGGCCAGACCTCTTTGAGGGGTCCTCGTCCTGTTTCCTTCCCTTCTTCACCCTAGGCCCACTAGTCTAGCTGATGTGCTTTGGCCATTTTCCAGAGAGTTGTAGGAGCCAGGGCTCAGGGGGTCCCTGATGTGTCCCCTGACGCCCTGGGGCAGTGGCAGGGCCACCTTGATCCTGCAGACACATCAGGGCTGGAGCAGCACTTGGACTCTCAGAGCCCTGGAAAGCCCAGGTCGGGCCCTCTGCAGGGGCGCAAGGGCACAGGGGGAATGTCAGGGAGGCTCCACATGCCTCTGTGTGCCAGGAACACAGAGGACATCTGGCAAAGGAGGCCACAACAGAGGCCGCCCAGCCTGGAAGGCATGGGTTGAAAGACCTCATTAGCTGTTGGGGTAGTTATAAGGCCTTTGTGGGAGGGGGGGGTCATTGGGGAACCTCAAGATTTAGGTGGTTACAAGGTGGGAGAGATGCTCAGCTTTCCCAGAAGCAGAGGACAGGTGGAGAGTGGGAAAACAAGTTAATTAAAAAAAGAATCACCATAGACACTTCCAGGAGCCAAGCCTTTGGAAAGTGAATTAACATGAGTTAGGCACAGCAGCAGTGGAAGCCTGGGAGGATATTTAGGAGGTTGAGTCTCTACCCACTTCCATTCCCTGCTGCTTGGCCCAGGGCAGGCTCTACAGAACTGGCCCCAAGCCCGTTTTCAAAGAATTCAATCCAGGTACACACACTCTCACATATGTATACTTATATTAACAGATAGACAGTGTGCAAATATATTCACATATAAACTTACTCGCACATATAAGCACGTACATATTCATAGGAAATCACAAATGCACATTTTACATATTGTTCACTTACATGTAAATACAAATATGCACACCCAGTGCGTGCACATATTCGCACACTTTGCACATACATGTCCCCACATACTAAATGGATGGAGATGCACACAAATGTATATAAATATAGCTGTATACATACACAAATTCATAACTGTATGTATTCACTAACATATTCAGGATTATGAATGCCCAGCTTTTCATATATATGCATGTGCGTATACATTCACATATGCAGTCTATGCATTTTGGACACGTGCCCACACTTGCACATCCATATACATATGCAAACACATCCTCATGATTACAAATACACATCTACACACATTCATATACATGTTTGATCAAACTCACATTCGTGTAAATACTCACAAAAACACTCCCCAAAATTCTTTCTATGTGTACACTTGTATATATACACAAACCCCTACATAGCACAGAAACACACAACATGAATATGAACATGGTTGAGGGGGGATGCTAGATTGTACCCATGATAGTGCGTCCCATATCCATCCTCACCCCCAGCAAAAAGCAGAGCCTGGATGGGGCCCTCACTTACCAGGAATGGCAGGGAGACATGACCTGGTCCCCAGGGAAGTACTCCTTCCCCTTCCAAGTGCATGGGCACTCCTCTGGCAGGAAACAGGCATCCCCGTGTCTGAGCAGGCTAAAAGGACACAGCAAGCAGGTGGTCAGGAGAGCACCCTTCCCATCTCTGTCACCTGTGGAGGACCCTGTATCCACACGGATGCCCCAGAGTGGCTCTCAGCATTTACCCTGGAAGAGAGTGGCCACGTACCCACCAGCATCCTGCTGCTGCCCAGTGGGGTTCAGAGGTACCTCGGTAACTGGAAAAACCAGAGACAGACTTGGCCCAGCTCAGAAGTCTCTGCCATACATCAGGAAGCAAGGCTCAGCTCTACCAGCCACATGCTGCCCCCCACCCGCCAGCCAGGCTGGATGCCAGTTGTCCCATAGGCACTAGATGTATACTAATGAACAGACCATGGACATGGGCATTGACCCTCCCTACTCAGGTGGCTCACAGAGTAACTAGTAGATTGCACTGAAAAGAAATGTTAAAGGGAATTTTTCAGGAAGATGGAAACTCAGATTCACATGGAATGAAGAGCTCCAAAAGTAGAAAATATGTTGGTAAATATTTTTTTAATTATTTTTAATTTCTTTAAGAGATAACTGAGCATTTAGAACAAGATTAATGTCAATGAATTGTGGGGTTTATAACACACGTAGAAGTAAAATGTATGACAATAATAGTACAAAGGACAAGAAGGAAGTAAATGAAAGCAGACTGTTACAAGTATTCTACCTAAAGTGGTGAAACATTAATTCATGGTAGACTGTGATAAATGAAAGATACATACTGTAATCTCTAGAGAACCACAAAAATAAAAAATACCAGGATATATACTTGAAATGCAATAAAGGAGAAAAAAATAGAATACTAAAAAATACTGAACCCAAAAGAAGAAAGAAAAAAAGAAAAAACAAAGAAAGGACAAACAGATAACAAATAACAAGATGGTAGTATTAAACTCAGTCCAATTACATTAAAGGCAAATGCATAAACCCTCTAATTACAAGGGAGAAACCGTAACACTGGTGAAAAAAGCGAGACCCAACTATATTTTGTTTACAAAAGCCACAGTTGAAATATAAAGGCACAGATAAGCTAAAAGTAAAATGATGGGGAAAGATATCATGCAAACACTAGTCACAAGACAGAGTGGCTATATTAACATTAGACAAAGTAGAACTTCAAGATAAGTAGTATTAACAGCAATGACGAGGGCTATTTCATAATAACAAAAGAGTCAATTTATCAAGAGAACATAAGAATCCTAAATGGGCATGCACCAAGTATGAGAGCTTCAAAAACAGAAGCAAAAACTCATAGAACTAAAAGGAGAAAGGAGACAAAAGCACAATTATAGTTGGAGATTTCAACGTTCTTCTCCATTACTGATAGACTAGGTGAAAAATCATCATAGATGTGCCTATAAGTTTGACAACTTAGATGGAATGAAAGACAAAAACACCAAATATCTATAAATAAATTCAATGACAAATGTGCAAAACCTTAGGTGAAAACTATGAAACACTGCTGAGAGAAATTAAAGAAGGCCCAGTAAATGGAGCAATAATGACATATTTGCAGATCGGAGGACTCACTAGTATGAAGATGTCAGTTCTCCCAAAGTGACCTATAGATTCAGCACAATCCCAATCAGAATCCCAGAGGCTGTTTTGTGGAAGTTGACAAGCTGGTCCTAAATTTACATTGGAATTCAAAGACCTAGAAGTACCAAAAAAACTTTGAAAAGGAACAAAGTCGGAACACTATCAATTTCTGATTTCAGGACTTACTATAAACCTTCAAAAATCAAGACAGTGTGATATTGGCCTAAAGACAGACAAATAGATCAATGGAACAGAATAAAGAGTCCTAGGAATAAAGACACAGAGGTAGAGAATGGACTTGAGGACACAGGGAGGGGGAAGGGTAAGCTGGGGCGAAGTGAGAGAGTGGCATGGACATATATCCACGACCAAATGTAAAATAGCTAGTGGGAAGCAGCACAGGAAGGTCAGCTCGGTGCTTCGTGACCACCTAGAGGGGTGGGATAGGGAGGGTGGGAGGGAGACACAAGAGGGAGGAGATATAGGAATATATGTATTTGTATAACTGATTCACTTTGTTATAAAGCAGAAACTAACAAACCATTGTGAAGCAATTATACTCCAATAAAGATGTTTAAAAAAAAAATAAAGAGTCCTGAAATAGACCGACATTTATATAGTCAATTGATTTTTTTTTTAAGGTGCCAAAACAATTCAATAGGGAAAGTAAAGTCTTTTTTTAAATGCGGCTAGAACCACTGGATATCCATCAGAAAAAATAAAATGAAACAACTCCATTTTACAGCATATACAAAATACAATAATTTTAGATAGATTATAGATCCAAATGTAAAAGCAAAATTTATAAAGCTCCTAGAGGAAAACATAGAGGAATATCTTTGGAACTGTGTCAAAGATTTCTTAGGACACAGAGAGCACTAATCATAAAGAAAAAAGTGATAAGGTAAACATCACCAATATTTTAACCTTCTGCTCATCAGAAGTTTTTAGACATATTAAGACACTGTAAGTAAATGGATAGGCAAACCACAGACTGGGAGAAAATATTTGCAATACAGATGTCTGACAAGGGACTTGCATCCAGAATCTATAACTTCTGCAACTCAATTTTTTTTTACAAGCAAAGTTATTTACTTATTCATTTAGGCTGCACCGGGTCTTAGTTGTGGCACGTGGGATCTTTAGTTGCAGCATGTGGACTTCTTAGTTGCGGCATACATGCGGGATCTAGTTCCCCAACCAGGGATCAAACCTGAGCCCCCTGCATTGGAAGTGTGGAGTCTTAACCACTGGACCTCCAGGGAAGTCCCTACAACTCAATTTTTTAAAAAATCAGCTAAATTAAAAGTAGGCAAAAGACTCGAATGGACACTTTACAAAGGAAGACATACAAATGGCCAAACAACACATGAAAAAGTACTCATCGTTAGTCATTAGGGAAATACAAATTAAAACCATAATGCTATTCGGCTATGTTCTCACTAAAATAACAAAAATGAGAAAGACTGAAAACATCACGTGTTAGTGAGGATGCGGTGCAGGCAGAACTCTCGCGCAATGAGAAGGTGAAGTCATACAAATGTTTTAGAAAGTAATCTGGCAATTTCTTACGTAGTTAAACATACATCTACCCTAGGACTCACTTCCATGCTGAACTGTTCATCCAAGAGAAAGCAGCCTTATTTAAAATAGCACAAACTGTAAATAACCCCAATATGCATCAACATTTGAGTGGATAAATTAACTACTGTATATTCATACAATGGAATACTACTGAGCAATAAAAAGAAACAAACTACTGGAAAATGCAACAACGTGGATCAACCTCAAAGACATATGCTAAGGAGAAGAAGCCAGACATCAAAGGGTAGATACTGCATGATTCTACTTTCATGAAGTTCTAGAACAGGCAGAGACTATCTATGCCAAAATAAAGAACTATGGTGGAGGGATGGGGGAGGCACTAACTAGGAAAAAGCATAAGGCTCAAAGGAATTTTTTGAGGGGAAAGAAGTGTTCTCTATCTTGATGGAGGTGTGGGTTACAAGAGGGTATAAATTTATCAAAGCTTAGCAAACTGTATACTTATAATCTGTGTTTTACTGTATATAAATTATGCCTCACTTTTAAAAAATTAAAAGGAAATAGAGTGAGACACGAAACATTGATTGGAAGCTCCATATTTAAGAGGGGGGCCATCATTTTTGTTGTGGAACCCCCAAAATGTCAGTTTCTAGAGTTTTTTATCTCTTGGCCCAGCCAATTTGCAGGAGAAGAATCATCTTTCATTTCTGGCCTGGGAGGCAAAAACTTTGATGCCACCATCCTGGGAACCAAGCAGGGGAAGAAGGCTGGGTCCCAGCAGGCTTTCAGTCAATCTCCCTATTTTCACTCTACATCTCATCCTTCCCTGTGTCCCTGAGATCAAAGCCTCTGACTTGACATTTCTAGAAACTCTTACCACCTTTCTCTGCTGGATGGGGTTAGGGAATCCAGGAGTTTAACTGCTCCTTACCCAGACTTGCACCTCATCCTCCTGTCTTGCTCCCACCACCCCTCTTTCTGAGATGCCTGGAGCCTCCTGTTCCTCAAGCCGTCAACACCAGGTAGGCTGTTTCTCCTTGGCCTTCCTTCTCCACAAGCATCAGCTGTCATCCTCTGCTCTGCAAGGTCAGTTTCTACATAGCCACCCTCGTTCCTTCTTCAAAAACTATTGACCCATCTCATGCCACTGTCATCCCATCCCTGCTCCCTTTGTCCCTGGTGATTTATACTTTTTTTTACTCCATTACCAACATTTCATCGCGATAGTCAGAGGAAGCGGGAAAATAATAAAAAAGCATGTGCTTAATCCACAGTGCTCTACCTGAAGCCGCTTAACCTTTCTAAGCCTCCGGTTTTTCATGTGTGAAACAGGGATAACGCCGCCTTCTTCCAAGGTCATTGCGAGAATTTAATTATAGACCTGGACACACTGCCTGGCACTTAGTAGATACACAATAAATATCGGTTTCTTGCCCTTCCTTTCTCCATGATTGCATCAGGCACCAGTGATGGGCTGGCTCACTGCCTTCCATCTTCACCCGCAGGCCCTTCCCTGGCCCCCACCATCCACCTGGGGAGGGGACCTTTCCTGCCGCCTACCATCCACTGCTCCCTCCTGGCCTTTTGCAGACCTGCCTGCATCCCTAGCACCTTCTGTGTGCCCACCACAGACAGGAGCATGCAGAGAGAAGCTCTGGCCTCTGTCTTCAAGGTGCCCTCCATTTGTGGAGCACCCTCTCCTTAACTGTTAAGGGACCCTCTTGTTCCAGACCCCCCTCAGGGAGCATTTGCACATGCGTGGGATCCAGGTGAAGGAAGACAATGCCATCACTCACATAGAGTGCTTATTCTGTGCCATTTTACAGGTGAGGAAACTGAGCCTCAGGGAAGTTAACTGACTCACCCAGTAAGTGGTATAATCAGAACTCAAGCCTGACTCCAGAGTTCGTGCTCCTAACCACTGGGCTACACTACTTAGTGGCCCCAGAGCCCCTGGCTCAGCACCAACATGCAAAGGAACTTGGAGCAGCACAGACAGCCCCAGATCCCTGCAGTGGCCCAGGAGGATTACACACACCCAGAGATTCTAAGAAACACCAGGGGGAGGGGCACAGGGACCAGAGGCCCAGAGGGCCCCAGGCAGGGGTTGTTAGGTATCACTGGGAGCCCTATCCCGGCTCCCAAGAGAATGTTCCACTATGGCAGGAAATGCCTGTCCTTCCTTTAAAAGTTGAGACTGTAACAATTTCCCTTTGACAAGCCCCTGTATAAGCTCCTCATAGGGCATTTGATACAGCACGTGAGCCACTAGGGCAAATACCCCAAGAGGTGATGGGGGTTCAACACTAAGAAGGGGAAGAGGACGAGTTTCTCTGGAGCACTTATTGTGCCCGGCTCCTGGCAGCCGCTGTCTTCTTTAAATCTCACAAGAATCCTGCACCGTAAGTGTTACTGTCCTCAATTCACAGGTGAGCAAACTCAGGCTCATAAACATTAAGTGACCTGTCCGACATCACACAGCTAGTGACAAACATTAAGTCCTCTGGACCGTGGATGCTCTTTGCACAGCGCCAGGACCCGGCTTGAACTTTGGGAGGCCAGAAGCGGAGGAAGAGGATTCAGGTACTGTCCTGCTCAGACTGGTCCTGCAGACAGCCAGCCGGGCCTCACAGACAAGAGAACTGTGGCCCAAGTGGTCATGTAACTCGTCAAAAGTCACCGAGCCCTTAGAAATCTTCACATCCTATCCTACCCTTTGGAGCCTGGGGACTGAAAAGGGAGCCCCACTCTGGCTTCGGGATCTTCTGAGTTAAACTAATCCCTCATGTTGGACATTGCTTTAGAACCTTGCTACTCAAAGTGTGGCTCCTAGGCCAGCAGCATCAGCAACCCCCGGGAGCTTGTTAGAAATGCAGAGTCTTGGGCCTAGGGTCCTGTGCGAGTTCTCCAAACCTCACAGGGCTCCCTTGTGGATGCCCTTGCCTGGGAAAGGGCAGGCTCATAAACCACATCATGACCTCTGTGTAGGGACCAGACTCCAGGCCTCACAGAGCCAGCACGCTCTGGCCAAAGGGCAGGGTTTGCAGTAAGCAGAGTTGGGTTTGAGTCATGGATCTCTGGGCAGACCACTTCCCTGCACCCCACCCTTGGCCTCAGTGTCTTCATCTGCAAAATGGGAATAATGATCCTCCCCTCCTTTCTCCCGAGGATGCTCTGAGATTGAAGGAGATCATTATATCAAGGTGTTTTATAAACAGCGAAACTCCAACTGACTATTCCCTCCCTTTCTGACCCTAGAAGCTCTGACCCCCTTCTCACGTCCTTTGGCTGCCGGGCCTGGGCTGGGACTCCCAGTTTAGCCCTGTTCTCCGCACAGGCTGAGGACACAGCCCAGTGCTGCCAAGTCATGGGACGAGGTGCCCAACTGTCTTCTCAGCCTAGACCTGAAGCAAGACCAGCATCAGGAACGAGGACTGGCAGAGCGGGGCGCTGGGCCCCTGCAGCCACCTCGGCATGCAGAGCATCAATGAGGCGACCTACAAAACTCAGCTCATGCAGATCACCCAGCTGTGATGGCAGCATCTTGGGCACCCAGGAGGGAGACTACTTCCACAGGGTGGGGCCTTTCTTTTTCAAGTATTACAGGGGCCTGAGCCCTCCACCTGGTCAGAATTTTGCAGGGATGAAGGTTGAGAGCTAAACACGGGTTTCCTCTCTCATAGTCTTCAGCCCATGAGGCCTCTAGGGTATGCCCGGCACCCATCCAGTGGTTGGCACCTCACTTAATCCTCCAACAATCTCTTGAGGTGGTAGGAATTATTATTATTCCCATTTTACAGATGAAAAACTGAGCCTCAAAGGAGCTAGGCCCCTTCCTTGTCCAAGGCCACATGCTGGTGAGAAGCAGAGGCAGGTGGACCCCCCTCCAGCTTGGCTCCCCACCTAACTGCTCTTTCTCAGATTCTCACTAGTCATTATACTGTCACTGGCCAGCTGTGGGCTGGTGCCTCCCTGCAAGGCTGTGTGAGGTTTTCCCTGCCCCTCACTCCACGTTACGGTCCCTGGTTCTGCCAGCCTTCGGGAGTGGTAGCCCATGGCAACGCAGATACATACCCTTGGGGACAGGCGCATCCCGAGAGGCAGGGGCCACGGGCTGGCACGCTCAGGCTCAGGTTCAGCAACTGCTGCTCACACGTCCTCTCTCTGCTCAGCTCAGGGTCGGTGTGCAGGTCACTGCAGTTCACGAAGACCTGGCCTGCTGGACAGGCAGCAGCTGGAAGAGGAGAGGGTGGTGCTGGCAAGAGCCTGGACACTCAGCAGGATGCTTGGAACACCTGGGCCTGGGGTCGGTTCCTGGGCAGCAGGGGGGGCCAGGGAGACCTGGGGACCAGCATCTGGAGGATGCAGGCAGAGATGGGGCTCTGATGCTTTCTCATGCCCTTGCTGCCCCTGAGGCATTCCTTGGGTTCCCAAGCGCACATCACAGTGGGCGGGAGGGGTATGTGCTGTCCCACAATAGGACAACCACCACCAGTACCAATTACTGGACATGTCCTTTCCACCAGGTACTGTTCCAGGCCCCTCATGTGCATTTTCTTATTCGATCCTGCAACAACTCTGTGAGGTATTACTATCCCCTATTTTCCCATATAATGGAGAGAAGTCACTTCTGCTTTCAAAGGCATGATAAGGTGAGAGGAAGTGCCCCAGAGGGACCAGAAGAGGAGCCAGAAAGAGGATAGCCATGCAGTGTGGCAGGTGGCCAGGGGACTTTTAACAACATGGAAGTCAACTTCCCATTTACCTGTATTTCTGTGACATAAACCCACTCTCTCTCCCAGAGCCTTCAGTCATGTCGGCCGTATACACTTATACCATGTGAGCGATCTTTTTTAGGAAAATCAATAAAGGGGGTCTGAGTTCTATGCCCACCCTGGGATGGAACAGAGAGAAAGGGATAGCTACAGGAGATGAAATGAAAGTCCTAAAGGGCAGAAACCTGAAGCCAGAAACAACAAAAAGAAAAACACTCTCAGGGACATACACGAAATGTGGGGAGAACATAGGAATCTAGGTTATATACAAGAGAGGAAGTGAAGGTTCAGAGAGGTGAAGTGAGTTACCCAGGGCTGCACAGGTAGTGAGTGCTGGGCAGGATCTGAACCCAGGGCTACCTGAGTTTGGAGGCCCTGCTCTTTGCCACCTGCCATATGATTATTCTCTGATCTCCTCTGTGCCAATCTCCATACTTAGTGGCATCATCCACCCCAGGAGGTCCTCCCTGAAGGTTCCAGCCTCCTTGCCCTACCACCTCCAGGGCCCTCACAGGCTGATCCACCAGTGTGCCACCCTGATGCCCCCATCTCTACTGCCTGTGAGCGTCTCAAAGGCTCAGCCTATCCTCCCCACTGCTGTGATCCCACATCCCGCACTGGACACAGAGTCAGCCTCAGTAGACACGTGATGGTTCAGACAGAGGAAATCCAGGACCCAGGGGAGGTCAAGGGACTGTCCAGATACCCCAACTGGTTACCCCTGAGGGAGATGGAGTCTCAGCATCTCCTCGAGAAGCGGGAGGGACAGCCACTTGAGTGGGGCTGAGGTTGGGACAGGATTTCACAATGCCACCCTCCAGGCTGGAACCTTTCCCGAGAGGGCAAAGAACACAGAAGGCTCGGTGTGGCACAAGACCTGGGGTGGGGTGTCCCTGTCCTGGTCTGTCCTCGAGCTCTCCACGCCCCTCTCCACAACCCCACTACCATGAAGGAGGCCCCACCCTCCCTGTCACCCTTACCTGGGGCTCTGCTACCACAGCTCATGACCCCATCTTTGCAGTGGCTGCAGAGAGAGAGAGAGGCACTGGGATCAGCCCACCCAGTCACTGCAGGGCCCGGAGACCTCGAGTTACTGCACTCAGGTTACTGCAGGATTCAGAAGGACATGCCCACTTCTGTCCCTGGCTCCCTGTGCAGAGGGGGAGGGTGGGTGTCGCTTCATGGAAAGTTTTGCACTGCTGAATTTTCTTTAGTCAGCAACTTCCATTTAAAGAGAGGATAATAGGACTTCCCTGGTGGTCCAGTGGCTAAGACTCCACGCTTCCACTGCAGGGGGCGCAGGTTCGATCCCTGGTCTGGGAAGTTCCCGCATGCCCTGCGGCGCAGCCAGACT
Source organism: Monodon monoceros (assembly GCF_005190385.1). Classification (NCBI taxonomy): domain Eukaryota; kingdom Metazoa; phylum Chordata; class Mammalia; order Artiodactyla; family Monodontidae; genus Monodon; species Monodon monoceros. The sequence goes on along the minus strand of NW_021703784.1, from coordinate 69,413,578 downwards.
AAGATTAAAAATAATAATAATAGGGCTTCCCTGGTGGCACAGTGGTTGAGGGTCCGCCTGCCGATGCAGGGGACGTGGGTTCATGTCCCGGTCCGGGAGGATCCCACATGCCGCGGAGCGGCTGGCCCCGTGAGCCATCGCCACTGACCCTACACGTCCGGAGCCTGTGCTCCGCAACGGGAGAGGCCACAGCAGTGAGAGGCCCGCGTACCGCAAAAAAAAATTTTAAATAAAATTAAAAAATAATAATAATAAAGAGAAGATAATAATGCTGCTGTCTAGGGAGCTCACCAGTGGCCTAGAGATGGGATGTCACTGTCTCCAGGGGGATAATCCATTCCTTGGAAGTGGCAGGAGCACTGGTTCCTATACAAGCCGGGAACAGAGAAAGGTGGGCCAGCTCAGGAGCTGGGGCAGGAACAGCCAAGGACAGGGACCCCACCCCTCAGCCAGCCAGGGGCATTCAGACCCAGCATCCGTTCTGATGGCTCAGTGCCTATACCACACAGGTTGTTAAAATACTGTGAACACCAGGCTAGGCCCTCCAAATACGTCATCTTTCTAGCATAAGGTGGAGAACCTTATGCTACTGTCTCTGCAGGCTCCTCTTTGTAGGTCATCTGAGGCCAAAGACTGTGTTGCCTTCTCACATACCTCCCACGGCACCTGCCGGTTACGGCCAAGTGCAGGCCTTGGAGCAGAGCAGTCGAGGGCTGGAAGGGATGTCTGAACTCATCCAACCCCAGTGCTTCTCACCACCTTCTCCCTCTAAATCCTCCTCCACCCCATATAACGCTCAGAGGCTCCCTTCCCTGGCAATGCTCAAACTCAAGGGGTCGGGGCAGGGCACACATCTGGATCTCAAGGGAGGACTGTAGCTACAAAAGGTCTCTGAGTGAATCAAATATGCACCCTAAAGGGGCTTCTCTCCAGCTCCCCCATTATTCAGTTGAATGTGATACCATTTTACAGATGGAGAAATAGGCCTGGAGGGGAACAAGGACCTTGGCAGTCAACCCCAGGATCCTGTGAGGTGAGGTCACCACCTCCCACCTCCCCCCGAACTCTGCCCTCTAGCCACAACGAGAACGCCCACAGGCAGGTCTTAGGGCCTTCCCCTTGTGCCCCTCCGCCTGGAGCACTCTTCATTCAAATCTCTGCTCAAATGTCACCTCATCAGAAAGGCCTTCATCCCACGCTCACTTCATATGACGTATGACATAACAGTAACCCCTCCCTGTCCCAGGACCCTCTGTTCTCACTCGGCTGTATTTGGCTCTTGTTACCACCAGACCCATGAAGGATCTGTTTATTTGCTTATTATCTGTCTCACCACCCAGAATGTGAGCTCTGTGAGGGCAGGACTCTGTTTTGTTCGTTGCTGAATTCCCGTGGCCTAGAAATGTCTGGAACATACATGGTCAGTAAAGATTTGTGGAAGGAGAGGAGAGATGAGGGCAGAGACCCTGTTGGCTCTGCGGGGTTGTTCTGGGCTGGAGCAAAGAGCCAGAGCTGAGAAGAGAGGCCAGGGAAGGGGGAGGGGTGTCTAGAAGAGGAAGCCCACCCGACCACTGACCCAGCTTACCCTCCAAGCTCTGCCCCGAGATTGTGAGATGAAGTAGGGACATGAGAGGCCCAGTCAGGCACCCCAGTTTCATATGCTCTGGAGACCCCCAGCCTCATCACCACCTGACACAGAGCTCAAGCCAGCCTGCTCACCTGGGAACACAGAGGTCAGCCTGGGTGTCCAGATAGGTGTCTGGTGGGCAGGCACAGCCCTCCACACACTCGTCCCCGCTGAGGTCGCCGCCATCATCAACTCCACAGGCCTCAGGGCCGGCTAGGTCCTGGCAGGTTTGTCCACACGGAGCCACACAGGGGCTGTACTCCTTGGTAGCCTCACAGGACAGTGCTGTAGTGAGGAATGTAACTGTGCTTTGTTTCTCTCTTACTCACAACTGTGTGGGGTGGAGTCATCATCATAAAGAGGAGAACTGAGAACCAGAGAAGTTAAGACATTTGTCCAAGGTCACACAGCAGGTCAAGTTCACAGCTGAGATCTGAACCCAGTCTGCCTCCCACTACACCAGAATGGCAGAGCCACAGAGGTGGGTCCCACCTCCCAAGTTCAGCCTGGACCCTGCCATTGGTATTTCCTTTTCTCTGCAGGGCGTTCCTCTTAGGTAGTGATACTGGGGAAGGAGTGGAAATCACTGCCCCCTGACAGCCCTGCACTCACCCACAGACACACATGCACAGGTTTGTAAATACACACACACTTCTGCCTCTCTCGCTTCCATGGGTTATGAAGATCAATTGTGCTCCCTCCAGCAGCCTCTCGGGGCCCTTTGTCCAAGACTCAGGGTTGCCCTCTCCTCATCTGGACACCATCCCACTCCCCTGGGGTCTCCCACAGTCTGTCAGGGCCAGTAGAGCCACCTAGACTGCCAAGCCCAGTTGTTCTCACCCTGGCTGCACATCAAAGCCACCTGGGAGCTTTTAAAAATGCTGACCCCTGCCCCTCACTGCCAGATACATTGTTTTAATTGATACTGGATATGGCTCAGACAGGTGCATTTTTTAAAAGTTCCCATGATGATTCTAATGTGGTCCTATCCAACCAGCTCGGGAGAAACTTTAACTCAGAGACGGGCAGGGCCTTGTCACAGACACACAGAAAGTTACCTGCAGGGCTGGAATAAAACTCAGGTCTCCTGACTCCCAGTACAGTAAGCCCCCTACATACAAACCTTCGAGTTATGAACTTTCAAAGATGCGAACGTATTATAAACCTATTATAGTACAGTACTATACAGCCGATTGTGTTAGTTGGGTACCTTAGGCTAACTTTGTTTGACTTACGAACAAACTGAACTTACGAACATGCTCTAGGAACGGAACTAATTCATACGTAGGAGACTTACAGTGAGGCCCTGTGCTGGGGCTGGGGGCACAGAGATGACCAAGACATGGAGAAGTGTGTGGCCTGGGGTGGGAGTGGGGGTGGGTATGGGCCAGCCCAGGCCCATTGAGCCACATGTGCACTCAAACCTGAGGGCCACACAGCCAGTGATCTTTAGAAAGTTCACTCTGGCTGCAGTGAGAAGAGGCTATAGGGACACCTGTTAGGTAGCTGTGACTAGGGTGGTGGCAATGGCGGTGGTGAGAACTGGCTGAATTTGCAGTTGACCAGACTTACAGGACTTGGAGATGGACTGGAGGTGACACGTGCCCCAGGTGTCAGGCCTGGGTAATCCATGGATGGGGGCCCTTGGCAGAGGTGGAGAGCACAGGAGGAGAAGCAGTTTGGGAGGAAGGGGTGTTAGGCTGGAGGAGACTGTAGGACGTCCCAGGGGAGAGTTCAGGGGGGCAGGTGGACACTCAGATCTGGAGCTCCGGCTCCTCCAGCCGTCCTCACATGGGCACACAAGCGTGGGGCGCTCACCACAGGCTGGCAGGTGGGCACGGAAGTCGACGGGGAGCCCATGGCGCTGGCACAGGCGGGCATAGTGGGCTAGCGTGGCACACAGGCAGGGCTGCCCACAGCGGCAAGTGTCCCGGCGGCACTGCTCAAAGTAGGGCACAGGGCTCAGGTACGCGGAGCAGGGCGCAAACAGCTCCCCAGTGAGCACGCTGCAGGACTGCAAGGCATATGAGGCTGCAGACAGACAAACGGGCCGAGGGTCAGAGGTCTGGTTTGCCTGGTGCCCCAGGCCCCAGTCTCTCCCTCCCTCCTTCCCCACAGCTCAGGGGACTCTGTACACGGGAGTGTGTGTGTACGTGTGTGCGCATGCACAGGCACTCGTGCAACGCATTCCTCATGCCAGGCATGAATCCATATGCCAGAAGGAGTCAAGGGAGTGAACGAAACAGACAAAAGTCCCTGCCCTCATACAGCAGACATTCTGGTTGGAGGAGACCATCACTAGACGACTTACATAGTAAATTAAAGGGGAAGAATCTAAGGAGAGAGAGAAAGCTAGGAAGGAGAATGGGGATTGCAAGTTGGGGCGGGAGGGGAATTGTGATTTTAAACCCAGTGGTCCGAAGCCCTCAGTGGAAAGATGTTTGACCAAAAACTCGAAAGAGGTGAGAGAGTGAGGCATGTGTTTATGAGGGAAAAACATTCCAGGTGAAGGGAACAGCAAGTGCAAAGACCTGGAGAGAAGGACCAGGCTGTGTAGGAAGAGAGCAAGGAGGCCAGTGCAGCTGGAGGAAGGGGGAAGGTGGGAGGTGGATGGGGGAGGAGGTGAGATAAGGGGGATGGGAGGAGAGCGTAGAGCCTGGTGGGGCCACTGTGAGACCTCGGACTTTTGCCCTGGGATGGGGGAGCTGGTACAAATGTGTGTGTAGGTGACAGGGATAGGACGTGAGGTTCCCTTCTGCCTGCCCCTCACCAGAAGGGAAGCTCAGTCCCCTCCCCGCACCTTCTCCTTTCTGATCACTCCTACCCAATGTGGTCAACATCCTCATGCCCAGCTTCCCACCTCATCTCTCTCAAACCAGTCACACCCATCCTCCCTCCCCTCCCCGATCACCTCACCGGCTTGCAGGTGCACATCACAGGGGTCCACCGGGGAGCCAGAGACCAGCGGGAAGCAGGCAGACAGTGTTTTCCAAGAATTGCCAAAGAGTTGTGGGGTGCTCTCAGGCACACCCACTGGGGACCTGCAGCCACGGCAGAGCCACATTCACACACTGGCCCACGTGCACCCAAGTGAACGTACAGCATACACCCAGGTAAGCATCCACCTGCCCATGTACACACACGCACACACACCCACAGAACACAAATACATGCCAGACACGCAAACAGCCAAGGGGATCTACACACATTCACACACATACAATTACAAATGTGCGTGCATACACACACCCATCACGTTCAACAGGCTCCTAATGGGCTTGAGGCCACACACTGTCCCACCCTCACCACCCACCCCAGTTCTTCACATTAGAAAGAGATAAACGGGGACACCATCAACGAAACTTCACCACATTAAGACTTCCTCTTCCCTTCCCCAAGGGCAGTTCCCCCAAACTCCTTTGCCCTCCCTCTCTTTCCAGGTGGGAAATAGTCACATGAGGGGCAATAAAGGGGGGAAGGGGAGAAGCATGTTTCCTAGACAACACCAGTCTCCAAAGGTCACCGAACTGGGTGTAGATGGTAAAATGGAGAGAGATCATAGTGTCCATGAGGGGCAGGTTCTGCCTGGCGCCCACCACAGGCACATTATTGCTCCAGAGCAGTGAGAACACTCAAGTTACACAGAGCAGTATTGCCACCCAGAGTTCACAGTTAGCAGCACGGCAAGCAGCCCACACTGAACAAGGTCTGCCCTCACCATTCTAACCAGCTGCGCTAACACCAGCTCCACCAGGCAAGGTAGAGTAGAATGCTACATCTTAAAAGGTACATGCATGGAAAAGCTCTCAGGTTTTTCCTGTTCTTGCTTTTCCAAACAAATTCTCATTTCTGTCTGAAGAAAGCCTCTCATGTTTCCTTCTGCATCACCCAACGCATGTAACTTGAAGGACTGGCCAGAACCTTCAGCCGTCAAGATCAACCCTTTGTTCTCCCTTCTGGAAGGTCAGACTCTCGTCCTCTCTCAAATTCCTTAACTGTGTCCATGCCTAGATAGACTTTTCTCTCAACTCTCTGTCAGTCCATGGGAAATAGCCCTCCCCAGAATACTGGGAGGCTCACAGGATGCAAACCACAAGCACCAGGCAGGAAAGGTACGTGAGTTAAAATGGCCTGGTGGGATAGAAAGCAAGGGTTTGGGCGTCATTGGTTTATTGGGGGCTCACACTCATCTAAAAGTGTTCACAACCAGTTAAAACAGACAAAACCGTGAGCCAGATCAAACTCAGCCTGAGGTCCACCCATTTTAAGACCTCACTGTAAAACAGTATTTCTCAAAGTTATCTCTCTAGACCTCACAGACTAGAATCACAGAGGTGCTTATTAAAAATTAGATTCCCGGGCAGTACCCTAAATCAGATTCTTGAGGAGTGGGACCCAGGAATCAGCATTTTAACAAGCTCCCGGGATGATTCTTTGGCGCAAGAAAGACTGTGAACCACTGCTTTAAAGAAACATACTTAAATTTAAATGTGGAGGACTAAATAATCAATGGTGCACGTTGGGAACACTGAGAGCCCACGGCAGCCCGGGAGAAACGTTCCTAGGCAGCACCAGCCCGCACACACTCTTAAGGGGCCTGCCTCCCCCTCTCCTTCCAGTTCCGGGTCAGGGCACGTACAGGAAGTCGTCCTGCGTGTTGCCGTTGAAGGTGCCGCAGAGGCCCACAGTGTCTTCTACCCATCGCTGGTCCACCTGCAGGTACAGCCGCGGTCCTTCGCGGTCGTAGAGCACCCGCACACCCACGCTGGTCCTCACGCGCAGGAACACGGACGAGAGCCTCCGGATTTCAAAGGCGTCTGGGCACAGAACCGGAGCGGGGATGTAGGAGGTTAAGACAGTATCGCCCCATCCACCGCCACCACCTGCATGGCCCACGCTGACCCCCATACCCAGCCCAGTCTTCACACACAGTGAGGCTCTGCCTGGGGGTTGGTTTGGGAAGCCTTGAGAAAATCCTATTCAATGATTAAGTCAGGACCCAGGAATAACCTACCATGGCAACTCCCGCTGAGAAATTTCTTCTAGCATCGAGTGCCAATTAAAGCTTTGCCTCCCTAAGTCGTGTGTTTCCTTTTCTAGCAAAGGAGAATTCTGTTAACTACCCTTTTTTTTTTTCCACAGTGACTACCAGGAAGCTCACAATATGATTTCTGATTCAATCGTAGCAATTTTAAGTTTTAGATTCAGTTGTAGTGAATTTTACACATTTTGTGGCTTGCCTTTTTTTCGGGGGGCAGGGCTCTTTACACTCTTGCATCTCCCCTCTTCTCAATCTTGAGCCCTTATCCTTTTTTCTTTTTTAATTTTTTTCTGGTGCCATTTTATTTCTTAATGGTTTTGCCATTTTTGTTAGATGTGCTTCCTACGAGCTATCACAAACACCTTGTGAAATCAGAAAGGATAATAATTAATAGATAGTGAGAGTAGGGATGGAAGACAGCTCCATTAATATCCTAATGTTAGGAGAAGCCGTCATACTGCCATGAAGCCCACTGTCATGTTGGGACGGGGACAAAGACAATTTTATAAGTCCAGAGTCCACGTTCCTGGGACCAAGGTGTCCCCCTGGCCTGGTTCACCCAGTATTAGAATGTGAGCTGTTGCCCGTGTGGCAGTGCCTTTGGCCAGAAGAGCCTGGGCCACCACCTTTCAGCTAGCTCTCATCCACCATGGCCGTACCGTCTGTGTAGGGTGGGGTGACCTTGTACTGGTCAAACAGAAGGACATCTCCTGCTTGGGTCAGGGTCACCTGCCTCCGAGGGTCCTGATGCAGAATCACTGACACTGACTGGACACAGACTCCATCCTGGTTCTAGAGAGAAAGGAAGGCCAAAGGGCCAGAGTTAGTCTGTCTTGCCTGCTGGTCCCAACAGAGCCCTCCAAAGGCAGGGATTTCAGCACAGTCTGAGGCTAGGGGAAGCCTCCCCACAGTGACAGAGGCCCAAAGGACATTAGGGGTCCTCTAACCAAATGCTTTCATCTGGGGAATGGGAAGGCAGAGGCACAGACCGGAGAAGGTTAGTGGCAGAACTGGGAAAATACAAATAAAAATGATAGTCAACCCTCAGGCTATGACACAGAGCAGAGATGGACCCCAGATGACCCAGAGTCCAGCCCCAGAAACACTGGCCTCCCCACTTGACTGCAATCCAGGACTTTAATTTCATCCTTTTATGGGTGTTTATGTAGCTCTTTCTATGTGTCACATCTTGCAGAGTATCAAGCTCCACTCATAAGCAGGCAGGAAATGAGCTAATATTCTCTAGGCCTCAGGTTCTCATCTCTGAAATGGGTAGTACACATTGGGCCCATTCATACCTCCCTTCCACAGAAGATGGTCACACAGTCATACATGATGAAAATGATACAGTCCCTGCCCTCAAGAAGAATAGATATTCGTGTGGGATACAGACATTAAATAAGTAATTACAAAGTTGGTTAATTATTATTGTGATCAGTGCTGAAAAGAGGTGTAGGGTGCTAGGAAAGCATATAGTGAGGGAAGGAGACTTAGCCTGCAGAGATAGGAAAGGTCATCCTAGGGAATGATAATAGTAATGTAACAATAATCATAACAATAATATAACAGTTATACTACAATATTATTAAAACATAATAATAACAGCTAACTTCAGAGTTATGTTCAAGTACCATTCTGATATATTTTTTAACATATTTACCCACCTAATCGTCATAGCAATCCTATTCGGTAAGTACTACTAACAACTCCATTTTGCAGATCAGAAAACTGAGGCATGGGACAAAAGCTCAAGAGCCATGTGAGCTGAGATCAGAGGATGCATAGAAGCTGTGGGTAACGGAAGAAGGCAATGGGGAAGACATCTAGGCAGAAGGAACAACCTGTACAAAATCCCTGACAGGAAGGCTTTTACTGTATTCAGGGATGTAAAAGAAGACCAGAGGGGTCAGAGCCCACTGGGCAAAGTGGTTTAAGGTTCAAGAGGTAGGCAGAGGGCTTCCCTGGTGGCACAGTGGTTGAGAATCTGCCTGCTAATGCAGGGAACACAGGTTCGAGCCCTGGTCTGGGAGGATCCCACATGCCGCGGAGCAGCTAGGCCCGTGAGCCACAACTACTGAGCCTGCGTGTCTGGAGCCTGTGCTCCGCAACAAGAGAGGCCGCGATAGTGAGAGGCCCGCGCACTGTGATGAAGAGTGGCGCCCGCTTGCCACAACTAGAGAAAGCCCTCGCACAGAAACGAAGATGCAACACAGCAAAAATAAATTAATTAATTAAGAGTTAGGACTTCAACATATTCATTTAAAAAAAAAAAAAAAACGAGGTAGGCAGGGGCCAGCTTAGGCAGAGCTTTGTAATATTTTTGGACTTTATCCTAAGTTCAAAGACAGCCAGAGAAAGTGTAACAGGAAAGTAATACAATCGAGCACTGAAATGAACTGATCAGAGCTTGAAACTTTTCAGAAAGACATTGTACAACGAGTTATGACCTTTCTTTTAAGTTTCTGCCCAAGGGGACAATCCCTGAAAGAGCTCAAAATCATCGTGCCTAAAACATCACCTTCTTTGTCAAACCCACTTATCCTCTGGTCCCCCCTGGACATGTCACTGGTGCAGGAAGAAAGCCTGCACCTTTAGTCAGTCTCAGGTTCAAATCCTGATGTCACTGAAAGCCATAAGACCCTAAAGAACGCACTTAAGTTCTACAAACCTCTGTTCTCTCCTCTGCAAAATAGAGATACATGTGGTTGGTCCTCCCTATTGGATACATATAAGAAAAGTGCATGAAATACTTTGGGGTTGCATTTGTCAAAGCCACAGAACTTTACAGCATAAAGAGTGAACGCTAATGTGTGCAATTTTAAAAAGTCATGTAGGAGGTCAGGGGATCCCAGAATGGAATGCAGACTGTGACAGAAGAATCTAATATATTACAAATATATGGAACAACCTCACTAAAGGGGTTTTGGGGAAAGCTGTTGACCTAAGTTACTTTGGAAATAAATGGAGTTTGTAAGACTAAGAGCAAAAGGAATTGTGCCCAAGCGCTGTACTCTACTTGATAAAGTTATTTCCCATGGAGATACAGGATAATAATTCTGATACTCTTCTACATGTATACTGGAATTGAACAGTTAGGTAAATGAATAGGTGAATAATGGAAGCCAGGTTTCTTACTGTTGGAGCGGGTGTTTAGAGATAAGCAAGGGGAGGCGGCTAGAATGATCCATATGGCAGTACCTTAGAGTTGGAACATGAGTATGAACTCCTGATTAGCACACATCATATGTTTATTTATAGAAATATTTATCCATATGTGCACATATGTTGGTTAGGCAAGGATATGCATGGGTTATTCATATATTTCCTTTCTCTGTCAGCTGAAATGGCCTAAAAGAAATGATACCCCAGAAGCAATGAGCATACCTAGTGCGTGCCCAGGTCTTGGTTTCTGACACCATTCTCTAATAAAAGGAGCCAAGAAAGCCTGGTGATATTTTTGCAGAAATGGCTGATTCTAGGACTGGGACAGGAAATATACGAGATGAGCCTGGTACGTGTTGTAGGGCCGAAAGGTTAAGGAAGTACGTACACACACACACAGTGATGGAGGTGTGTCAAAGGGACACAGGAGCCACGTGAAAGACTGCCCAATGGCCAAAGCTGAACAATCTGAGTAAAAAAATAAAAAAGTATTGGATTATAAACCAAATTATAAATTAAGTATCCATGAGGGCTTCCCTGGTGGCGCAGTGGCTGAGAGTCGCCTGCCGAGGCAGGGGACGCGGGTCCGTGCCCCGGTCCGGGAAGATCCCACATGCCGCGGAGCGGCTGGGCCCGTGAGCCATGGCCGCTGAGCCTGCGCGTCCAGAGCCTGTGCTCCGCAACTGGGGAGGCCATGACAGTGAGAGGCCCACGTACCGCAAATAAATAAATAAATAAAATAAAATAAAATAAATATCCACGAGCGCATGCTGATATAAATGACTGAATAAATATATCAGGGAGAAAAAAACGAATCTGCAGAAAAACTTGCGTGAATTCTGTGCCTTCAAGGAGGGGAGCATAACTCCCCATTCTTCAAGTGTGGGCTGAACATAATGACTTTTCTTCCAAAGAGAAGAACAGTATGGAAAGGGGGAAAAAAGAATAACTTGTCGGTGGCAAACACTACCTCAGCTAGATGATCAAGGTCCATATCAACAATAATAAACCACGTTGATAGCGTGTACCCTTGGTAAGATGTGATGAAAATGACGCGTTACCTCCGATCTTCCTCCCCCAAACCCACAACCCCACTCTAACCATGAGAAAAACATCATACAAATTCCAAAAGAGGGGCATTCTACAAAGTAAGTGACCAGTATTCCTCAAAACTTTCAAGGTCATCAAAAATGAAGTATGAGAAAGTATAACAGCCAAGAAGAGCCTAAGGAGATGTGATGACTAAATGTAATGTAGTATCCTAGAACAGAAAAATGATATTAGGTGAAAAACTAAGGAAATCTGAATAAGGTATGGCTTTAGTTACTGATGTATCCATACTGGCTCATTATTTGTAATTAACGTAAGATGTTAATAATAGGTTGTGACAGGCTTTCTGGACAACATCCAGCCTTGGATCGGGCTCAGCTCTTCCTCCTGCTGGCTGTGGGTTGTCAGAAATGCCCCAAGCCTCTGTAAGCTTGTCTCATCATATTTAAAATAGGGAGAATAATAATAACTACCACGTGGGGGTATTTTGAACTTTAAACTGGATGCTGTATGCAAAAGTGATTGAAGCTCCTAGCACTGTGCCAGTATTTTTCATCATCCTCTCTGTTACTGTCCTCACCCCACCCCATTCTGTTCACCCAGACTGAAGTCACAGCTTCCTCTTTGACTTTTCCTGCTTCTCTCCCACATCCCCCCTAACTTTACCAGCCACAGTCAGCCAGTTGCCAAGTCCTTCTGCTTCTGTGTTAATGCATTCTAGAACATTCCAACCTCACTGCCTTTCTCATGTGCTCTAATCCTCCTGGATTGCCCTTCCTCCCCATCCTCAAATATACATATTTTATTTCTGTTTCTCTTTCCAGGCCCACTTTTTAGGCCACTCAGCTCAAATGCCACCTCTGCCATGAGGCTTTCCTTCTTCCTTTCTTCTACCCCACAGGGGTATTTCTTCCTTCACAGAACTCCCCTCTTACAGCACTGATGGTGTTGTATCTCGTACTGAAGCAACCGACCTGAGGACGTGACTGACCTCCCACATCAGGCTGTGAGCTCCTGGCAGGTAAGACCAGGTCAGATTCATCTGTGTAACCCTCACCGTGCCCAGCCCAGGACTAGCCCAAAGCTGGCCCTCCATCAGTTCATCAGCATGGATGACGTCACAAGGAGGAGACCCAGCTCATGGTAAAAAGAATGTGCTATCAAGAGGCGCCATCCAGCACTGAAGCAGGTTACCTCAGGCTGAGGCTGGCCAGCCAGTCAGGGACACGTTAGAGAGAGGGCTGAGTAAGGGACCCCCCAAGGTCCCACAGCCCTCAGGTATTCTAAGACGCCAGACCTCCGTAAGTGGGAAGGAGCCCAGCTGGGCTGTGTCTGTCTGCCTTGCCTTTTGCCACCCTCAGGATGTGATGAGAGTGACCCAACTTTTGAGGACAAGTATTCTCTTGACTCAGATAGTAGCCAAGGTCAGGGCCAGGCCATTCTCTGGCAGAGAAAGGGGTGGGGGCCACTGAGGCCTAAAGAGGGAGAAAGCCCAGCCCTCCACCTAGTCCACAGCCCAGCATGGGTCCCCAGAGCCAGCGAGGGGCATGTCCAGCTGATGTCTGCTCACACTCAGGGCCTCAGTGCTGGGGCTGCAGAAGCCAGCAGGGAGGAGGGACTGGGGGTGGCCCCCCTGGCTAGGGGTGTGAGCCCCTGCTCCTCTATGCCAGGAGGGGCTTCAGTGCCACCAGACCAGGACTGGTGAGGTTTGCTAGCATGGTCAGCTCAGAGACAGTGCAGTCACTACTGAGAGACAAACAAGCTCGCATCTACCCCAGACCTGCAGGTTGGCCTTTTGCTCAGTTATGTTCACAAGTGGTTGACACAGCTCAGGGCTCACCTCCTCTAGGAAGCCTTTCCTGATCCACCTCCTCCTCCCACCTGACATCTGGGTGAAACAATAACAGGGAAAAGTTCCTCCATGGAGATCTACTCTGTACTGTCCATGTTGTCACAGCTCCTGTAACATAGTAGGTTATGGGGGTCACTTGTCTGCCTCACGCACCAAACTGTAAGGTCCAGGAAGGCAGAGCCAGGTCTAATTCATCCCAGTCCCAAAGACTCAACACAGCTTCTGGAAGACATAGATGTTCAGTATATGCTGAATGAACGAATGAATAAATGAATAGAGATGCTGAAGGTACAATCCAAGGAAGCAGAGATTAAGTTGAATTAGACCAATTTTAGAGATTTTTTTTTTACCATCGCATCAAAAAGAATAAAATACCTAGGAATAAACCTACCTAAGGAGACAAAAGACCTGTATTCTAAAAGCTATAAGATGCTGATGAAAGAAATCAAAGATGACGCAAACAGATGGAAAGATATACCATGTTCTTGGATTGGAAGAATCAATACTGTCAAAATGACTATACTACCCAAGGCAATCTACAGAGTCAATGCAATCCCTATCAAATTACCAATGGCATTTTTCACAGAACTAGAACAAAAAATTTTAAATTTGTATGGAAATGCAAAAGAACCCAAATAACCAAAGCAATCCTGAGAAAGAAAAACGGAGCTAGGGATTTCCCTGGTGGTGCAGTGGTTAGGAATCCTCCTGCCAATGCAGGGGACATGGTTTCGAGCCCTGCTCCAGGAAGATCCCACATACCGTGGAGCAACTAAGCCCATGTGCCACAACTGCTGAGCCTGTGTGCCACAACTACTGAAACCCGCGTGCCCAGAGCCCATGCTTCACAACAAGAGAAGCCACCGCAATGAGAAGCCCGTGCACTGCAACAAAGAGTAGCCCCCGCTCGCCACAACTAGAGAAAGCCCGTGTGCAGCAATGAAGACCCAATACAGCCAAAAATTAATTAATTAATTAATTTTAAAAAAGAAAAACAGAGCTGGAGGAATCAGGCTCCCTGACTTCAGACTATACTACAAAGTTCCAGTAATCAAAACGGTATGGTACGCTGGACACTATAAAACTCTTAGAGGAAAACATAGGCAGAACACTCTTTGACACAAATTTCAGCAATATATTTTTTGAACCACCTTCTGGAGTAATGAAAATAAAAACAAAAATAAACAAATGGGACCTAATTAAACTTAAAAGCTTTTGCACAGCAAAGAAAACCATAAACAAAATGAAAAGACAACCCACAGAATGGGAGAATATATTTTCAAATGAAGCAACTGACAAGGGATTAATCTCCAAAATATATAAACAGCTCGTGCAGCCCTCTGTCAAAAAGAAAACCCAATCAAAAAATGGACAGAAGATCTAAATAGACATTTCTCCAAAGAAGACATACAGATGGACAAAAAAACACATGAAAAGGTGCTCAATATCACTAATTATCAGACAAATGCAAATCAAAACTACAATGAGGTATCACCTCACACCAGTCAAAATGGTCATCATCAAAAAGTCCACCAACAGTAAATGCTGGAGTGGGTGTGGAGAAAAGGGAACCCTCCTACACTGTTGGTGGGAATGTAAATTGGTACAACCACTATGGAGAACAGTATGGAGGTTCCTTAAAAAAACTAAAAATAGAACTACCATATGATCCTGGAATCCTACTCCTGGGCATATCCCTGGAGAAAACCATAATTTGAAAAGATACATGCACCCCAATGTTCATTGCAGCACTATTCACAACAGCCAAGACATGGAAGCAACCTAAATGTCCATCAACAGAGGAATGAATAAAGAAGATGTGGTGCATATATACAATGGAATATTACTCAGCCATAAAAAAGAACGAAATAATGCCATTTGCAGCAACACTGGATGGACCTAGAGATTATCATACTAGGTGAAGTAAGTCAGACAGAGAAAGACAAATATCATGTGATATCACTCATATGTAGAATCCAATTTTTTTTAAATGATATAAATGAACTTATTTACAAAACAGCAACAGACTCACAGATTTTGAAAACTTATGGTTACCAAAGGGGAAATGTGGCAGGGGGCGGGGAGGGATAAATTAGGAGCTTGGGATTAACATACACACACTATTATACATAAAATAGATAACCAACAAGTACCTACTATACAGCACAGGGAACTCTACTCAACATTCTGTAATAACCTATATGGGAAAAGAATCTGAAAAAGAATGAATATATGTATATGTATACCTGAATCACTATGCTGTACACCTGAAAATGACACAACATTGTAAATCAGCTATATTCCAATAAAATTAAAAAAATAAAAAACAATGAGGCCCAGGACAGGGAAGTGACTCTCAGCTAGCAGATGTTCTGGAGCCAGAACCCAGTCTGCTGCCCCCTGGCTCTGCCCAGAAAGAATGGACAGCAGGATGAGTGGGCTGTGGAAGGACCTGAGGCCCTGCCCTAAATCCCCAGCCTCTCTAGGGGGTGGCAGCCAGGGGTGGCTGGCTGGTTCAGGTCTGGGGTCCCAGCCCTTACCAGGCCACATGGGGCATTCTGCAGTGTCACTGTGAAGGTGCCCGAGGAGCGGCTCTTGGCGAGGATGTACTGACACGTGGCAGGGAACGTGTAGCGGCGGCCATCAAAGGTAGTGAAGTGGATGTCGCCAGTCACTGAACACTCGGCTGAGGGGCAGAGAAAGGCAGCTAACCCAGGGGAGCTGCCCCACAGGGAGTGCCTTGCCCTGCAGCTCTGAGCATGAAGAGAAGACGGCACCCTGTCCTCAGGTATGAGGGCAGTGTCTGGAGCCCTGGCCGCCCCCCCCCCGCCGCAGGCCTGTCTGAAGGGAGATGCATCCCTGCCCCGAGCATCTCCCTCTGACAGGAGACCAGGCCCCGAGCATGGAGACCAGTCTCGGTCCAGGTCCCCCACGCTCAGGAAGGAGCCCATGAAAAACCCTCCCTAACAGGGGTGGAGCAAAACCCCTTAATCAGGCAAAGCAGCTCTGAGGAAATGAGGGGCGTGCTGAGCCAATGGAACTGAGTGACCACCCCACGCCAGCAGCAGGCCTGGCCCCCCGTGCTTCCCTGCCCTAAAAGCTGTGGGACTGGTAGGGGGTAAGGTCCAAGATGGGGTCAGACATACCTGGGCAGACAGATGTGCTGCATAGCCACTTGCCCGCAGTGCATGTGCTGAAACACAGAGACCAGGGGGGCAGGGGCTCACCCCTCCAAGACTAGGATAGACGTCGGAGGGTTGCAGGGTCCGCAGAGCTCCTCCTTGCCCTCAGTTTTCCCAGCTCTAAAATGGGTGATGGAGATTCCACCCATAGAATGGATATAATGAGATCTCCTGACTCAGAGATGCTGAGTGAGCGCTCCCATGTGGTCAGGCTCCCAGATCCTGGAGGGGCAGCCCTGAGGGAAAGCCCCAGAAGTCACCGCCTCCCCCTTCCCCTCTCCCCAACAGTGGACACAGACCAGGTGTTGCAGTCTTCTTTCACCACAGAACCAGTTGGGTACAGGGTCCCATGGAACTCACAGGGACACTCAGCTGGTGCCACGCAGCCCCCATCCTCGAAGATCAGCCCTAGGGTGACAGCAAAGGCCGACTTACCTCCATTCTTGTTCACAACACTTTCATGACTCTCCAGGGCCTGTGAAAAACAGCACCTCACCCACACTCTTTCACCATCCAGCTCACTTTCAAACTTTCTCCTGTATAAATGATTAATCCCCTCTGAGCAAATAACCTCACTTCCAGACCTTTCTCAGAGAACAACCCACACCAAACAAAATGCATACTGACTAGCTTCTCCTCCTCACCTCTCAAAAGCCTGTCACTGCATCTAGAACCAGCTTAGGTGCCACCTCCTCCAGGAAGCCTTCCCTGACAGTCTCTCTTCTTGAAATGAATCCCTATATCTCTTCTTGTCTGAACCGCTGAGCTGGTCCTCACCAGATTATGCCTCAGACTAGAGTCATGTGTGTAAGTGTCTTATCACAGCAACCTGATTTTGATCCCTAAAGTCAATGACTGTATCTTTATATTTTTTATCCTAACCCCCAGCCTAGCCACGTGAGCTGCACACTGTAGATGCGCTGCAAATGTGTACACCATGAAAACAGTATGTGGATGAATGTTTAAACAAATGCATGTGTGATAAATGAATGACTGAATGACTGAATGACTTGTCCTCATCTACACACCTTAAAAAGCTCAGTCCCAATGAAATTAAATACCCTGATGAACCTCTCAAGAGCCACAGTTCTGCCCCTACCCTCACCTCCCTTAAGTCATCCATTCATTCATTTATTCACTTATTGTTTTTTCTTCCTTCATTCATTCTGCAAACAAGCATCCTCTGAGCCCTTGCTCCATGCCCATCCGTGTCAGCCCAGGAAGTGGCTGCCAGGCACCCACACCACCCCTCGCATACCGTCGGGGCAGTAGCAGCCATCCACACAGGTTATCTCGCTGTCCACGCAGGATGCCCGGGGCTGGCAGGAGGCGGGGCAGCAGGCGATGCACTCGTTGTAGATAAAGTCCTTCTCCTTGCAGTGCACCGCTTGCAAGGAAGGGAGCAGTATGGCCTGACAGCTCCCTTCTGGCCCCAGCTCTGCCAGGACCCAACCAGGACCCACCCCAAGCCCTAGGGTGGGGGGGTGGGAGGGCTTTGATTTTCCTGATTCCCCTAGTTCCAGTGGGAGCACCAGGTGACCAGGAAATTAGTGAGAGCCTGGGAGACGCTGAGAGCCACCCTCATCTCACTCGGTGGCCCCAGGCCAGCCCCTCCCTCTCTGAGCCTCAGTTTTCCCATCTATCACGCGCAGATGCAACCTTAGGGCTTAACACTCTGATAACTGTGGTTCTCAGCAGGACAGGACATCGAGCTGAGGCCTGGGAATGCCACCCGCAGCCCCAGGACAGAACTTGATGGAATCCCTCCCTGCCCACCACCAGGCTGCACCTACCGCATGGCCGGAGCTGGTTCCTCCACCCCTGCAGGGGCTGACCTGCCTGGGCACATGCCCGGGCATACTCTGCCAGCGCCCGGCACCAGGTGGCTTCATCACCCGCTGATCTGTGCAGGGAAACCGAGGGTCACACTGGAGTGAGATCTACCCTGTAGCCAGCCCGCCAGCACCCGATAGAGACCGCCAGGGTTCAGGGCATCCTTCCTCGCCACGCAGCTGGGAAACGGAGCCAGGGAAGGCAGCTAGGTATACAGACCCCTAGGCTGGAGGCAGGAAACCTGGGCTCTAGTCTCAACATTGCCCCTGACTTATGTGACCCTGAGTGGGTCAGGCCCCATTTCTGGGCCTCAGCTGAATGGGGAAAGTCTGTCCTATGCAGATAAGAGTATCAGAGTTTTGGGAAGCATATCTGTTAGGGTCTGGGATCATCAAGCTCAGTGGCCCACGTGATGAACTCCCACCCCAGACTGGGAGAGGTCTCCCTTCAACCCAATACCGCCCGCCCCCCCCCGGCTCCCCACTCACTGGCAGAGATCGCTGGTACAGCTGGCCGTGAAGGGCAGAGGGCTGACATAGGCATGGCAGGCATCAAAGGGGGGCCGCAGCAGTGCCTCACAGCGGTCATACACACCCTGGGGCAAGGGCCAGGAGCCAGAGCTGGGGGCTGGCAGGGTCAGGTAAAGCCCTCTGACTTTGCCAGTCCCATACAGCACCCCAACTTGAGCCCGAGGGAGAGAAAGGGCCGGGTAGAGAGCAGACAGAAGGGGCATGGGCACCAACAACCCTGGGCCCCTGCAGCCAATGACTTCCCAAGAAGCAGAAGGAAACCAACCTAAGCCAGACACTAGGGTGGGGGTAGAGGCTGGAGTGGGGGGCTCTCCCCAGGATCCAGACCTGCATGGTTCCCGGGCTCTGCTGCAGGCACGGAGGGCGAGGCAGAGAGGAGGTTGTGGGCCCTGGAGGCTGGTTGGGGGCCCGCTCCTGCCAGCTGTGCACAAATTCAGCCACATCTTCCGTCAGCTTCCCTGTAGGGGAGAACTAGCATGACCACAGGTGGGGAGCCCGAGGGGAGGAAGATGGAGCCCAAGAGATGCCAAGAGGAAGGCAAGGAGTTGTAGAACCCAGCCTCGAGCTCCCATCCCAACCTGCATTTCCCTACGGAGCCGTTCTCCTGAAAACTCCGTGTGGTAAGAATAGTCAAGGATGCTCAAGACCCTGTGAGTTCCCTGGAGTAGATCCCTGCTGCTCTAAACTCTGGAAAGCAACACCATGCAATCGAAAGAGAATGAACGTGTGAGCCTGAACAAGCTCCCGTACCGCTCTGAGCCCGAGTTTCCCCACATGTGAAACAAGGCAAAGGGTCCCCTTGTGAACTGATTGCAAGGACTATATGAGACCATGTGGGTAAAGTGTTCAGTGTGTTGTGGCTGCTCAAAGGTGTCACTTCCCTCCTGGCCAGAGTCACCATGATGTGGCCTGAACCCTTCACTTTAACTTCTTGCCACTCCTGCTGGAGCCTTTCTCTTCCAGGCTCCCTCTAGCCCTCCGTGCCCTGCTGCCACCCCAGCCCCCTCCATCCCCCACTCACCTTGCAGGGTCAGTGCCACCTAGCAAAGTGCCCATTAGAGCCTCACACAACCCTAGTAGACATTCTCATCATGGCTGTTTTACAGATGAGGAAACTGAGGTCCAGAGAGGTTAAAAGATGCCTGAGGCCACATACTTGGAAGGGGCCCCTGGCCTCCCACTGGGTCTTTAGTGTCATGACCCCAGGGTTCGGTCTCAAGTCCCTTTCCACCCCTTCCAGCCTGACCTATCCTCCATCCCCACCAAAATCCCTTGGAGGCCACCTTCCCTGCACCTCACCATAGCTGGTCACCAGGTCGTCCTGGGGGTCGGCGTTGTTGTTCCCACACAGCCCATGGGTCCAGCCCAGGAACTCTGGGCTCATTTTAATGTAGACAGCCGAGGTGCCATCCCAGGCCAGCGTGAAGGCCGACTGATGCCGCACAAGGACATAGCCAGCAAGCCGCTGCAGGCGCATGCTCCCCATCACATGTGGCAGCTGGACCCTGCAGGGCAAAGCCAGAGCTTCAGGGCATCCACACCACCTCCACTAGCCCAGTCCCTTCACCAAAGGACCCACCATCCCCTACCTGAAGGACCCACCACGTACACAGGACCTGCCTCACCCCACGGCCACTGGTACCACAGCGTGTGAGGTCCTTATTTTCCCTGCCCCTGACTTCTTGGGTGCCTGGAAGTCCACCATCAGAAAGGGGTTCTTTTGTTTTCAGAGTTTTAAAGTTGCTTTTTAAAATTGCAATTTTCTGGGACTTGCCTGGTGGTCCAGTGGGTAAGACTCCATGCTCCCAATGCAGGGGGCCCAGGTTCGATCCCTGGTCAGGGAACTAGATCCCACATGCATGCTGCAACTAAAACATGCCGCAACGAAGATCCAGTGCAGCCAAAATAAATAAATAAATATATTTTTTTAAAATAAAATAAAATTGCAATTTCCCTTGCTATCTGGAATCACAGTGAGGGCAATCATGGGATTTTGAGCACTAATAGTGGTGGCTTTTTATACCAGAATTATTGATGTATCTTTTATTGACAGTGCTTCAATAAACAAAGTGCAGTTAGTAAAGCGAAAAATAAAATAAAATAAAATTGCAATTTTCCTGGCAGGGATAAATCTTAGAGTGATTGAATTTGCCAGTTCCTTTCTCCTAGACAGGAGAGGTGGTATAAACAGACACCTATTTTACTTATATTTTTGGTGGGGAGAAAGAAAAGAGTAGGAAGAGAAAAAGAAAAAGGCAAGAGAGAAGACAAACAGGGAATGAAAGAAAAGATGCAGGGCTACAGCAGTCTTGACACCTTCCCCATTTGACCGGCACAGGCTCGCCTAGCCAATCTGGAATTTGGCAACTTTCACCCGGCTGGAAATTAGGAGGAAGACAAATGAAGTGTCTAACCAGCCAAAGCTGGTACCAAAAGATCCATCTACCAATGCTTCTTTCACAGGAGAAACCCCTGGGCCTTCACTTCTACACTCAGCCCCAGAAAGCTTGGTTACCCAGTGTCCAGGTCTGAAGCAGGAAATAAAAAAGGGGAGAAGGGTCAGTGCAGGAAGGTCCCCCTGACAACAACATGAAGTGGCAGTGGACAGCAAGGGAAGGAAAGGTCAGTGAAGAAGAAATGCAAGAAAGATTTCAGGAAGGACCACAGTCTGGGGCCTTTTGGCGTAGGAAGCTGGGACTTCACCCCTCGAGTGGTCCCTCAGGCATCCCTGATGTCCCAACAAGGTAAGTGACATTCAAAATGAGCTCAGGCCATCAGAAAAGGGTGAAGGTGTGCCCAGAATCTGCTCTGAGGATGCTTCAACTACGTATGATACACTCAGGAAGATTTCCTTCAACTTGTGAAAGAAAAGAAAATTAAGCATGCTTATAGTGGTAAATTCTCAGCTATCTGGGAAACTCTGCTATTTGCCTGAAAACCCACTGTCTAGAGATCCTGACAGTTCCAGAAAATTGTGAGGGACTCTTTCTGCAAACCCAGCTGACTAGAAACCCAGCTGGCCTGCCAGTATGCTTCTGCCCTGGTGTGCTGCTGTTTGCCCCCTGAAAACAATTTCCTTGAGGCTTGAGAAGGGAAGATGCTTACCCATCCACCACCACCCATGCCAGGGAGTAGGGGAGCTCAGGGCAGAAGATGTTACAGTTACCTTATGCCTCCACGGGTGACCTCCTTGGCCAGATGGATCTCCTGCTCACCCGCTAAGAAGAGGCTGACAGACCTGGAGCAGGTGTAGGGGAAAGAGCCACACTGCGGGTCGTTGTGCACCTGGTGGGGGAGAAGGGGCGGTTCGGAGGCCAGTGTGCAGGTTCCTGCCATACACCTGGCCCCGAGCTTCGGTTGTGGGCCCAGGGGCACCCTGTTGAGCTTCCACTAATGCCAACAGCCTGCCTGCTGCGTGCCAAGCTCGTCTCCTCTGTGATCTCTCCCGGTCCCCACAGTACCACAGGAAGGCCAGAGCTCTCATCACCTGTATTTCAGAGAGGAGGCAACCGGCGCCCAGAGAGGTGAAGGGGCACACACAGCCAGGGTTCTAATCCAAGCGCGCTGTCTTCCTACGTCCAGACTTTTCTGCTTATCCATCCCAGGTTATCTCATTGGATTGAAAGCCCAGTTACACGCCCACGCCATCTCACACTCATACAAACCACACACACACACATCTCATATGTATATCACAGGGCACTCTCAGAGCACACACTATAAGCACACACTCCTACCACAACCCTGGCAGATACAGCCTAGCCCTCGCCTGCACACACAGGCACACATGTCACTCCTGTGCTGCGTGTCACACACATGTCTCCTCTGCCCCCTGCTCAGACAGAACCTATACATCCAAGGCCATAGGACCCAAGGAGGGGAGGGATGGGGTTCCCAGAGTTTAGGGAAAACTCTGAAAATGTCAATCTGCCAAATGTGGAAACCCGTCCCATGAGTGAGCAAACCTTCCACTAGGGGCTTCCCTGGTGGTGCAGTGGTCAGTAATCCGCCTGCCAATGCAGGAGACACGGGTTTGAGCCCTGGTCCGGGAAGATCCCACATGCTGCGGAGCAACTAAGCCCATGCCCCACAGCTACTGAACCTGTGCTCTAGAGTTCGCGAGCCACAGCTACTGAGCCTGCGTGCCACAACTACTGAAGCCCGCACACCTAGAGCCTGTGCTCCGCAACAAGAGAAGCCACTGCAGTGAGAAGCCCGCACACCGCAATGAAGAGTAGCCCCCGCTCGCTGCAAGTAGAGAAAGCCTGCGCACAGCAACGAAGACCCAATGCAGCCATAAGTAAATAAACAAACAAACAAACAAACCTTCCACTAGATTATCATTAAATGGGGTTAAGCAGCCTGGAGCCATTTCAACTGAAAGTAGGACCTGTGAAAGCCATTCCATAGTCTAAATATTTTTCAAACTTTTGTGACCATGACCCATAGTGAGAAATATATACACATATAAATAAAACAAAAGTTTTACAAAATAATATTACCACTGTTAATGTGTAATGCATCCTTATGATATTTTCTATTTATAGTCTCTTTTTTCTTTCTTTTTTCTTTTTTCTTTTTAGGCTGGTTATGACTCATTAAGTTCATTTCATAACCCATGAATGTGTGGCATCCCATTGGTCTAAGTAATTGTGACATATCCATCAACGAAATGACACAGTCATGATGTGTGATATCCATGATACCCCGAGGCAAAGCGGGGAGAGTTGGTCAGGGTTCCCAGTGCATCCAGAGCATAGCCCCCAGGCAGCCTCTTGGTAGGTCTATGCCTGAGACAGAAGGGGCACACCCAGCTGGCAGAGGGGTGACACTGAGCACCAGGATCTCCCCTATCTCCCAACCCCTTGGCCTTAACTCCGCACTGGCCAAGGTGCCCTCCAGCAGAGCTGGCTCCCCAAGTAGACTCTTCTCCAGGTAGAGAGCTGTGCCTGAAGGTGACTGCCCACTTGACACACAGGGTAAACGTGAAAATCAGGTCTGCCCAACAGTGAGTCTCACACGTGTTCATATACCAGACAACTTTTACTGAGCATTAATCCAGGTACTGGGAACAGCAGTTGAAAAGACATACTTCCTGCCTAGAAAGCTTATATCTGGAGAGTAGGACCAGAAACAGACCTTTGTAAGAGAAACACAATGACAGGGTAATGATGCAGAACTTTGGTTCCACAGAAAGGAGCCCCTGAGCCCACTCAGAAGGTCAGAGCATGCAGAAAGGCTTCTTAGAGGAGATCACCCTAAAGTGAGTCATCCAGGACCTCTACCATTTCCTCTGTGGCACCATGCTCTTTCTTATCTAAGGTCCGTAGCACCCAATGTTCTGTTGGCCTAGAATGTTCTCACATCCCCCCCCACCCCAACCCCTTCACTTGGCTAGCTCTAATTCATTCTTCAAATCCCAACTTAAATATCACTTCCTCCAAGAAGCCCTCCCTGATCACCATCCTTCCCAATAAGCAAGGTTAGGTTTTCCGTCACATGCTCTTCTAGCATTTGGAACTTCTCTATTGCACTCAGTTGCACTTGAAATGATTCATTTGACGTGATGTCTGTTTTCCCCATTAGACTGTAAGTTCCATAAGGACAGAGACCACATCTGTGTCTTTGTTCACAGAGCCAGCAACAGGCCTGGCAGGAAAGGAGTATAATTACGCACTTAATAAATACTTGGTGAGTGAGAGACTAAGTGAATGAATGGCCAGGGGCAACCAGTAATGGGTGGGTAAGTGAGAACCGTGGAGCCCTCAGCTCACTCCAGGTGCAGATGCCCTGGGCGGGAGCTGGGAGGGGAAAAGAAGGTGCCAGCCTCTCTAACCATGACAAGTAGATCCCAAGCCAGCCCAGCCTTCAGGGCCTAGTGGAACCTTCCTAGACAGGCAGAGCAGGGAACGCCTCACCTGGACTGAGAAGGTCTGCCCCTCGGGTTCATGGTGCCCCACCAGGGTGTAGCTGCCCTTCCCAGACAGGTAGTAGTAGAGGCCATCAAATGTCTCCACGTGATGCTGTCCCCACGCCCGGCAGATGCTGTCCCGTTCAGGGCCGACATTGTACACTGAGCCAGAGAAAAAAGAAGCTGTCTGTGTAGCAGCAGTTGGCACCGAGCCAGAGGCCGGTGGGTTCCAGCCCTGGCGGGGCCACCCCCACTCCCCTCCAGCCCAGAGCCCCATGTCTCAGGCCCGCAGATTTCCCTGTACCCGTGGCCCCTCTCGGAGGTGGGATGGAGCCCAGACCCACCCATCTGGCAGCGCGGCCCAGTGGCATTGAAGCGTCTGCAGTCGCAGAAGGCCGGGTGCACACACTCACCCCCGTTGAAGCAGGAGAACAAGTCTGCAAGGGAGACAGAAGGCACCTTCCCATCAAGCCAAGATTGGCAGAACCCATCGGGGCAGCACCTCCCTCAGGCTGGGACCCCAGGCCCCAGCCCTCCCAGAGCTACATGGAACTCAAATCCCCATCACAGGTAGCCCCAGCTTTCCTCAGTAGCTAGCTTTAATGGCTAGCAGGCTGTGGGGTGGGGTCTCAGAGTACCTGCCTTCCGTATGTACCAAGTGGCCCCCAGGCCAGCCCCACCTAGGCCTTCAGCTTCCTAAGCTAAAAGTTCTTGGCCACCAGGCAAGGCAGGCAGAACTACGAACATGCAGCATGTGGGGTGAGCAGGGAGACCGCCCAGAGATCTTCATGTACTGCTCTTCCTCGCTGTTCCATAAGCTCCGGGAAAGAGTCCAGGGCGTAAACCAAGGTTAGGGGAGGGGCCGCACACGTGGAATGTAGTGGAAAGGAAGGCCACAGAGGATGAGAGGACAAAGCAGAGGGTAGTGAAGGAAGGAGCCGTGATGTGAGAAGAGGGGCCACAGACAGAGGCCAGATGAGGGGAGAGGCCATGGACACAGGACAGGCGAAGGGAGAGGCCATGGGCATAGGACAGGGCAAGGGGAGAGGTCACAGAAAGTAGAAAGAGGCTACAGACACAGGGTGACGTAGAGAGGGAAAAACAACCACTAAACAAGAAGCTCGGTCTCTCTGGAGTCAGACAGTGTGAGGCAGACAGCCGCAGAGCCATGGTCATCAGCACAGGACACTTCCTCAGCCAGGAAGGAGAAAGCAGAGTGGAGCTGGAGGCTGGGGCTGGGGACGGTGAAAAGAGACCCCATGCAGGGAAAAGAGGTCCCAGGAGGCCCCGAGAGGAGTCTGGGCCTGCGCTCACAGGGCTTTCCGCAGGCCAGGGCCTCCCACGGGCCACAGGGAGGGGGCACTTACATGAAGGTGCACATTTGGCCCGATGGAGTCGTCTTTCCCAGGAAGACATGGCCAAGGAGTCCAGGGCTTCAGCCTCCTTTTAAAGACAGGAGAAGGAAGAGAATGCAGTCAAGGGCTGACCTCAGGGAGTGCAGCCTTCCCGGCGGTCACAGCCCTTCCTGCCCCTCAGCTGGAGGGAGGCAGGCCCTTTGCCGCTTGGTGCCTCAGTCACCCCACTTCCCCAGACCCCCCTCTGAGAGGTCTGCAAGGCAGGATTTTCAGGCCTGCCCTAGGTCCGGAGGAGTGAGGCCTGGTTTACACCCTCCCAAGTGGCGTCGTAGTGGCAGGCTGGGGAGGCCTGTAGCCTGAACACACCTGCTGCTCTCCATGCTCCAGTGTGTCGTCCCCCCCGCCACCGCCTCCCCAGCGCCTTCCCTCCTTAGTAAACCTCTGTGTCCTCCACAGCCTGGAACAAAACCCCCTTGTCTGGAGAACAAACACGACACCTCCTCACCACAGAAACCACATGGGGCAGAGCTAAGAAACAAAGGCAGCCCCTCACCCCAGGGCAGGGGGGCATCACTCCGACCCCCCCACCCAACATTTTGGACTCTTCTAACAGCAAACACAGTACCTCACACATCACCACCGGCTGTCCTCAGAACTCAGCTCTGAGTCAGGACTCTCCCTGAGAGCACACATCCGAGGACACAGGCAAAGCCCTGTGAGACCCTATATCCCAGACCAGAAGCCCCAATGCACGGTCTCCAGAGATACAAAGCATCTGAAATCAGGACTGCCCGAACATCACCTGTGTTCAGTCACCACACAGCTAGCCGCCCTCTCAGGACTCCAGCCCGAGGTGTCTAACGTGACCTCACCTGGGACTGGGACCCTGGGCACAGCAGGCTCCTCCCTCTCAGGACCTCAGCCGCCTCATTTGTACAACCTCCCGGACTGGGTGCCCGGTCCAGCCCAGGGATGGTGAACGGGAGCACGTGTTCTTGCTCACAGGGCCAGCGAGGCACAAACCACACTGAGGGTGCTTGTCTCACATGTTTTCTCCCTCACTGTCACCTCTGCGTCTAGCAAAGCACTTGGAGCACAGGAAGTATGCAGAGCATACTGATCCCTGGAGCCCAACCCCAGCTCTTTGCACCTCCTGCAGGCACCCACCCCCTCCCCCTTCACTGTCCCGCTGACCCCCTCGGAGGTCACTGGCCCTCCTCGACCAGGTATCAGCGTTCTCACTCCCTGGTTCCTGGGTCCTCCCAGCTCTCCTTACTCTGTAGATCCAGGCTGAGCCCAAGGAGCCAGGCTTCCCACCCTGGTAGTAGTCGGTCTCACAGGGCCTCAAAGACCACTGGCAATGGAAGAGAGCAGCCGGGGAAAGGCTCATCGCCAACATCCCCCAGGCCTGCAGAGCTTAATTCAACTTGGTCCCTGTGCCTCTCCCCTCCTCGCCCCCCTCTCCCCCAGATGTGGCCCCTGAGATCGGCCTTGTGAGGGTAAGAGAGCCTGTGCTGCAAAAAGTCGAAGCCATTTTCTGGAGAAGAATTTTAAATCCTGTCCAGATGATTCACCTTCAGTATAGATCAGGAGTTCTTAATCATTTTTATGCAATGAACCCCTCTGACAATCTAGTGAGGCTTACGGGCCCCTTCTTGGAATAAATGTTTCTAAATACGTAATATGAGACATAAGATGACAAAGGAAATCAAACATATTGCAATGCATTATCAAATATTTTATAAAACTGGGTGACAGTAATATTTGTGCTTCTTTATTAATACGTTAAATCACAAGACCCGCAGCAGGCCGTATCACCGCCAGAATCTGGGGGCAGTGAGCCAGAAATGAGATGTGGAGATAGCAACAATGATTGCCAGGCGATAGGAAAATATCTGTGGTTTCCACCGGTGACAGTCACAGACACTGCTATCATGCTGTGGTCTGTAGCCTCTAGTAATAACTAAAGGGAAGGCTAAATTTCAGTTCCATTGAGGAACAAATGCATTTTTCCCCCATCCAAGTTCATGGACTCCTGGTCTACACCATCAATTCTCTGGAGAATGGCTGAGCTCTATAGAGTGAGGCAGCACTGAAATGAAGGGTGGTGGTCTACAGGTCTGAGACCCCCCTCCCTCACGGAAGAGGGCACTCCAGGCAGAAGTCCTCAAAGGATCCCCAGGTTCACTTTCTAACTAGTAGCCTCATTCCTCCCCACCCTCCCCCCACTCCAGCAGCGTTAAAGGAGGGCCATTCTAACCCCTTGTTTGCTCTAAGGAGTAACGTGAGAAACCTACTGGGGTTGCCAGTAGGTTGGTCTAGATGCTTCCCCAAGGAAAAGAAGGGGAGGCCTACCCTGGAATCCAGCAAGGAAAGAAGCCCACTAGGGGAATGAGATGCTTGGGGAAGGATCATTACCCCACTAAAATACAGGGATTCCTGGGGTCTGGAGGGGCATTCATGATACGGGGGAACAGGCTGGCTCCATCTGGAGACCTTGCTCTGCTGTGCCCTGAGGGCCCCGGCAAATCATTC
The DNA here is from genome assembly GCF_005190385.1 of Monodon monoceros. Classification (NCBI taxonomy): domain Eukaryota; kingdom Metazoa; phylum Chordata; class Mammalia; order Artiodactyla; family Monodontidae; genus Monodon; species Monodon monoceros. Next base: position 69,385,500 of record NW_021703784.1, on the reverse strand, counting down.
ACCTACCTCAATTGCCCCATCTATAAAAAGAATGATAAAAAATTTTTTAAATAAAATAAAAATAAATAAAAAGAGTGATGACATTATCTTTCAATTCAAACTGTACCTGACTGTGATTCTAAAACTTGGGGTCTGAGGAAATGGGCAAAAGAGAAAAAAAAACCCCATATAATCCAGACATTAGAAAATAAGCATGCCCTTAGTAGATGCAAACTATTAGATACAGAATAGATAACAAGGTCCTACTGTATAGGACAGGGAACTATATTCAATATCCTGAGATAAACCATAATGGAAAAGAATATGAAAAAGAATGTATGTATATGTATAACTGAGTCTCTTTGCTGTACAGCAGAAATTAACACAACATTGTAAATCAACTATACTTCAATTAAAAAAGAAAAGAAGTATGCCCCCTCCTACCTTGGGGTCTTCATATCTATTTCCAAAGGGCAGGTATTTGGGACACACTGTTTTCTTTTATAAATGATGCTCCCATCCTACTGGCACAAGGAGCTCCCCACAGCTGATCCCCAGAGCCAGGGTGCGTGAATTGAGGCTCGAGATTCTCTGGGGGACCTGGCTTCGGGTGGGCTGAATTTGTAACGTGTCCGTGGTTGTAGAAAGGAGACAAATGCAGGCCAGGATTAGAAAGAAAAATTGAGTCACCTGATCCAGAGACCGAAGAAGTTTGGCAAAGAGAGAGAACAAAGCACCACCTCTCCCTAATGCACGGAGGAGCTGGGGAAGGTAGGCAACAGTGAATGGTCAAGACTCAGAGGATGGTAGTCAGGGATCTGTTTCTCAACCAACCCTTCCGTGCAAACCCCACCAAGTGGCCCGGTTTTTGTCTCTCCTCTCAAGGCAGCACTCCTGGGGCACTGCTGAGGGATGAAGAAGGGCCTCTGACAGGGTTTAGACCAGGCAGGGAAAAGAGACTACACTCTCCCAAACTCTCACCTTCCTACTTTCACCAAGGGAAGGAAAGAGCTCAGCTGTCTCCTGATAGCACCTTTGTGCCCTCCTCCCCTAAAAAACAATTTTTAAATAAATAAATAGATAAACTGGCTACAGGGCCCCAAGAGATTAGGAAAGTGGGAGTAGAGGCATCCTATAAATTTGCATACTTCAAACACATTCTAGGAATCTTGTTTGTTCCCTCTGAATAACTGCAAAGACACCCTTCCTGCAACCTACAGAGCTCCCTGCCAGCCTCAAACCCAGAGAGAAATAAGCCCCTGCCCAGTGAAGCCTCCCTTCCCCAGGCCTCCCCTTACCTGGCCTCCCATCACTGTTGTGGCATCCCCTATGGCAAGGATCGCCTCCTGATGGCTGTGGCTAGATGAGAAACAAGCCTGGCATGGGTGAGGGGATAGGAGTGGGCCATGCCTCCCCACCACCCCCAGGCCCATCCCACCCTCTGTGCTAACCCCTGGGGTCACCCACGCCAGGAATAAAGATGGAACCAGTGAGTGGGGCAGCACAAGCTCTTGCCTACTCACCTGGGATCCTGGGCTGGCTCAGGCTGCAGCTCTGCATTGCCCCAGGGTGCGGGTGCTGCGGCTGGGGAGCGTGATTACTCTCTACTCAAGCGATGCCTCCCACCACCCGCTCCCCACCTGCTAGGAAGCCTCTCTCACACCCCATTCTCTCTCCCTGCAGCCTTCTCAAATCCTTTCTCCCCCTCCCTGGCGACTCTTCTCCAACAAGGATCTCCCTCCTCCTTCCCACTCTCTGTGCCCCAGTTCTCTCTGGTTCCCCCCACTTGGGTCTCTTCCACCCTGCCCAGCTTGAGAGCCATTCCCCTGGTTGTGGCTGACCTTTCTTTCCTTCTGCGGTCCCTCTCCCCCGACCCACTCCCTGGGTGTCCCCCTGCCCTCCCTCAAACCTTCTTTCTTTCCTGCCTCTCTCCAACTTGCTCAGGCCCGTCCCCCTAAACGTTCCCCCAGCCCCCTGGGGTCCCCTAGTCCACACCCGTCTCACCGAGAGGCTGTAGCGGCAGGGACTCCCCTGCCGGCTCACTCCGGGGCAGCCAGACGCAAGCGACTAGCAGGCAGAACGCGGTCGCCGGGGCCCCCATAGGGGCACGCGGGGACTAGGAAGCCTGAGCGAACGGCCAGGGTCTCGAGCGCCTCTCCCGCGAAGGCAGGGTAACACCTACTCGTAGGAGGCCGCCGTCCCTCTCGCTCTCTTGCCCTGGGCTTCCCTTCGCCCCGCCTCCCAGGCTCTTGGCTCCGCCCTGAGCTAGAGTGACAGGACTGCCCAGCTCATTACCATAATTTAGGCGCCTGGCCGTGGCCCCGCCTTTGCCCTTCTTGGCGTTAGGCTGCACCTCCCCAGGGGAGGCTGGATTCAGATCACTCAGCCCTAAGTCCCTTGGGGGAGCAAGGAGGCAGTCTGTGCAACTTCCAACATCCCTTGCTCCTCAGAGATCCCTGGCTCTGGAACCTGGGTTTCCGAAGCCCCTAACACCAGAGACCCAAGATGCCGGTATGAGTCTGGTCCTATGCACTCCTTTTACAAAGGTCCCGGGACATGCTACTCCGTGGTCAGTGGCAGACCAGGGCTCAGGCCTGTGGAGTCCTAGCCTGTGCTCCCACCACTCCCCACTACAGTCTCCTGAGTCCCCAAGTCCCCACCCTACCCCCAGTTTTGAATACCTCTAGAAAATGGATCATGGCTTAATCCTCTGTATGTCCAGCACTAGCTCAGGCCCCAGCTTGGGGAATGTTGACTGAGTGACAGAAGTGCCTCACACTCCCATATTATTGCTCCCATCGAGGCCATACTTTGACAAAACAACTTTAATTTTGTGAACAAGATACCCTCTCTGTCCAGGGAGAATTTTAAAATGGTAGAAATGTAGGCCTGAGAGCCTTGGAAACTTTGTATCATTCACTTGGCCAACTAAGTGCTAGAACACCAACTAGATGCCAGGCCGCATAGATGATGATGGTGATGATAATGACGATAGTGTTGGCCTTCATAGGCCCCTGGGCAGCGGTATACATTTGGGATACATTCATTCATTCATCCATTCAACCAATTTGTTGAGCAACTACTCCTCGCCACACATTGTTCTGGGAATAAAGTGGTAAATAAAGCACACATAGCTATCCCTATTGTGGTCCGTGCGCAGGTTGGAAGAAGAATTTCCAGACACAAAGTATTTTAGAAAACAGTGAGTTTATGGAGAGCAAAGAGCAGAGTTAGTGAGGGGCGCTGCAAATACAGCAGGTCAACTTCCTGATAGACCAGGGAGAGGCAACCCCCTTTGTGCTCTAGTAGTCAATTTTTATAGCCTGAAGACAAAGAAAATTCCTGCTCGCAGGATGGCATTAGGTGATTGGCCAGGGTGCTACAAGGTTGCTACCTGGTGAATATTTTACCTAATATGGAGTTGGGCGGGGGGCGGGAGGGGCCCGGAGGTGAGGGGGGCTGTCCTGTTTAGATTAGGAGAGCCCATGTCAACAATTGCTATGGGGGCTCGGTTAATTCCAAGTTTTTATCCTATGTCCTTGATGTAGGGTGTCCTTGATGTAGGGCTCTACAATCCCCACACAGGGTATTTGAAGCCATAGGGTTAGATGGGAAGATGAAGAGGAAAGAGCAAAGCATGGAGCCTTAAAGAACACTGGTTAAGGAATGGGTGAAGGCAGGACTGTCTTAGAGGAAGCTTGAAAAAGAACATTCATGATGTAATAGGGAAGGACAAATCTGACTCCATATTGAAGCTGTTTCTTTTACTTTAACCTTTGTATTCTATTGCTTTTGCTACAAGTTAAGAATGTTGCCAATTGCCTGAAATATACAGGATAGCCCATTCTCAAGCCTCTGACCTTTACAGGTATAACACTTTCCCATTCATATAGAAATAAAAAGTTTCAGAACAGAGAATAACATTTGTCTTGTTGGACCTTTATAGGAACGTTGTGACCCAGACCTACCTGGAGGGCTATAAGAACAAAGAATTCCGGCACGAAGAAATTTGCAACCTCACCCCTACCCTTTTCAGTATAAAAGAAGCCTGAATTCTAACTTGGGGAAGATGGTTCTTTGGGATACTAGTCCACCACGTTCTTGGTCTGCTGGCTTTAAAAATAAAGTTGCTGGGGAAGGGGAAGGGTAAGCTGGGACGAAGTGAGAAAGTGGCATGGACATATATACACTAACAAATGTAAAACAGATAGCTAGTGGGAAGCAGCTGCATAGCCCAGGGAGATCAGGTTGGTGCTTTGTGTCCACCTAGAGGGGTGGGATAGGGAGGGTGGGAGGGAGATGCAAGAGGGAGGGAATATGGGGATATGTGTATGCACATAGCTGATTCACTTTGTTATACACAGAAACTAACACAACACTGTAAAGCAATTATACTCTGATAAAGATGTTTAAAAAATAAAATTAAAAACTTGCTGTTCCTTGCCCCAACAACTCGTCTCGCAATTTATTGGTCTGTTGTGCAGTGAGCAGTTCGAACTTGGACTCAGTAACAATGGGAGAGGAGAACCAGGACTCAGTTTTATCCCTAAAACCAAGAGGGAAGCATTTAAAGAAGAGAGTCTGCAGGGGGCAGTGGTCATGTAAAAGAAGGATTGGGGTGCCAGTGGATGGCATTCCCCTCATAAGGGCATTTGCTGCTCGGCCTGGATTCTATATACGAAATAAACAGCCATATGACATAGTTACAAAATGCAGAAAATCAACAAGGTAAGTTGGAGGGGAACATATTTTGTGTGTCTTTCCTGGGCCTCTGAAAATCTCAGAATTCTTTTATCTCTGACCTTAACTAGTTAATATGAAGGGGAGAACATGGATGATATTTTAAGGTTCTTCTCCAGGAAGGATTTATATCTTAAACTAGGCAATAATTTAGCCCAAATAAAAATAGTCTGCTGACAAAACTTCAGCTATTGGTGGTGGGCTGCAAAGGAGGGGGTCTTTAGGTGCCTCTGAAGTTACAGTTGTTCACTGATTTGGGCTGCTGTCCACCTCCTGTCCCCTGTCCCTTGACACGGTGCAAACAGGGCAGGCCCTGACCCTGAGTTAAATCCAAGAGCAAGCGCCATAATTAAAAGTGCCCACTCTTTCCATTCACATCTGTTTTTATCACCCCTCTCCTGGCCCCCTCTTTCCTCTCAGTCTGTCCCAGGGTTGGTTCATCATTATCTTTGCACCCCAGCCCTAGACCTAGGAGTCAAGCAAACTTTGGCTGAATTGAATCAAATGAACCAGATGGGGCCTGGGCCCTGGGTAAAGGTCAGCTGTAAATCAGGATGTCATTGCCAGGCCCTTCTATGCTTCTGTGTGTGTGTGTGTGTGATTGGAGGGGAGCTAGGGAACGTGGGAGGGGAAGTCAGTTAAGAAGGGGCACTCCCACCCACTGGTTCACCAAGGAATTCACAAAGAGAAGATGTCTTCCAAGTGGGAAAAACCCACAGAGGAATGCACACTGAAGGTGAGATGCCTGGCAGAGGGTGACAGACAGTTTCCTGAGATCCTTTACCTCAACTGCGTGTGTTTGGGAGCCATTCCAAGTGCAGCGCCAGCCTCAGGTCCAACCACTGGTGCCACCATCACTGACACACACTCCAGTCCATCTGCTCCTGGGCGTCAGTGAGAGACGACGCGATTCAGGACATGGGTCTCCCGCCTCCCCGCGACCCCGCCCCACCCGTCCCAGGTCCCGCCCCCTCCCTCCCAGGCCCCGCCTGTCAGGGTCTCCGCCTCTGCCGGCTCGGGGCAACCAAGCACCGGCAGCACCCGAAGGAGCTAGTTGTGTAGCAAGCGGTTCTATCTGGTTCAGCCATGGACCGGAAGGTGGCCCGAGAATTCCGTCACAAGGTCAGAGCTGCTAGGGGCCCCTCAAGCGCCCCGGACCCTGGAGTCCGGGGCGGAGTGGGTGGGAAGTGGACACCCTCGGCACCACCCCTTGCTTTCCCAGCAGGGCCTGGGGCTTTGGGTGGGCTGGGACCCCGAGGGTCATTTGGTTGCCAGCAGGGATCCCCAGTAAAATGAGGGAGGTGCACTGGGATTCCAGGTATAGGAACCGCTAAACTGATCTCCTTAAAGTGTCCTTTCTTTTTCTGCGCTCCAGGTTTGGGATTTCTCTGGGGTTAGAATTCCTTCCAGTCTTGGTCTGAGACAGGATATTTCTCTGAGATAGCCCATAGCGGGCAAACCCCCTCCCTCCCGGTGCTTCCAGCTCTGGGCTGTTGGAACGTGTGGAGAGGGTTTGGGGTAGTGTCTGAGAGGTGAGGACTGTAGAGAGGGGAAGTGGACGCTTCCTTCTGTCTTTTGACCTCAAAATTCCAGTTCGAAGCACTCCAGGCAGCCCCCTCCCCACTTAAGGGCATTTCTGGCGGCCTGAGAAGTAGCTGAGGACCTGGGGCTGGCCAGGGGGCAGTGGGAGGAAGGGAGGAGGCTCAGGCAGTCGGCCAGAGCCTTCGGGCTCTCCCCTGGTGTGTCCCAGTGACGGGCCTCATTGGTGGCCCGGGATCCTCAGAGACCATCACGGAAAGCTACTGGATTTCACCCAGGCTTTCCAGAACTGTTTCCAGAGCTGTGCAGGAGTCACTGAGGCCCTGAGGTCAAAGAGGACCATTTGAAGGGACCCAGTGGACCACCCCACCAGGCTTGAGGATGCCTCAGAGCCCAAGGATAAAGGCAGGGGTGTCTGGAGCTACCCACAGGCCCTGCCTGAGGGACGGGTGACAGTACCTTGAGGCCTGCCCAGAGGGGCAGTGTCTTTAGACCAAGCCAACCCCCTTCCCAGGCCTGAGGGGCAGAGGTCAGGTAGGCAACGTCAGGATGCTTACTTAGCCCCTCTCTCACCACACAGAGGCCCAGGGGATCCCAAGGAGCCAGCCAGTGTGGAGACCACAGGGGCTTGGGGCTAGGGGCTGACGGTCAGTTGTCCATTTAAGAAACATGTTTTGAGCACCCACTCCGTGCCAGACCCAGCCTGTGCCCTCAAATCGCTGGTCATTTGGATGGGAGGCAGACCCTACACTAATAACTACCCACAACTGGGTGCTGAGTGTTGGAATCAAGGTTTGGTGGGGGGACAGAGAGAGCAGCTCATACTGGTGGAAGTCTTCTGAAAATGAGGCCTTGGGATCCCAAGGGTGAGAGATAACCGGAAGTTCAAGCAGGAGTTTGGGGGCTGGCAGATAGCAAGGGGAGTGTGAGACAGTGTTCACCAGTGCATCCTGTTGCAAAGGGACTTGAGGGGAGAAATTTCAGCCGCTGAGGCCGTTTGGTGAGTGTAGATTTCAGACAACCCACGTTGAAAGAGCACAACTGCCCGTCCCCCACCCCAAGATGACTCAGGCTTGAATTTCAGTTTCCTGCCCCTGGGCTGAAAATAATGTCGGGTCCCCTTTTGTCTTCTCCTCATGGGGTACTTTTCTCTGCCTCTTTGAGAGAATTATATCTGGAGGCCCTGGTGTCTGACTCAGCCCCTGGGTTAGCCCCTATTCCTCTTCCACAGGCCCCAAGCCTCTGTGTTTCCACCGCCCTGCTCTTCCGCATCACGAAAGTCATTACCTATTAATGCCCCTGTGTGAGCAGGCGGGGCATGCTGGGCAAGGCTGGGGCTGGACTTTGTGCCCTGTTGCTTCGGAGGCAGCAGCAACCTTCCCCTCCCAGGGTGGAGGAGCAGCAACCTTCCCCTCCCAGGGTGGAGATCATCTAGGAACTGTGGAGAGAAGATGAAGCAGCAGAGGAGAGACCTTGCCTGTTTACTGCTTTCTAAGATGTCCCTTCCTTAGCGTTTCAGAGCAAATTCACCCCTTGGGAATGGTTTGTAATCTAAATAAATTCTTAGTCATTGGAGGTAACATTTTAAAGGTAGTGTGTTGTCATGGAAAGTGCTGTGTGACCTGGAGCAAGTTATTAACCTCTCTGTGCCTCAGTTCTCCAATTTGTTAAATAGGGATAACAATAATATTTAACTAGTACGTTTATTGTTAGTACCAGATGAGATCTACACATGTGTAGGAAGCTTAAATAGACCCTTTTACTTAGTGAAGCCTCAACAAATGTCCACTGTTGTCTGTTGTCTGAAGTTAGGTAGAACTGGGGTCAAATCTCAATCCTGTCACTCACTGCCAGTGAGACCTTGGGCAAGCAATCTCGCTGAGCTTTAGTTTCCTTAACTTTGCGATGAGGTTCATAGTGCTTACCCCACAGGACAGTTAGGATTAAATAGGAATTCAAACACTGGCTTCTCTGGTCATTTGGTAACCATTTGGTAAATGACCACACTGTTCCCAGCTGATACCTGCAGAGCATCCTGTTGGATGAGCCAACAGTCTCCAGGCCATTGAGCAGGGACTGTTGGGCTTGTGCAGTTTCCCCAAGGCCACCAGCAGACCAGCAGTACTTGCATGTCCTTCCTGGTCACAGCCTTGGAGTCAGGATACCAAGGTGAGGGGAGGGAGCAACAGAGACTAAGACTTCTACCCGAGAGAACCAGCTTTTCTTTTCTTTCTTTTTTTTTTTTTTTTTTTTTTGAGAACCAGCTTTTCAAAAGAGGGCTGCCCCTGTGCTCACTGCATCTGCATGTTGCAAGAACTTGGTAACTCATTTGCTCAAAAAGAATTTATTGACTGTTCAGCAATCATACATTTATCGGCATCTACACTGTACCCTGCCCAAAGCTAGAAATCTGACAGAAGAGGTTGGGGGAATAAATAAGAAGGTCAGAAAGAGCCTCTACATTCTAGGGATTTGCTAATCAGTCATTCATTCATGCATGCAATAAATATTGACTGAGCTACTAATATATGCTGGGCAGTACTCTAACCATTGAATAAGAAAACAAAGTCTCTGCCCTCTTAGAGAGCACTTTCTACTGGGGAAGACAGACAGTTAACAAGTAAACCAAAGTATCATATATGAAAGTATCATATAATGCCAAGTAGTAATGAATGCTATGAAAAAAATAAACTGGGGTGAGGGGATAAAGATAGTACTTTTTATAGGATAGTCAGGGAAACCTCTCTGAAGAAGTGATATTTGAGGAAAGACATAAAAGAAATGAGGGAAGGAGCCATGGGGATATATGTAGAAGAGCATTCCAGGAAGAGGGAACACCAAGTACAAAGGCCCTGAGGCAAGCATTTGCTTGCCTTCTTTAGGAACAGCAAGTAGGATGGTGTTTCTGAGAAGAATTATGGAATGAAGAGTGCTAGGGGGTGGATCAGAGGGGTGGTGGAGTCCTGATAGGCCATACTCAGGATTTTGGGTTTTGTTCTAAGTGAGAGAAGCCAGCTGGGGAATGACATGACTGAATTACATTTTAAAAGAATTGCTCTGACTGCTGGTAGAGAACAGACTGAGAAGGCCAAGGGTAGAAAAGGGACCCTCACTTAGGAGGCTTCTGAAGTAGCCCAGGGCACAGGGAGGGGAGGGGGGCGTTGGACCAGGTGGAGTAGCCAGACCGAGGATACATGTTCAAGGTAGACCTGACAGGCTTTGCTGATGGGATTGGCCGTGGGTGTCGAGAAAAAGGTATCAAGGGTGAGACTATGTGCTGGGAGGAGGAGCAGGTTGGTGGGGACAGAGCGGGAGGTGGTGGAAACCAAGAGCTCCATTTTTAATGTTTTATGTTTGAGATGCCTTTTAGATCTCCAAGTACAGAGGTGACTAAGAATGCCCTCTTGCACTGTTGGTGGGAATGTAAATTGATACAGCCACTATGGAGAACAGTATGGAGGTTCCTTTAAAAACTAAAAACAGAACTACCATATGACCCAGCAGTCCCACTCCTGGGCATATACCCTGAGAAAACCATAATTCAAAAAGAGTCATGTACCACAATGTTCATTGCAGTTGTATTTACAATAGCCAGGACATGGAAGCAACCTAAGTGTCCATCGACAGATGAATGGATAAAGATGAGTGGCACATATACACAATGGAATATTACTCAGCCATAAAAAGAAACGAAATTGAGTTATTTGTAGTGAGGTGGATGGATCTAGAGTCTATCATACAGAGTGAAGTAAGTCAGAAAGAGAAAAACAAATACCGTATGCTAACACATATATATGGAATCTAAAAAAAAAAAAAAAA